>NC_092379.1:118409501-118715595 GCF_030028105.1 Mobula birostris
GGATCTGTCAAAGCGCTCAAGCACTGGAATCCAGGGCTCTGCGAGATAAGGTTGACGGGTTTCTGTATCAAGATGGAGAGTTGGATGAGCGTGGTGAGCAGATGGTTGATGGTTTCCTGCTGCTTCTGGATTGTGTACTCATGTCAGCAGATGACCTCCTTTAAGTGAGCATGTTCTGCTGGGTTAAATCGCTGGTTCACTCATGATGTCAGGAAATGTAGAGAAGGCTTGACTCAAAAGCAGAGCAGCAGAGATGACTTAGTGGCGAGTGATAAATTTAATAATAGACTGCAAAATAACAAGCTACAAGGGGCCAATGAACAAGAGAGAACAGATACTAAACATGACAGGCAACAAGGTAACTGAAGGCAAGGAGCAACTGGTTCGTATGAGTAAACAGGGACTGTAGATTAGAGCTGGGTTTAAATAGGCTGCAGGTGATGGGTTGGAAATGAGTGCCAGGCAACTCCTGTTAGCTGGTGGAAACTTGGAGGAGTCTACATGCACAAAACTGACAGGACTGGTATTTGCCCAATAGCTCGATTCAGAAAGTTACTGGTTTCTATGTACAGATTTAATGATAAATATATATTGTGTATACGCCTGCTGGAAATTAGATTGAGCCAATGATAAAAGAAAATTATCTAACCATTTTCTTTCATAGCTATTTGGAAGATTGCAGTCACAGCAATAGACCCATTGGATTCTAAGTTGTATTCACAGGACAATCCACCTCAGAACCAACAACCTTATCCAATTTTATGAACTCGGTTAGGTTCCCAATAGAATACCGTTTCCAAAGCTGATCTCCCACATATATATTTAAACTGCAATCTTTCCTGTTCATGTCCAATGGTCCAGCCCTATCATCATTAAATGAGGAAAATTTACACTAAGCTCCAGTGTGTGATTGAAATCTAAAGTCCTAAAGTTGCCTGCATTTACCTCGACAATTTCCTCTTTTCCACAGATGCTGCCTGGCCTGCTGAGTTTCTCCAGCATTCTCTGGGTGTTGCCTGCATTTATCGATTGCCTATAGCAAATGAATGTCAAAGTTATTGCAGTAAGGCAAGAGGCTTTGGGGATCAGTGGTTGCCTGGAATATCAAAGGTAAGGATGGGTGGGAAAACCTGAGGTGCAGGGTTAGAGCATCCCTCATCCTGTGAGTATAAGGGGTAGAAAGCTGGAAGATGAGGGCAAGTAGAAGCTATTGTAGTTCTGGGAGGGAGGTAAATGATTGAGAGCATAAGTATGGGAAATGCAACATACAACTTTGAGGATTGTCATGGTCCAGTCTGTGGAATCCGTATTCCGGTTCACAATCCAATCCATTGACCCTTGCTCCAGGTTTTCCTATCTACCCTGTTTCTGTTTTTGTTGAGCTAATTGAGGCAGCTAATGCTAGTTGGGGCTGGCTGCATAAATACCTTCAGAGACCCAGGCATGGCTGCTGGATTGTTCTTGTCCTTACTCCTTGTATCCCTTCCTCTGCCTTCTGTTTCCTCGCCTGAAGCCCTGCCTTGTCTTGCCAGTAACTCTCGCCTTGCCTGAAGTTCTCGTCTTGCCTTGCTTTGCCAGAAGCCTTGCCTTGTCTTGCCAGTAACTCTCGCCTCACCTGAAGTTCTCGTCTCGCTTTGCATTGCCTGAAGCCTTGCCTTGTCTTACTGGTAACTCTCGCCTCGTCTCGCCTGCAGTCTTATCCTGGAGCCACCCTGTACCTAGCTCCCTTCCTGTCGTTGGTTCTGTCCCTTACTGTCCCCTACCTCAGCCCAGGTAAGCCAGGCCGTCTTGCCATTACCTGGGGTTGGTTCTGTCCCTTCCTGTCCCTTGCCTCTGCCCTGGTAAGCCAGCGTGTCTTACCGTTACCTGGGGTTGGTTCTGTCCCTTCCTGTCCCTTGCCTCCGTCGGGTGGCGATCTGCGCCCTGCCCAGGAGGAGCCAAGCCTCGCCTCAAGTCCCCTGCCTCCAGCCTCCAGCCTCGCCTCGCCTCGCCTCAGGTCTCCTGCCTCCAGCCTCGCCTCGCCTCAGGTCTCCTGCCTCCAGCCTCGCCTCGCCTCAGGTCTCCTGCCTCCAGCCTCCAGTCTCATCTCCAGCCTAGCCTCGAGCCTGAAGACTCCAGTCTCCTGCCTAGCCTCGAGCCTTGAGCCTCTTGCCAAGCCAAGTCTCTAGCCTCTAGCCTCAAGCCTGAAGACTCCAGCCTCATCCTGCCTGCCTGCCAAGCTTCGTCCTTGCCTAGTTCTGGGGTCCGAGCCAGAGGCAAGACCCAGGTACTGGGTCCTTGTCCAGTCTCTGGCTTGGAGTCCAAGCCCAGGCTCCTAGCTCTCATGTTCAGTCTTGTTCCAGGTTCCTGGTTTTCCTGTCCATGTCCTTGCCATCGCCCTGTATCCTAGTCCTGTCCCTAGTACTTCAGTGTCTGTGTCTTGCACTTGGGTCTGTTCCCAGCCACCTCCATATGACAAGGATTCAGTCAACAACAAGTCAGTGGGCTACTCAGCTGAGGAACGAAGAAGAGGTAATTGGAAACACTTCAGTAAATATACTTTATTTATGATTACCATTTCAAAAATAATATAATTAGCTGAAATAAAGAGATATAAGATCAAAATCATTTACTTGTCAACAGTTTTGTAATGATCATCAAATTAGATGTAAAAGTATAAATTTAGATGAGCACTTGAGGTTCCTGTACTCCACCAGTAATTTATCATTTCAGACTGTAAGCTAAAATATTGGAGTAAGACACACAAACACTTGCTCTTTATTCCTCTTCGTAGATGTTAGCTGACCTAGGTACGTGGCCTGTCAGTGGCACCAACGGAACTTTACCAAGAGGGATTTCTCGCAGGTTGGCAGTGGTTATTTAAAAAGGGAGCTCCGAGAGTGCTTGTCTATTGTACGTGGCCTATCAGTGGCTATAACCAGAGCACCAATCGTGAATTAGATAAGCAGGGAAGGTTCAGGCGTAAAAGAAACACTGCCTAGCGGAGCAGTCATCGACGGAGGCTTTGGCTCATTCGGGCTTTGGCAAGGTGAGTGGACTTCATCTTTTTTTTCTTTCTTTTTTTTAGAGGAATAAAGAGCATGTCTGTAGGGACAGTATTTTGCTCTGGGTGTCAGATGTGGGAATTCTGGGAATCTTCCAGTCTCTCAGATGGCTAGATCTGCGCCAGGTGCACCGAGATGCAGCTCCTGAGAGGCCATGTTAGGGATCTGGAGCTGCGACTTGATGACCTACAGCTTATTAGGGAAAGTAAGCAGGAGATAGATGGGAGCTACAAGGGGTTAGTCACCCCGAGGCTGCAGGAGTTAGATAAGTGGGTGACTGTCAGGGAAGGGATGGGAAGAACTCAGACAGTAGAGGGCACCCCTGTGGCCAGCCCCTCAGTAATCGTTGTCTCATTTTGGATGCTATTGAGGGGGGTGACCTGACAGAGGATGACCATGACAATCGGGTCTCTGGCACTGAGCCCGGTTCCATGGTGCAGACGGGAGAGAAGAAGATGAGGAATGCGGTAGTCATAGGGGATTCCATAGTGAGGGGAACAGACAGGAGGTTCTGTCAGCCTGATAGAGATACCCACATGGTGTGTTGCCTCCCAGGTGCCAGGGTACGGGATGTCTCTGATTGGGTGCAGAGTATTCTGAAGGGAGAAGGTGAACAGTCAGAAGTCTTGGTAAACATTGATACCAATGACATAGGTAGAAAAAGGGAGGAGGTTTTGAAGAAAGAATTCAGGGAGTTGGGTAGGAAGCTGAAAAGCAGAACCTCCAGGGTAGTAATCTCAGGATTGCTGCCTGTGTCACGTGCTAACGAGCACACAAATAGCATGATCAGACGTATTAATGCGTGGCTGAGAGACTGGTGTAGGGGGCAGGGCTGGGTCACTGGGGCCTCTTCTGGAGGAGATACGACCTGTACAAAAATGGATGGGTTACACCTGAACCCAAAGAGGTGCAATATCCTAGTAGTCAGGTTTAATAGAGCTGTTAGGGAGGGTTTAAGCTAATTTGGCAGGGGGATGGGAACTGGAGTGATAGGGCTGAGGAAGGGGAAAACAGAAATACATCAAAGATAGCATGCAACAGAGATGATAGAAAGGACAGGCAGGAGATGAGGCTTAATCACAGCCAGTGGAATGAGTTACAGGGCAATAGAGGCATGGTGCAGTTAAAACAGAAGGCAGCAAATACTGGACTGAAAGTGTTGTATTTGAATGCACGCAGCATAAGAAATAAAATGGATGATCTTGAAATTCAGCTACAGATTGGTAAGTATTACATAGAAACATAGAAAACCTACAGCACAATACGGGCCTATCCAGGAGTCTCTTAAAGGACCCTATCATTTCGGCCTCCACTGCCCCAGTGGCAGCCCACTCACCACTCTCTTCGTAAAAAAACTTATCCCTAACATCTCCTCTGTACCTACTTCCAGGCACCTTAAATGATGCCCTCTCATGCTAGCCATTTCAGCCCAGGGAAAGGGTCTCTGACAATCCAAATGATCAGTGCCTCTCATTATTTTGTACACCTCTATCAGGTTACCTCTCATCCTCCGTCACTCCAAGGAGAAAAGGCCAAGTTCACTCAACCAATTCTCATAAGACATGCAACATCCTTGTAAATCTCCTCTGCACCTTTTCTATGGTTTCCACGTCCTTCCTGTAGTAAGGCGACCAGAATTGAGCACAGTAATCCATGTGGGGTCTGACCAGGGTCCTATATAGCTGCAACATTTCCTCTTGGCTTTAAACCCAATCCCACGGTTGATGAAGGCCAATGCACCATATGCCTTCTTAACCAGAGAGTAAACCTGCATAGCAGCTTTGAGTGTCCTATGGACTCGGACACCAAGATCCCACTGATCCTCCCCACTGCCACTTACCACTATTACTATATTCTGTCGTCATAGTTGACCTACCGAAATGAACCATCTCACGCTCACCTGGGTTGAACTCCATCTGCCATTTCTCAGCCCAGTTTTGCATCCTCTCAATGTCCCGCTGTAACCTCTGACAGCCCTCCACACGATCCACAACCCCCCCAACCTTTGTATCATCATGACATTGTGGCCATCTCTGAAACTTGGCTCAAGGATGGCTGCCATTGGGAGTTGAGTGTCCAAGGTTATACAGTATATCAGAAAGATAGGTTAGTAGGCAGAGATGGTGATGTGGCCCTGTGTATAAGAAATAATATTAAATCATTAGAAAGGGATGACATAGGATCGGAAAGTGTAGAGTCTGTATGGGTTGTGTTAAGAAATGCCAAAGGTAAAGGAACCCTAATGGCAGTTGTATACAGACCTCCAAACATGAGCCTGGATGTGGATTACAAATTACAGCAGGAGATAGAAAAGGCGTGTCAGAAGGGCAATGTCATGATAATTGTTGGGGATTTTAACATGAAAGTGGATTGGGAAAACCAGGCAGTAATGGACCTCAAGAGAGAGAATTTGTAGAATGTTTAGGTGCTGGCTTTTTAGAACAGCTTGTTGTTGAGCCCACTAGGGGATAGGCTATGCTGGATTGGGTGTTGTGCAATGATCCAGAGTTGATAAGAAAGCTTATGGTTAAGGAACCTTTAGGGAACAGTGATCACAATATGATCGAGTTCACTTTGAAATTTGAGAAGGAGAAACTAAATTCCAATGTGTTGGTGTTTCAGTGGGATAAAGGAAATTACAATGGGATGAGAAGGGAACAGTCCAAGGTTGACTGGAAAGGGACACTAGCAGGAAGGACAGCAGAGCAGCCATGGCTGGAGTTTCTGTGAAAAATGAGGGCAGTACAACACAGGTATATTCCAAGTAAGAAGAAATTTTCGTATGGAAGAAGGACACTACCGTGGCTGACAAGTGGAGTCAGAGCCAAAGCAAAAGCAAAAGAGAGGGCATACGAGGAAGTCAAAGCTAGTGGGAAGATAGAGGATTGGGAAGATTTTAAAACCTTGCAGAAGGAAACTAAGAAGGTCATTAGGAAGAAAAAGACAAATTATGAAGGGAAGCTGACAACTACTATCAAAGATGATACTAAAAGATTTTTTAAGTATATAAAGAGTAAAAAAGAGGTGAGGGTAGATACAGGACCAATACAAAATGATGCTGGCATTATTATAATGAGAGACACAGAGATGGCAGAGGAACTGAATGCATATTTTTCATCTGTCTTCACAGTGGAAGACTTCTGCAGTATACCGGACATTCAAGAGTGTCAGGGAAGTGAAGTATGTGTAGTGAAAATTACGACTAAGGAGGTGCTCAGGAAGCTTAATGGTCTGAGGGTGAATGAATCTCCTGGACCTTATGGAATGCATCCTCAAGTTCTGAAGGAAGTAGCTGGAGAGATTGTGGAGACATTAACAATGATCTTTCAAGAATCAATAGATTCTGGCATTGTACTGGATGACTGGAAAATTGCAAATGTTACTCTGCTATTTAAGAAGGGTGGGAGGCAGCAGAAAGGAAACTATAGACCTGTTAGCCTGGCATCAGTGGTTGGGAAGTTGTTGGAATCGATTGTTAGGGATGAGATTACGGAATACCTGGAGGCACATGACAAGATAGGCCAAAGCCAGCATGGTTTTCTGAAAGGAACATCTTGCCTGACTAACCTACTGCAATTTTTTGAGGAAATTACAAGCAGGGTAGACAAAGGAGATATAGTAGATGTGCAAACATGAGGAAATCTGCAGATGCTGAAATTTCAAGCAACACACATAAAAGTTGCTGGTAAACACAGCAGGCCAGGCAGCATCTATAGGAAGAGGTACAGTCGACGTTTCGGGCCGAGACCCTTCGTCAGTCCTCGCGTTGGACGGAGGAAACAGATGAGGTCCTCCGTGACTGCTTTGACTCGGTGGACTGGTTAGTATTCAAGGACTCGGCAGCTAACCTCAATGAGTATGCCTCAGCTGTCACGGACTTTATTTGGAAATGCAGGGAGGACTGTGTATCTCGCAAGATGATCTAGGTATTCCCTAACCAGAAACCTTGGATGAATTATGAGGTCAAGTCCCTCTTAAAGGCTAGAGCTGTGGCTTTTAGGTCCGGGGATACCAGTCGCTACACGGAATCCAGGCATGAACTCCGGAAAGCCATTAACGGCGCCAAGAGGCAATATCGAGCCAAGTTGGAAGCCCAGGCTAACCAAAGGGATGCCAGTAGACTATGGCAGGGTCTAAATGAGATCACTGGGCGCAAAGAAAAGGCTGGGAATATCAATAACTGTGGCGCTTCTCTTCCCGATGAACTTAACGTATTCTACGCAAGATTCGAACAGAAGAGAAGCGTCCCGCTCCCTCTGGATGAACCGGACCTGGTGGCATCGAGATTCATCATCACTGAGGAGGACATTAGAAGGGCCTTCCTGAAGATAAATCCAAGGAAGGCGACGGGCCCAGATGGTGTCCCAGGACTGGTTCTCCGGGCCTGTGTAAGCGAGCTAGCTGGAGAGTTTGCTGACATCTTCAACTGCTCCTTGCTCAACTGCTCCTTGCTTCAGTCTAAGGTCCCTTCGTGTTTTAAGAAGGCAACAATAATCCCAGTGCCGAAGAAGAGCAAGGTGGCATGCCTGAATGACTATTGACCTGTGGCTCTGACATCAATTGCTATGAAGTGCTTTGAGAGATTAGTTTTGGCACACATCAACCACAGCCTACCGGCCAACCTCGACGCTTTGCAATTCGCCTACCGGAGCAACAGGTCAACGGCAGATGCCATCTCTCTGGCCCTACATTCCTCCTTAGAACACCTGGAGAATAAAGACGCATACGCAAGGCTCCTTTTCATTGACTACAGCTCTGCCTTTAATACCATCATTCCAAATAAACTGATTCCTAAGCTCCGGAACCTGGGCCTTAGCACTCAGATCAGCAGCTGGATCTTCAACTTCCTCACAGACAGGACCCAGGCTGTAAAAATAGGGGACAAGCTCTCCTCTACAATCACTCTGAGCACCGGTGCCCCACAAGGCTGTGTACTCAGCCCCCTGCTGTACTCACTGTACACCCATGAATGTGTAGCCAAGTTTCCATCAATCTCAATATATAAGTTTGCTGATGACACAACAATTGTAGGCCGTATCTCGGGTGATGATGAGTTTGAGTACAGAGAGGAAATTAAGAACCTGGTGGCATGGTGCGAATACATCGGTGGTGCACAAGTGGAACAGGTCAAAAGCTTTAAGTTTCTCGGGGTCAATATCACAAATGACCTGACTTGGTCCAACCAAGCAGAGTTCACTGCCAAGAAGGCCCACCAGCGCCTTTACTTCCTGAGACAACTAAAGATATTTGGCCTGTCCCTTAAAACCCTCACTAATTTTTATAGATGCACCATAGAAAGCATTCTTCTAGGGTGCACCACAATCTGGTATGGAAGTTGTCCTGTCCAAGACCGAAAGAAGCTGCAGAAGATTGTGAACATGGCGCAGCACATCACATAAACCAATCTTCCATCTGTGGACTCACTTTACACCACACGCTGTCGGAGCAGTGCTGCCAGGATAATCAAGGACACGACCCACCCAGCCAACAGACTTTTTGTCCCTCTTCCCTCTGGGAGAAGGTTCAGAAGCATGAAGACTCGTATGGCCAGATTTAGGAACAGCTTCTTTCCAACTGTGATAAGACTGCTGAACGGATCCTGACCCGGATCTGGGCCGTACCCTCCAAATATCCGGACCTGCCTCTCAGTTTTTTTGCACTACCTTACTTCCCATTTTTCTATTTTCTAGTTATGATTTATAATTTAAATTTTAATATTTAGTAATTTAACTATTTTAATTTAATATTTGTAATCCAGGGAGTGGGAAACACAGAATCAAATATCGCTGTGATGATTGTACGTTCTAGTACCAATTGTTTGGTGACAATAAAGTATAAAGTACGATGGTAGAAAGTGGATGGCCATGCACTTTGGTGGAAGAAATCAATGGGCAGATTATTATTTAGATGGGGAGAGAATTCAAAATGCAGAGATGAAAAGGGGCTTGGGAGTCTTGTGCAGGGTAGCCTGAAGGTTAACCTCCAGGTTGAGTCGGTGGTGAAGAAGGCATTCATTTCTAGAGCATGAATGTAATGTTGAGGTTCTATAAGGCACTTGTGAGTATAGTGTACAGTTTTGGCCTCCTTATTTTAGAAAGAATATACTGACATTGGAGAGGGATCAGAGAAGATTCACGAGAATGATTCCAGGAATGAAAGGGTTACCGTATGAGAACATCTGACAGCTCTTGGGCTGTATTCCCTGGAGTTCAGGAGAATGAGGGGGGATCTCATAGAAACATTCCAAATGTTAAAAGGCCTGAACAGATTAGATATGGCAAAGTTATTTCCCATGGTAGGAGAGTCTAGGACAAGAGGGCACGACTTCAGGATTGAAGGACGTCCATTTAGAACAGAGGTGCAGAGAAATTACTTTAGTCAGAAGGTGGTAAATCTGTGGAATTTGTTGCCATGAACGGCTGTGGAGGCCAAGTCATTGGGTGCATTTAAGGCAGAGTTAGATAGGTTCTTGATTAGCCAGGGCATCAAAGGGTATGGAGAGAAGGCAGGGGAGTGGGGATGACTGGAAGAATTGGATCAGCCATGATTGAATAACAGAGCAGGCTCGATGGGCCGAATGGCCACATCTACTTCTATGTCTTATGGTTTTATGTTCTTACGACCTACTGAGTTCCTCCAGCATTTTGTATGTGTTACTCTGGATTTCCAGCATCTGCAGCATCTCTTGTGATTACAATATTGGATATCATTATGATAGAACAAGAGAAGATGTGCCCATTTTATGCAAAGTAACTGTTCCTTTCCAGGATACATAGAGGAGAACTGTAAATATACTCAGTGATTGTTTACTACAAACACAAATTCTGGTAAAGGTAAAGCAGTTACATTTACAGTTTTCAGTTCCCACTATGCATCGTGTTATTTTGTCTCGATGTTTTCCTACCAGCTATTATTAGAATTTAACTCTTGCAACATATTCAAGTGTTGTTATATCCTACATACTGAAAGCTGGCTTCTTATTTATTCTCTGATAAACAATTAAACTTATTCAAAGTTAATTGCTTGACCTGGGCTGTGCTCACTCAGGATGGATGAGATAAAACAAATGAGTTTCAGTTCATGACCTCCTTATGGAAACCATCATTACTGAGACTTTGAGATAACACATCTCTTGTGCCTAATGATTTATGTCCTGGAGTTTTGAATAGTTGCATCAGGAAATTAGAGAATTACTGTTACCTTGTAGATGTAATTTGTAACACCCAAGATGTGGAAGCATACTAACACAACATTATATACAATAGAAATGTACAGTAACACTGAGCCTGGCAAACACAATTATCGTTACATCAATAACAGAGAAAACAATGCAATTTATTCTAATGGCCAAGAAAGTGTCTGAATATAAAAACCTCTATGAAGAAACATGCCCAGTAAAACTACTGTCCTTTTTTTCAAATGAATAAATCATGGTACTCCCTATTACTAACACAAGAAAACCATCCGATGCTGAAAATCTAAAGCAACCCACACAAAATGCTGGAGGAACTCAGCAGACCAGGCAGCACCTATCGAAAAGAGTAAACAGTCAATGTTTCATCAGGACTCCCAGTGAAGGCTGTCGGTCCGAAACATCAACTTTTCACTCTTTTCCACAGAGGATGCACGATCTGCTAAGCTCCTTCAGCATTTTGTGTGTGTTAATCCCTACAATTGCCTGTTTGGACTTGAAGGACATTTTTTACCTGCTCCCACACGAAAGATTATGAATGAATCTGAAAGCTATTTAAAGTTCTCAAAAAAAACTGATTAGGTTTCTGGTTCTGAACATAAACCAAAGGTGAAAGCTGTAAGATTTCATCATTTACCCTGGACAATTATTATTACTTTATCAGTGGAGTTTAACTGCTCAATGTTAATTACTGCTCTTGAGTTTTAATTCCATAAACTCTGAAGATCCAGTTATTTAAGTAATCATATCAGATTGGGAGAACTTGTGAGAATTCATTGTGACTTATTGAAAAGAGAATGCTCAATAGCTGAAATATTTTCTCATTCTATACTTACATGTTTTTATTGTCTGCAGACAGAACTTTGCCATGCGCTATTAATTGCAGCCCATATCACAAACCATTAAAACATTAAGAACACAACCAGCCAAATCTGATTGGAAAGACAATAAATATTTTAGTATTTAAATTGTAGTTCTAAATATGCATTAAAATGCCATGGAACTAATAAATATTATATTGTACTTTCTGGGAATATACCACATTAAATATCTTTAACTGTACTTTAAGAATAACAGACTACTGTATTAGATATAGTACACAAATAAAACTAACTTTAGTACAATTGTAACATGTATAATCCTCCTTGGTCATTTTTATTTTAGTTTGTAACATGTGCAAGATGATGCTTTTTGGAATATGAATTTTGCCTTGGCTCTAGACCAACCTCTATGCCCACAGTCAAAATGTTTGATATTGTGTTCTGACAAAAACCTCTTGTGAATGTAGAAGTGTATTTTACGGCCCAAAGTAAAAGCTGAAAATAATCCTTCAAATGAATAAAATATTTCTAAAGCATTCTACAAATAAATCCATAAAGATTTGTTGAATTGATTATACTAAGCTCATACTTATCGATAGTAATGCACTACCTTGCATATCAAACAGCAGAAACAATATGACCTGGAAATGACCTGGTCACCAGAAACGACAATGGCAAAATCTGTCCTGTCAACTCTGTAAAGTCCTCCTTGCCAACATCTAGACTCTTGTGCCAGTGTGCAGGGAGCTGACTCAGAGGTCGATCAAGCAACAGCCAGATACACTGCAGCAGTTCACCAAGAATCCATACGATTGTAGACATGGGAGCAGAATAGATCATTTAGCCCATCAAGCCTGCCCTACCATTCCATCTGGGTAATTTATTACCCCTCGCAATCACATTCTCCTGCCTTCTCCCCTTAACCTTTGACACCTTTAATAATCAAGAACCTATCAACCTCTGCTTTAAATACACCCAATGACTTGTCCTCCACAGCAGTTCGTGGCAATGAATTTCACAGATACACCACCCCCAGGCTAAAAAAAATGCCTCTTCATCTCTGTTCTAAAGGGGTATTCCTCTATTCTGAGGCTGTGCCTCCTAATCCTTGACTCCACCACTGAAGGAAATATCCTCTCCATATCCACTCTATTTACACCTTTCAATATTAGATAGGCTTCAATGAGATTCCTCCGCTGACCACCTCATTCTTCTAAACTGCAGCGAGCACAGGCCAAGAGCCATCAGACGCTCCTCAACTGTTTCATTCCCGGAACCATTCTCATGAGCTTCCTCTGGACACTCTCCAATACCAGCTCTCCTCTTCTTAGATAAGGCACCCAAAACTGCTCACAATATACCAGTGTGGTCTAATTTGTACCTTATAAAGCCTCAGCATTACATCCTTACTTTTGTATTCTAGTCCTCTTAAAATGAATACTAACATTACATTTGCCTTCCTTACAAGCTACTCAACTTCCAAGTTAACTTTCAGGGAATTCTGCACAATAACTCTCAAATCCCTTTGCACCTCTAATATCTCAATTTGCTCCCTGTTTAGAAGATAGTCTATGCCTTTATTCCTTCTACTAAAATGTATGATCATACACCTCCCAATACTATATTCCATCTGCCACTTCTTTTCCCACTCTCCTAATCGAAGTCTTTCGGCAGACTCCAAGCTTCCTCAGCACTCACTGTCCCTCCACTTATCTTCATAGTCATACTTTATTGATCCTGGGTGAAATTGGTTTTTGTTACAGTTGCACCATAGATAATTAAATAGTGATAAAGCCATAAATAGTTAAATAGTAATATGTAAATTATGCCAGGAAATAAGTCCAGGACCAGCCTATTGGCTCAGGGTCTCTGACCCTCCAAGGGAGGAGTTGTAAAGTTTGATGGCCACAGGCAGGAATGACTTCCTATGACGCTCTGTGTTGCATCTTGGTGGAATAAGTCTCTGGCTGAATGTACTCCTGTGCCCAACCAGTACATTACGTAGTGGCTGGGAGACATTGTCCAAGATCACATGCAACTTGGACAGCATCTTCTTTTCAGACACCACCATATTGTTCACAAACATGGCCGCAAAGCCATCAAATCCAGCATCCAAATTATTGTCCTTTAACGTGAAAAGAAATGGTGCCAACACTGATTCCTTTGGAACACTACCAGTCACCAGTCCCCTTTCTTCTAATCCTTTGCATGCTCGCAGTCAGCCAGTTTCCTATCCCTGTTGATACTTTTCCAGTAATACCATAGGTTCTTAAACACAAAATAATTTGCAGACGCTGTGATCAAAGCGACACTTTCAGTACGCTGGATGAACTCAGCAGGTCGGGCAGCATCAGTTGGCTGGAACCCTTCGTCAGGACGAAGGGTTCCGGCCCAAAATGTCGACTCATCCACCATGGGTTCTTATCTTGTTAAGCAGCCTCATGCATCACCTTGTCAAAGGCCTTCTGAAAATCCAAGTAAGTAACATCCACTGATTCTCCTTTGTCTATCCTGCCTCAAGGGACTCGAACAGATTCGTTAGGAAACCATGCTGACTTTGTCCAATTTTATTATGTGCCTCCAAGTACACCAAAACCTTATCTTTGATAATGGACTCCAACATTTACCCAACTATTGAAATCAGGCTAACTGGCTTACAATTTCCTTTCTTTTGCCTCCCTCACTTCTTAAAGAGTGAAGCGACATTTACAAATCTCCAGTCATGCGGAACAATTCCAGAATCTGGTAATTCTTCAAAGATCACTACAAATGCCTCTGCAACCTCTTCAGCTCACCTACTTCAGAATCCTGGGGTATGGTTCATCTGGTCCAGGTGACTTACTTACCTTCAAACCTTTCAGCTTCCCAAGCACATTGTTCTTAGTAATTGCAACTACACTCACTTCTGTGCCATGACTCTCTTGAATTTCTAGACAACACCTGCAAAATCCACTACCTCTACCGGCTAGAAGGAAAAACATAGCAAAGGCATGGGGTCACCGCACCTGGAAGTTGCCCTCCAAGCCACACACCATCCCAATTTGGAAATTTGTTGCCATTTCTTCAGTTTCATTGGGTCAAAATGCTGGAACTTTCTCCCAAACACCATTGTTGTTGCACCCGTACTTCAGGGGACTACAGCAGTACAAGAAACCAGCTCACCACCACTTTCCCAAGGGCAACTAGAGTGGGACGATTAAATGCTTATTGACATCCTTTGAATGGATATTGTAGAAACTAATTCTCAGAACATCCTGACATTCTCATAAGATGGTGTTTTTGTACTAGCACTAAAAAGCATTGTGCTTCATACTTTAAATGAACTCAGATTTCCTCAATTGTCTTTTCCATTTCCTACTCTTCTTTAGCTGTTTACATAATAATATTAAATAAAATAATTTAGACCTATTCTGAAGCTGTGCAAAAATGAGGAAGTAGAGAAATAATGGCTGAAAATCTAAAGTCCCCCCATTCAAAATTTTAGCCAGTAGAAAAACCATGGGAGTGGGAAACATCAGTATAGCTTTAATTTGACATATGGATTTCAATGCAGATCAACAATCAGTTTTGCTTATAGACTGAAGTAAACCATTTAGCCCATTGAGACGATGCTACTATTCAACAGGAGCACATATCCACTAGGGGATCAGCTATTCTGGATTGAGAGATGTGTAATAAGGCAATAAGACCATAAGATAAAGGAGCAGAATTAGGCCATGTGGCCCAACACGTTTGTTCTGCCATTTCATCATGGCTGATCCACTTTCCCTCTCAGACCCAATCTCCTGCCTTCTCCCCGTAACCGTTCATGTCCTGACCAATCAAGAATCTATCGACCTCTGCCTTAAATATATGTAAGGACCTGGCCTCCACAGCTGCCACTGGCAACGAATTCCACAGATTCACTACTCTGTAGCTAAAGAAGTTCCTCCTTTTCTCTATTCTAAAAGGACGCCCCTCTATGCTGAGTCTGTGTCCTCTGGTCCTAGACTACCCCACCATAGGAAATATCCTCTCCACATCCATTCTATTGAGGCCTTTCAACATTCAATAGGTTTCTATGAGGTCACCCCACATTCTTCTGAATTCCAGTGAGTATAGTCCCAGCACCATCAAACACTCTTCACATGCCTTTCAATACCAGAAACATTTTTGTGAACCTCCTTTGAGCATATCCTTTCCTAGATAAGGGCCCCAAAACTGGTCATAATATTCCAAATTATGCCTCACCAGTGCTTTATAAAGCCTCATCATTACATCCCAGCTTTTATATTCTAGTCCTCTTGAAATGAATGCTAAAGTTGCATTTGCCTTCCCCTCCACCGATTCAACCTGCAAATTAACCTCTAGGGAATACTGCACAAGGACTCCCAAGTCCCTTGGCATCAGATTTTTTAATTTTCTCTCTATTCGGAATATAGTCTACCCTTTTATTTCTTTTACCAATGTGCATGACCAAACACTTCCCATCACAGTACTCCATCTGCCAATTCTTTGCCCATTCTCCTAATCTGTCTAAGTCCTTTCTGTCCCTTCTGGAAGAGTGGGGTGGCATTTGCAATTTTCCAATCTTCCAGACCCATCCAAAATCTAGTGATTCTTGAAATATCATTACTAATGCCTCCTCAATCCCTTCAGCCACCTCTTTTAGAATCCTGGGGGTTACACTATCTGGTCCAGGTGATTTATCTGTCTGTAGACCTTTCAGTTTCCCAAGAACCTTCTCCCTAATAATGGCAACTTCACACACTTCTAACCCCTGAAACCCTGGAACATCCACCATACTACTAGTGTCTTCCACAGTGAAGAGTGATGAAAAATACTTGTTCAGTTCATCCTTTATTTCTTTGTCATCTATAGCAGACCTCTCTAGCATCATTTTCCAGTGGTCTAATATCCACTATCATCTCTCTTTTACACTTTATGTATCTGAAGAATTGTTTAGCATTCTCCTTAATATTATTGGCTAACTTACTTTCAAGAGGGCATATAACACAGCAAAAAATAGAGGGAAGTTAGAAGATTGGGAATCTTTTAAAAACTAACGGAAGGCAACTCAAAAAGCCATTAAGAAGGAAAAGATGGGAATAAAGGGAGTCCTTTCTAATTAGGTTTTGTGTTGGGACCACTTCTTTTTATGTGTATGTCAATGATTTGAATGATGGAATTGATGGCTTTGTGGCCAAGTTTGCAGATGATATGGAGGTAGGTGGAGGGGCAGGTAGTGTTGAAGAACCAAAGGTGCTGCAGAAGGACTTAGACAGATAAGGAGAATTGGTAAAGATATGGTAGATGGAACACAGTGTCCAGAAGTGTATGGTCCTGAAATTTGGTAGAAGGAATAGAAGCATAGACTATTTTCTAAATGGGGAGAAAATTCATAAATCAGATGCAAATGGACTTGTGAGTCCTCATGCAGGATTACCAAAAGGTTAATTTTCAGGTTGAGTTAATGGCAAGGAAGTCAAATGCAATGTTAGCATTCATTTCAAGAGGACTAGGTTAGAAACACGAAGATGTAATGCTAAGCCTTTATGAAGGTATTGGTAGGGGCTCATTTGGAGTATTGAGAGCAGTTTTGGGCCCCTTATTTAAGAAAGAATGTGCTGACATTGGAGAGAATCCAGAGGAGGTTCTCGAGAATAATTCCAGGAATGAAAAGCTTGTCTTATAGCTCTGGGTCTTTAGAATTTAGAATGAAGGAAGATCTCATTGAAAACTATTGAATGTTGAAAGACCTGGATAGAGTGGATTTGGAGAGGATGTTTCCTATGGTGGGAGAACCTCGGTCCAGAGGGCATAGCCTCAGAATAGAGGGATGTCCATTTAGAACAGTTAGGTCATTGGGTGTATTTAAGGCAGAGTTCAATAGGTTCTTAATTAGAAAGGTTACAGTGAGAAGGCAGGAGAATGGGGTTGAGAGGGAAATGGATCAGCCATGATGAAATGGCGGAGCAGACTTGATGGGCCGAATAGCCTAATTCTGCTCCTATGTCTTGTGGTCTTACGGGCTTATCATTCCTTAATACACATAATTAACTGAAATCTATCAGTTGCAGATTTAAAATTAATAGCTAAACTGTCATCAAATGTGAAAGAGAATTCTAAATATCAACCACCCTCTCCATGTAGAAATGTTTCCTAACCATTCCTGAAAAGCTTGGCTGTATTTTTAGGCTATGCTGTATAGTCCTGGACTCTGTAACAAGCATAAATAATTCCTCTCCATTGACCTTAGTGGATGCTCTTAATATTTTATAAACTACAATCAAATCATTCCTCAGTTCCCGGAAATACAGTCCAAGTCACATAACCTTTCTTAAATTAACTCTTGGAGTTTAGGTTTGGTTTTGTTTTGTTAAATCTAGCCAGTATTCCCTTCATGCTCAAGGCAATGGGTTGGAGCCAATTTGATCCAAACCTTCAGAAATCAGAAGTCACTATGTGGTGAAGGACATCAAACAATAAACGTCCTAAAAGACTCAACAGCAAATAGATGAGTTAAGTGTCAAGGTAGGCATAAACAATAATCAAATAGACTATTGGGGACTAGCATTTATATCCTGAAGAAAGGTACTCAAGAGCTCTCACTTTATGTTACAGCTGTACAAAACTCTGGTAAAAGTTGTCAATTGGTTTGATTCAGCCCATTGTATCTGCACTCAGTGACCACTTTATTAGATACCTCCTGTACCTAATAAAGTAATCACTGAGTGTACGATTGTGGTCTTCTGCTGCTGTTGCCCGTCCTCTTCAAGATTTGATGTGTTGTGCATTCAGAGATGCTCTTCTGCACACCACGGTTGTAACACATGGTTATCAGAGTTACTGTCACCTTCCTGCAGCTTGAACTATTCTGGCCATTCTCCTCTGACCTCTCTCATTATCAAGATGTTTTCACCCAGAGAACTGCCACTCACCAGGTGTTTTTCATTCTTCGTGCTGTTCTCTGCAAACTCTAGGGACTGTTGTACATGAAAATCACAGGAAACAGCAGTTTCTGAGATACTCAAAACATCCTGCTGGGCACCAACAATCATTCCACAGACAAAGTCACTTAGATCACATTTATTCCCTATTCTGATGTTTGGTCTGAAAAACAGCTGAACCTCTTGACCATGTCTGCATGTATGGATTGAAATATTGCCTCATGATGAGGTGATTAGATATTTGCATTGACAAGCAGATGTACAGGTTTAACTAATAAAGTGGCCACTGAGTATTCATCTGTAGTGAACATCATTACACTTCTCTGCTTTGAAACTGATATGCACTGTTCTTTGTATTTTTATGCCTCGCCTACACTGATCCCACTGCCGCCAATTTTTGTCATCACAAATTTGAAGCTAAAGCGAATAGATGAAGCCATAACACAGCTACCTTTGGGATACCACTATTCTTATCCCGCCTGTTAGAGTAGCATCTCTGGGTTCAGGTTTAAACGTATTTACTTACCAATTCCTACGTTAATTTTAAGCAGAAGACCTCCAGTAACAGATGTTGCATTCCCTGCTGATTCATTAGTGCTGATTCATTAGTATGTTAGTGGAGGATAGCATTATGAGAAGGCCACAGGAAAAATTCAGTTCCTTTATAAAAATTATTTGAAAGGAAACATAATTTGAAATCTCCAACTGAGCACACTCCAACACAAAGGTTCTTGTATAACTCATGAGGGTGGATTCTTGGTTAATGCATTCTGCTTATTTCATGCTTCTCAATTTGCATATTAACTGTAACTAATTTGATGCTCCACTCATTTCTTAAAAATGTTTCAGTTAATTTCTCCCAAATTTAAATAATTTTGTAATTTGTTGCAATGTCATTTTGATCTTAGAATGGTGTGACTCAGTGCCTCTGTAAACTACTTTCTATTATTGTTGATGGACAGGATGAACGCTGAAGTAAGGGTTATGCCTCTTTTTCTGAACAGCCATCGCTCGGGTCACCTCACTAGTTATGGTTAAATTTACACAACATTGCAAAACGTTCATGTTCTCTCTCTCTCTCTCTCTCTCTCTCTCTCACACACACACACACACACACACACACACACACACACAGACAAATGTACACACATCTGTCATTAGACTACTGATTATTGTGAATCAAATAATATATTTGCACAATTGGGCCGTGTAGCACGGTATTTATTAGGTAAATCAGAACTCCCTGTATTCATAGTCCATAAAAGCTAGGAGCTGAATTTGCCCACTTGGCCCATTAAATCTGCTCCACCATCATGGCTGATATATTAACCCTCTCAATCCCATTCTCCTGCCTTTGATGCCCTCGCTGATGAAGAACGTATCAACCTCTGCTTTAAGCTTATCCAAGGACTTGGCTTCCACAGCTGCCAGTGGCAATGGATTCCACAGATTCACCATCACATAGCCAGTAGGACAGGTGATCATTCTTAGAACAGATAGTGTAACTTGAACAGATCTTTCATATATAAAAATATTCTGACCGGGTAAGAAACTTCAAACATTCTGTCTTCTTCATATTAGAGACTACAGGAGTAGGCCACTGAGTGTTTGGGATGAGATTCAGCAGCACCACCAATAAGAGCAACAGGTCTCAGGAGGTAAACCTGAACCTGTGACACCTAAACACCCAATGGGTAAATAGTCAAAGGCATAAAATCCTGCAGGAGAGAAGAAAAGCAGATTATCACTATCCCAGTTAAATACTAATGTGATACAACGTAATATAAAAAGAATTTCAGCTTTAAAGCTTCTTTCTGGAGCTTGGAAGAGGCAACACCTACTGAATTTAAGATAAAAGCATGAATTTCGTGACCTACGCTATCTTAAGTGATGGTCACAATGTTTTATGCATGAATATTGCATAAGCTGCATTTTCACAGCTAAGATCAACAAATGTGTTATACTGAATTCTTTTAAAATAGACACAAATGTCCAATATTTCCCCCAGTAGACCAAACAGGTAGCTGTTCACCAATCATCATAGCCCACTCAAAATTTAAATGTCACCGTAACAAAATTAAATTGAATCCACTCCTGCCTGGTCTGTTTGGTTCTAACCAATTTCCTTCTGTCCATCCTTTCTGAGAAGATGGTGCCATGAAGCAGTGCGCAGTGGCCACTTCGGAATGAATATCTGTAATCTGTCAAGTAGGATGCCGTGCACAATCCTGATTTGATGGAGACGGACGTGAGAAGCACGAAGGAACATCTGGAGAAACTTCTGAAATGCGCGGTGTCAGAAATAAGGCAGATGAGCTTGAAGCTCAGGTGTGAATGGGTAACTATGATGTTGTTGGGATAACGGAGAATTGGCTGTAGGGGGATCAGACCTGGGAATTGAATGTACGAGGGTATACGTGCTATCGAAGGGACAGAAAGGTGGGCAGAGGGGGTGGGGTGGCCCTGTTGGTGAGGAATGAAATTCAGTCCCTTGCAAGGGGGGACATAGAATCAGGAGAATTAGAGTCAGTGTGGATAGGACTGAGGAACAGTAAGGACAAAAAGACCCTAATAGGTGTTATCTACAGGCCCCCAAACAATAGCATGGATATTGGGTGCAAGTTGAATAGAGAGTTAACAATGGCATGTGGCAAAGGAAATGTCGCAGTAGTTATGGGGGATTTCAACGTCCAGGTGAACTGGAAAATCATGTTGGTACTGGACCCCAGGATAGGGAGTTTGTAGAGTGCCTACGGGATGCATTTTTGGAGCAGCTTGTACGAGAGCCGACCAGGGATAAGGCTATTCTGGATTTAGTGTTGTGCAACGAACAGGATTTGATAAGTGATCTTGAAGTAAAGGAGCCATTAGGAGGTAGTGACCATAATATGATTAGTTTTTATCTACAAGTTGAGAAGGATAAGGGCAGATCAGAAGTGTCAGTATTGCAGTTGAACAAAGGAGACTATGGAGCCATGAGGGAGGAGCTGGCCAAAGTTGACTGGTCGGATATCCTAGCAGAAAAGACAGTGGAACAGCAATGGCAGGTATTCTTGGGAATAATGCACAAGGTGCAAAATCAGTTCATCAGGAGAAGGAAGGATTCAAAGGGGAGAAAGTGGCCACAGTGGTTGACAAAGGAAGTCAGAGATAGCATAGCAATAAAAAAGAAGAAGTATAACAGAGCTAAGGTGAGTGGGAAGACGGATGATTGGGAAATTTTTAAGGAGCAACAGAACTTAACTAAAAAGGCTATACGGGGAGAAAAAATGAGGTATGAACACAAGCTAGCTAGGAATATAAAGGAGGATAGCAAAAGTTTTTTTAGGTATGCGAAGAGAAGGAAGATAGTTAAGAACAATGTTGGGCCCTTGAAGAATGAATTGGGAGAAATTGTTATGGGAAACAGAGAAATAGCAGATGAATTTAATAAGTGCTTTGGATCTGTCTTCACTAGGGAAGACACAAGCAATCCCCCAGATGTATGGATGGGCCAAGGACATAGGGTAACAGAGGAACTGAAACAGATTGACATTAGGAAGGAAACGGTGATGAGTAGACTGATGGGACTGAAGGCTAACAAATCGCCAGGTCCAGATGGTCTGCATCCTAGGGTACTAAAGGAGGTGGCTCTGGAAATTGCAGATGCATTGGTGATCATTTTCCAATGTTCCTTAGATTCAGGATCAGTTCCTGAGGATTGGCAAATGGCTAATGTTATCCCACTTTTTAAGAAAGGAGGGAGGGAGAAAACAGAGATCTATTGCCCTGTTAGCCTAACATCAGTAGTGAGGAAGATGCTAGAGTCCATTATTAAAGATGAAATAGCGGCATACCTTGATAGCAGTGATAGGATTGGGCCGAGCCAGCATGGATTTACCAAGGGCAAATCATGCTTGACTAATCTATTGGAGTTTTTTGAGGATGTAACCAGGAAGATAGACGCGGGAGATCCAGTGGATGTGGTGTACCTTGACTTTCAGAAGGCATTTGATAAGGTACCACATAGGAGATTGGTGGGTAAAATCAGAGCTCATGGCATTAGGGGGAGGATATTGACATGGATAGAAAACTGGTTGGCAGATAGAAAGCAAAGGGTAGCAGTGAATGGGTGTTTCTCGGAATGGCAGGTGGTGACTAGTGGGGTGCCACAGGGCTCGGTATTGGGACCACAGCTGTTTACGATTTATGTCAATGATTTAGAGGAAGGCATTGTGAATAACATCAGCAAGTTTGCTGATGATACTAAGCTGGGTGGCAGTGTGACGTGATGAGGATGTTAGGAGAATTCAAGGTGACTTGGATAGGCTGGGTGAGTGGGCAGAAACTTGACAGATGGCATTTAATGTGAATAAGTGTGAGGTTATTCACTTTGGGAGCAAGAGCTGGAAGGCAGATTATTATCTGAATGGTGTGGAGTTAGGTAAGAGAGAAATACAAAGAGATCTAGGAGTACTTGTTCATCAGTCTCTGAAGGTGAATGAGCAAGTGCAGCAGGCAGTGAAGAAGGCTAATGGAATGTTGGCCTTTATTACAAAGGGAATTGAGTACAAAAGCAAGGAAATCCTTTTGCATTTGTACAGGGCCCTGGTGAGACCACACCTGGAGTATTGTGTGCAGTTTTGGTCTCCAGGGTTAAGGAAGGACATCCTGGCTGTGGAGGAGGTGCAGCGTAGGTTCACTAGGTTAATTCCTGGGATGTCCGGACTGTCTTGCACAGAGAGGTTAGAGAGACTGGGCTTGTACATGCTGGAATTAAGGAGATTGAGGGGGGATCTGATTGAGACATATAAGATTACTAAGGGATTGGACAAGATAGAGGCAGGAAATATGTTCCAGATGCTGGAAGAGTCCAGTACCAGAGGGCATGGTTTAAGAATAAGGGGTAAGTCATTTAGGACAGAGTTGAGGAGGAACTTCTTCTCCCAGAAAGTTGTGGAGGTGTGGAACACGCTGCCTCAGAAGGCAGTGGAGACCAATTCTCTGGATGCTTTCAAGAAGGAGCTAGATAGGTATCTTATGGATAGGGGAATCAAGGGTTATGGGGACAAGGCAGGAACCGGGTATTGATAGTAGATGATCAGCCAAGATCTCAGAATGGTGGTGCAGGCTCGAATGGCCAAATGGTCTACTTCTGCACCTATTGTCTATTGTCTGTTGTCTATTGCCTGTTTCATTAAGATCTAGAATCTCCGGAGGGAAAGGCCCCGAGTCCTCGGCTTTGCCTGTTGCTTGGCAGCCGGGGCCGAGGTCGAAGCGCTCAGCAGAGATGGTGCTCGGTGTTCGGTGTGGGAGGGCTGGTCGGAGGCTCGAATTTTTCAGACGGACTCAGAGTCGGCAGTGATCGGGTGCTCCCAGGGTGCTGCATCAGCACGTTTGCGGCGCTGGAGGTTCATGGCAGGGAGAGTTTTTCTTCCTTCTACCATCTGTGTGAGATGACAGGGCTATCAGGACTTTGAGACTTTTTTTACCGTGCCCATGGTCTGTTCTTTATCAAATTCCGGTATTGCTTTGCACTGTTGTAACTATATGTTATAATTATGTGGTTTTTATCAGTTGTAGTTTTGGTCTGTCTTGTGTTTCTGTGATATCATACTGGAGGAACATTGTATCATTTCTTAATGCATGCATTACTAAATGACAATAAATGAGGACTGAGTGTCCTCACAATCTAATCTAATCTCATCTAAAATGCTTGATCTCCCTTGAGTACAAATCTGCCATCACTGATCTTCTCCTGAAACTCAAGGAATTAATTTTGATTAATCTCAATTTAGTTCCAAATTAATTTTAGTGAAATTACTCAATTCAGTCTAAGGGTGGCTGTTGTAAAAGAAGAAATATCACATCCATTCAGGGCAAGTTGCACTTCTGAAATATTGGTTTCAATTACTATTTCATCTCTGCAAATACCTGGCTTTCTGTACATAATGTCCCATTAAAAGAAACTATAAGAGCATTTAGCTTTGAAATACATGGAAGTACAAGAGAATCACAAGTTAAAAATAATAAAACTCTATTTTTAAAGTGCAATTTTACTCCCATTTGTAAAGGTTTACAAGATATAAAAAGTAGGACCTTATCACAGTAGCACTAAGCAAGCACAAGTGTACGATATGCATCTTGTACAACAAGATATTGAATTTCATTGGCATGTTTGAACATAAAACAGAAACCAAAAGCAATTTTTTCTCCACTTTAGGCAGCCTGAAATTTATTTGTGTTACTTCAACAGAGAAATAGTCTGTTCCACAGAATCACCTTAATGAGCATTAAAATAAGAAGAAACATTTATTTTAAATGTTGTATTGATATTGACCTAATTGAGCATATAAAGTGACTTAATTGGTAATACGCTATTCATCAAATAAAATAATGTAGTCATCTTGGATTAATTGCTTTGGTTGGAAATGAAAATGTGACAAAAATCTGAATCTTGTCTTCACCTCATGGAAGGCCAAGTTTCAAAATAAATATAATCAGAAGAGAACAATTGATATAAAACATTTACAACAAAAAAAGAGGTTAGATTTTTAAATGAATAGAGTTTAGTCAAAGATTGTATGGCATGAAGTAAAGTGAAAAAATCAAATCTATTAATTCTAAGCAGAAACTAGAGTAAATTAAAGGAAGAAAGAAATGGTTTGAGGAAAACAATGTGGAATGGGGAAAAGGAGTAATTTGAAAAGCAAACATCATAAAGAGAGAAAATGCAAGAATTGTATTCCTTCTTTTCTTTATTAATCTTTTTATTGATTTAAAAAGAGCATATATACAAACAAGAGAATTATCTCAAATATATATATCAATAACAATACAAACAGAAAGTGAAATAGACATTATCAAAATCATACATAGTATTAAGCTAATATGTAGAATATAATTTTAAAAAAAGACAGCTAATTCTCCTCTTATCAATTCATGGAGAGAAAAAAAAACTTTAAATTTTTAAATGAGAAAAAAAAACCACTACACTATATGAGAGAAGAAAAAAGAAAAGGACTGGACAGTCCATTCTGAGGATACGACCAAAAAAAAAGACTTTCTGATCAAATCTAAAACTTCCGGGAAAAAAATTGAAAGAGTAATAAATCAAATCAAATGAAAAGATTGAATAAAAGGTCACCTGATTTGCTCAAATTTAAAGGATATATCAAATCCTCCCATGGTCTGCTCTTTATCAAATTATGGTATTGCTTTGCACTGTTGTAACTATATGTTATAGTTATGTGATTTTGTCAGTTTTAGTCTTGGTTTGTCCTGTGTTTTCTTGTGATATCATTCTGGAGGAACGTTGTATCATTTATTAATGCATGCATTTCTAAATGACAATAAATGAGGACTGAGTGTCTAATCTAATCAAATGTCCGACTTCTTATTTTCTCTAAACTTAAACAGGACATAATGGAGGAAAGCCAATAAAAGACAGTAGGTGGATTAGAATCCTTCCAATTCAGTAAAATGGCTCTCCTAGCCAATAAAGTTGAAGAGGCTATCATACATTGAGTGGAAAGAGGAATATTCCCTGCTTCCGATGGGATAATCCCAAAGATTGCTGTAAGTAAATTAGGTTGTCAGTCCAGATCCAAGACTTTTGATAACGTTTTAAAAACATCTCTCCAAAAATTATCTAGCTTTATGCAAGACCAAATCATATGAGTTAAAGCGGCCACCTCAATATTACATCTGTCACAAATAGGATTGATGTTGGAAAAAATATGTGCTAGTTTATCCTTTGACATATGGGCCCAATGCACTACCTTGAACTGTATCAAGGAATGACAGGCACAAATAGATGAGTTATTAACCAAATGAAAAATTTTACTCCATTGGTTATCTGAAAATGACTCTTGAAATTCTGGTTCCCAAGCACGTTTAATTTTATCATTAGATATCATTCGTAAATTCAATAACCGTTTATAAATTATAGCTATTAACCCTTTTTGAGGTGGTTTAAGCTGAAAGAGAGCATCTATCATATTAGGTGGATAAGCAGAAGGGTAATTTGGCAGCAAACCACGTAAAAAATTCCTAATTTGTAACTATCTAAAGAAGTGTTCATTAGATAAATCATATTTATCCACTAACTGAGAAAAAGACATTAAACAGTTCCCTAAAAACAAATCTGAAAAAGTTGTTATTCCATTGGTTTTCCAAATTAAAAAGGCCTTATCCAAAATTGATGGTTTAAAAACATAGTTGAAATGGCTATTACTAGAAAGAACAAAATTATTTAACTCAAAAAATCTACGAAACTGACACCAAATTCTTAATGTATGTTTAATAATAGGATTAAGGTCTTGTCTACTAATCTTAGAAAACAAAAAGAGAAGAGGAGCTCCCATTAAATAGGCCAAAGAGAACCCCTTCACCGAGTTTTCCTCCAAATCCAGCCATGAAGGACATTCATGTATGTCTGAATAATGAATCCAAAAAGTAATATATCGAATACTAATTGCCCAATAATACATTCTAAAATTTGGCAAAGACACACCACCATCCTTTTTTAAATTTCTGCAGTAAGGGTTTACTCAATCTAGGATTTTTATTATTCCAAATATAAGATAAGATTATAGTGTCTATTCTGTCAAAAAACGTTTTCAGAAAAAAGAAAGGAACTGCCTGAAATGTATATAAGAATTTCGGTAGAACTATCATTTTAATAGCATTAATTCGACCTATTAATGATAACGTCAGTGTCATGGTCTGGTCCGTGGACTCAGGACTCCGGGTCTTCCAGCTGACCCTTGTTTGAGTTAATCATAGGCATCTGATTCCCATTTTTGGGCTTGCAATATAAGTAGCCTTGGGGTTGAGTGTGGGCTGCTGGTTTGTCTTGTCAGTCCCCCTTGGAGCAACTTGCTGATGGAAGACTAGTGAAACCATTGGTGATCTCTAGACCTGGTCGCAGGACCACTGCTTCATGGAGCCTTGTTGCCACTTGTTGGAGTAGTCTTTGTGGTATGGATTTGGCTGTTTCCTGGGCCAGCTGAGTGGCTGCCAGCAACACCAAGCTAGGTAGGGATCTGGCTGTTTCTGTAGCCAGCTGAGGTTGCCGGCCGAACTGAGACTCGGAGCTTCCCCGGAGCAGAGATGGAACTGTCTGTCATTCTTTAGTGTTTGTCTTTTCTTGTCCTTGCCTTTGTAGGGTAAACCAGGCTGTTTTGCCATTGCCCTGCAGGGGGATCTGTCTTGTCTTGTCCTCGCCTCCGTGGGGTAAGCCAGGCCATTTTGTTGTTGCCCTGTGGAGGGTCCTGTCTTGTCCTGTCTTGTCCTCGCCTCCGTGGTGTAAGTCAGGCCGTTTTTCTGTTGCCCTGCGGGGGGACCTGTCTTGTCTTGTCCTTGCCTCTGTTGGGTAAGTCCGGCCATTCTGCCATTACCTGACAGAGAGACCTGTCCCACTTTGGTGTGGAGATGATGTCGAATCCCGGCTTGTCTTAGGATAAGTCCTGGCTCTATGTCTATGTTCTGTCCTGTCTCATGTTTGTGTTGTGTTAAAGATGAGTCCTGGCTTGTCGAAGGATAAGTCCCGGTTCTATGTTGATGTTCAATTTCCAGTCTGTCTCTCAGCTCCAGTCTCCGAATTATCAGCCTCCGCATTTCAAGGCGAAGATCCTGCAGCCAAGCTCCAAGAACCCAAGCCTTGAGGATCCCAAACCAAGCTCAATGACCCAAGACCCCAGCCAGCAGCCAAGTCATGTCCTTGCCTGTTTCTGGGGTCCGAGCCTGGGGCAAGACCCAGGTTCTGGGTCCTTGTCCAGTCTCTGACTCGGAGTCCAAGCCTTGTCTCCTAGTCCATGGTTCCTAGTCCTGGTCCTGCTTTCCCTAGCCCAAGTCTGCGCTCTTGTCCCTGCCCCTTGCCTGAATCCTGTCACGTCCTTACTCTAGTCAAGTCCTGTTCCTTGTACTTCAGTGTCTGTGTCTTGCATTTGGGTCTGTTCCCAGCACCCGCTGTGACAGTCATAGGTGACCATTTAGAAAGCATTTGTTGGGTGTAATCAATTAATGGGAGAAAATTATATTTATACAGGTCCTTAAAATTTCTAGTAATTTTAATACCAAGATACGTAAAGTAATTTTTAGCAACACTAAAAGGTATTTGATGATATTGATCCCAGTAATTATTAATGGGAAATAACTCACTTTTATGTAAATTTAATTTATATCCAGAAAAACTACTGAATTCAGAAAATATAGATAACATAGAAGGAATAGATTTCCTAGGATCTGAAATATAAACTAACAGGTCATCTGCATACGATGAAACCTTACGTACTTTGTCCTCTCTTTTAATACACTGAACAGTATGGGAATCCCTAAGAGCAATAGCAAGGGGTTCTAAAGCCAAGTTAAATAATAAAGGACTAAGAGGACATCCCTGCCAAGTACCTCTGTATAATCTAAAGTAAGGAGATTTTTGATTATTAGTTATAACTGCAGCCATAGGGGTTTGATAGATCAATTTGATCCAGGAAATAAATCCCAGACCAAAATTAAATCTTTCCAGGATTGTATTGGTCATTGTGACCATACTAAGTTGGCACTGGAATGCGTGATGACATCTGTGGGTTGCGCCCATCATATCCTGAGGTTGTGCTGGTTGTTAACATAAGCAATACATTTCACTGTGTTTCAATGTGCATGTGGTAAATAAATGAATCCAAATCTGGTCGGAATGAATGCTTGAAAATAGGAAAGAGACCCACCATCTTCTGCGTGAAAAACGCCGTCAGATCATAGGGTCTAGGCCCTCCATCCTCAAGTGAAAAACTCAATGAGATCGTGACCCACCTTCCTTAGAGTGAAAAACTTATTCTTCACCTTCCCTCTAATCCCACTACTAATACCTTAAACTCCCACCGCCTGGTTGTCAAAGAAAAAAATTATTCTTCCTACCTACTCTAATGAAACCTCATATAATTGAGTCTGTTTTCAGTTTTCAGAGATCCAGCCGATCTATTCTTTTCTCATAGTTAAAATTTTCTAGTTAAGGCGAATTGTTAGAACTTTCTTCTGCGTCCTCCTCAATCCAATCTCATATTTCCTGCAGCGTGGTGATCACCACTGCACATATTATTCAAACTGTGGTTTGTGGTCTAACTGATATCACATACACAATTGTACTGTATTTCATTTAGTGGTATTGTATTTTAATTACAAATTACTTTCATTAAACCACTAATCCAATGCAGTCAACAGGAATTCTGCAGATGCTGGAAATTCAAGCAACACACATCAAAGTTGCTGGTGAACGCAGCAGGCCAGGCAGCATTTGTAGGAAGATGTGCAGTCAACGTTTCAGGCCGAGACCCTTCGTCAGGACTAACTGAAGGAAGAGTGAGTAAGGGATTTGAAAGTTGGAGGGGGAGGGGGAGATCCAAAATGATAGGAGAAGACAGGAGGGGGAGGGATGGAGCCAAGTGCTGGACAGGTGATTGGCAAAAGGGGATACGAGAGGATCATGGGACAGGAGGTCCAGGAAGAAAGACAAGGAGGGGGGGACCCAGAGAATGGGCAAGAGGTATATTCAGAGGGACAGAGGGAGAAAAAGGAGAGAGAGAAAGAATGTGTGCATAAAAATAAGTAACAGATGGGGTACGAGGGGGAGGTAGGGCCTTAGCGGAAGTTAGAGAAGTTGATGTTCATGCCATCAGGTTGGAGGCTACCCAGACGGAATATAAGGTGTTGTTCCTCCAACCGGAGTGTGGCTTCATCTTTACAGTAGAGGAGGCCGTGGATAGACATGTCAGAATGGGAATGGGATGTGGAATTAAAATGTGTGGACATGTCAGAATGGGAATGGGATGTGGAATTAAAATGTGTGGACATGTCAGAATGTCAGAATCCAATGCAGTGTAGGGTAGTGTATGGTCATGCACTTTGGTAAAAGGAATAAAGGCTTACACTATTCTAAATGAGGAGCAAATTTAGAAATCAGACATGCAAAGAGACATAGAGTCCTTGCACAGGATTCCCTAAAGTTTGACTTTCAGGCTGAGTCAGTGGTAAGGAAAGTAAATGCAATGTTAGCATTTCGTTCAAAAGGACTGGAACATAAAAGCAAGGATATAATGTTGAGGTTTTATAAGGCATTGGTTGTATTGTGACATAAACACAAGAAAATCTGCAGATGCTGGAAGTCCAAAGCAAACACACACAAAATGATGGAGGAATTCAGCAGGCTAGGAAGAACCTATGGAAAAGAGTAAACACTCGACATTTTGGGCTGAGAGCCTCCATCAACCCACGATGTTTTCTTTGAGGAAATCTATGACTAGAGGACACAACTTCATAATACAAGGATGTCCCTTTAGAAAAGAGATAAGGAGGAATATGTTTAGCTAGATGGTGGCGAATCTGTACTATAGACAGCTGTGGAGGCTGCGTTACTGGGTATATTTAAAGCGGATGTTGAAAAGTTCTTGATTAGTAAGGGTGTCAATGGTTACAGGGAGAAGACAGGATAATGAGGTTTAGAGGTATAGTAAATCAGCCATGATGAAATGCCGGAGCAAACTTGGTGGGTCAAATGACCCAATCCTGCTCTTAGGTCTAGTCATCTTATGAATTCTGGGACACAAAAATAATTTCTAGTTTATAATTTTATCAGGTATGAATTAATCACACACACACACAATCTGAGGTTTTCAAAGGGAGAACAATTCTAACATCCATATACGTTAGCATTACCTATGATTCATATTGTTCATGAAAGATATCATAAATCACTTCCTAAGTTTCTTTTGGTCTGGTACTACAGTAAACTTATCATAATCCACCCTCAAACTATTCAGAAATCCTGATGAATCCACATCTGACATACCAGGTGCTGACTCCCATGCTCAATTCACTTGCCAGAGCCCAGATTCCCAATCTCCCTTTAATTCACCAAGTCTGATGTTCCTGTGCTCTTGTTAAACATACCAGTGCCCAGTTCCTACATTCCTCTGAAACTACCTGAGACTCCCATTTCAGCCCTGTCTTGAAATTCACCTGATTCTTTCATTTTCTTCATTGAAATGGATGGGGTCTTAAACTTAATAGGTTTGCTGGAAACTTCATTATTCCGCTATAAAAAAGTGACTTAAAAGACTGTTGGAGTATTAATGCAATAGTTTGCAAAACCTTCTAATCCAGTAACAGCAAAGTACCGAGGATGCTGGATGAATAGAATTTTACTGTAATTGCAAAGATCACAAAGCACACCTCAAGCTAAAGTCACTAATAGAGTAGAGAACAATGAAAGTGAATGTGAAATCCCAGCATTGTCTTCCGAGAAATCTCCTGTTAAGTGAATAATGTGACACCATGTACTGTATAACATTCAACACAGTAACTGGTTAGTGAACCAAGCTCAAACTCTCCCAGCAGCTCTTCAGATGACGGCATATTAATGACTAATAGGTAATTGAATAATACTAATGTTAATATAAATCACTATTGCAATGGTAGTTTGACTGCTTTAGATGATAAGCACTTTCTTTTTCATTTATCTCTTTGGCCATCGGAGAGTTTTTTTTAAGTAGAATTGTTTAATGTAATCAAAACAGTTAATTTAATTAAGAATATCAAACTCAAAGTAAAATACTTTCATCTGAAAGTTCGATTTTCTGTCAGTATACTGAGTAATTTGATACTTGATTCATAAATATGAAGTTTACATTCAGGAAGATATTACCAGAGACAGAAGACTGCCATATTAATGAAGTCTTTCTTTCTTAGCTATTCCCTTAGGACTATGGAGGATTGCATCCATTCAGTTCTCTGAGTTCGGTGGTGAAGGAGGAAGCCAATGTTGGGCACATTGTCTCTTCCACGTGTGGGGCTCGTGTTGCCTGACAGAGTAGGAGGACTGGAAGCTTCTAAGGTGGTAAACTTCTTCTGCCATATATGCTAGGCCTCTATGTTCTCTTAATGTATGTGTTGTGTTTTGTAACTCCAGAAATTAATGGAAAGAAAAACATGGGAGCCCAGAAGAATGTGTACACTTCGTCTTTACTTTAGTGAGGCATGCACTTCTGACGCGGTGATGTAATAACCAATGCGGTACGTGTACTTTCACATATAACCCATTATGAATTAGCACAAAGATTACTTAATCAAACAATATATTTACAATATTACTCTAATATTATGAAACACTAAATACACAACACTCCTCCTTGCTTAGCTATAAACTCCAACTCAATATAGAATGCATCTTCTATAGGCATCCGTTAGTCTCGTCAGACCATGGATTTGTGCCTTGGATGGTTTCCAGGGCACAGGCCTGGGCAAGGTTGTATGGAAGACCAGCAGTTGCCCATGATGCAAGTCTCCCCTCTCCACGCCACCAATGTTGTCCAAGGGAAGGGCATTAGGACCCATACAGCTTGGCACCGGTGTCATTGCAGAGCAATGTGTGGTTAAGCGCCTTGCTCAAGGACACAACACGCAGCCTCAGCTGAGGCTCAAACTAGTGACCTTCAGATCACTAGACGAACGCCTTAACCACTTGGCCACGCTGTCCATCTAGATCTTCACTCTTTGGAGTTTGGGAGAATGAGGAGTGATCTCATAGAAGTTTATCAGGTCATTCGTCTGAGTGCTACTGGTAACATGTAACAACCTGTGGAATGCTCTGCCTCAGAAGGCAGTGGAGGCCAATTCTCTGGATGCTTTCAAGAAAGAGTTAGATAGAGCTCTTAAAGATGGTGGAGACAAGGGATATGGCGAGAAGGCAGGAACGGGGTACAGATTGTGGATTATCAGCCATGATCACAGTGAATGGCGGTGCTGGCTTGAAGGGCCGAATGGCCTACTCCTGCACCTATTGTCTATTGTAACCCAGTACTATTATAACACACAGAATGCATCTTAATATGTGTGTGTATGTGTGTGTGTGTGTTTATATATATATATACAGTATATATGAATGTATATATAGTATACTATATAATACAATTACTATACAGACATCAGAATCAGAATACACTCTGGTGCCTGGACCTTTCTGATTGGGCACGGCACTTAAATTGATCAAACCTCAGGTCTTCCTTGCTCTCGATGACAGGCCTGCCTCCTCACCTCAGTTCTGCCACACCAAATTGCCTCCAAATCCAAAGGGAAGTTACAGACTATTACTTGCAATGAAGGTTTGCCAGAAAAAGTGTGATTAACAAGGTATTTAGTTGTTTTTCTTGTTTCGTTAGCCACCAGCTAGAAGTAGCTGATATTCCCCAGCACCTTCTTAAACTGGAAATCGGTAGTGCAGAAATAGAAATAAAAAAGTAGTGAGGTAGTGTTCATGGGTTCAATGTCCATTCAGATATCAGATGGCAGAGGGGAAGAAGCTGTTCCTGAATCATTGGCCAAGTTCTCGTTTGTCTTATCAGAGTGTATTCTCTTCAAATATTCAAGCAACCTGATGATATAATTGCCTCATCTGAAAAATACTTTTTCACGCAACAACTGACGATGCTGGTATAAATTCATATTTCAGATATTCCACACTTCACTGTCTACACGTCTTTTTCATTTGAACTGCTGCTACCATTTTTGTTACGGATGAATGACCACAGTCGATTGCCCATTGTTTAGGTCCAACCTCAAGCACTGCAATCAATAAAGAGGAAAGTTATGATGTCATCATAGTCCAGGCAAAACCTGACTCTCTGCCTGAAGGTACATAAAAGGCATAATCTGGATCTGAACCGTAGCCTCCAAATATCCGGACCTGCCTCTCGGTTTTTTTGCACTACCTTACTTTCCATTTTTCTATTTTCTATTTATGATTTATAATTTAAATTTTTAATATTTACTATCGATTTGTAATCCAGGGAGCGGGAAGCGCAGAATCAAATATCACTGTGATGATTGTACGTTCTAGTATCAATTGTTTGGTGACAATAAAGTATGAAGTATCTCACTTGGCGCATTGGCTAGAGAAATGCGGTGAAGACCATTCAAAAGGGCAGATTCTGAACTTAACCCCATTGAACACCATACCCTAATACACAGGAATTGCCTCATTGCATGATTAGACTATAGAAATCATTCTAGCTAATGTACGACAGTAGTGAACAGCAATAATGTGCAGACTGGGCCTGGAAACTGCAAGATTTCTTCAGTCCATATTCCTCATAATATGTCAAAAACAGAAGTGTCATATTGCTTTTCAACAACTTTAACACGTTTTGAGCATAGTCTAAGAGAACAGTGGGTCAGCAAGAAACGAGGTGATTACCTGATCATTGTAATCAATTACGAGGCACCAAGGATCTAATGCTTATAATAAGTAATTCATTTCATATTAATCCTGTAATCCTTCAGCTGCTTCCCTTGCTATCGAGTGCCCCCGACCACCCCCATTACCTTTATCACCCCCTTGGTAACTCATACTGCACCCAGGGGGACAATATCACCCACTTTGTGTTAGATTATACCATGTCCAAATGTGAGACTGCAAAGATGCTCACGTCACCCATGCCATGACAAGTACTGATGTTTGCTGAACTAATCGGCACCAATGTTGTCTCTGGTAAGTCCTCCAAATCCACGGGACAGATAAGTGAATTAGTACCAGCCTATTGATCTTGTCAGTGAGACCCTAACTGTATTTAGTAGGCTCCTTTTGGAAGGCTGTGTCAATAACACACTTGGCACCAGACTGCTGAAACAGATATTATGCTGAATCTGCCATAGGAAGAAGTATTGGGAAAGGTATAGAGACCATACTGTTGTTTATTTAATATTTGAGTAATCTAAATTGATTGATTGAGTATTCATTGCTGTTTACTTAGTACGTTATAGATTATATGTTAAAAGTATGTGAATGGCATACATCATTACATCACCACATCATATGTGGCACCTCATTAAAATAAAAATGAAGTGTACCTGTTCTCCCAGGCTCCTGTGTTTTTCTTTTGATAAATTTCTGGAGGTACAAAACATAACAGTGGTGACAAGGAAGTTTTAATACAAATCTGAAATGACTACCTTCCTGTTGAAGTGCAGCAAGATGTTCCAAGTTTTAAAAAAAATGCAAAGCATGCTTTTTCTTCAGGAAGGGGAGAAAGATGATAAAGTTTTTTTAAAAAGTGCAGTACATTTTTTTCTTCGGAAGGGGAGAAAGTCATTCGAGAAAAGAAAAAATTGGCACGAAACAGATGAAATTTATGTGTTTATAAACAGTGAGTACCAGGTGATAATAATAATAATGTAATGGCTGGCTCCATCAGAAATGTGGGCACGTGGCCAAGTGGTTAAGGCATTGGACTAGCCACCTGAAGGTCGTGAGTTCGAGCCCCAGCCGTGGCAATGTGTTGTGTCCATGAGCAAGGCACTTAATCACACATTGCTCTGCGACGACACTGGTGCCAAACTGTATGGGTCCTAATGCCCTTCCCTTGGACAACATCGGTGTCGTGGAGAGGGGAGACTTGCAGCATGGGCAACTGCCGGTCTTCCATACAACCTTGCCCAGGCCTGCGCCCTGGAGAGTGAAGACTTTCCAGGCACAGATCCATGGTCTCACAAGACTAACGGATGCCTTTACATCAGAAATATAGATGTGCTCGATTGCACAGAAGATAACTAGCTGATGTATACTGAATGAATTGAGTAGTATTTTTAAACAAATTAATTAGCCAATGAAAAGCGAGTGCTGAATGCAAAAAATGGAAAAGCAAGCAGTTTGCTTGGAATTTTCACTGCTCCAATGAAACCAGCCAGAATGAGCTTTCCTGATATCATGAAAGCAATGCAGAATCATTTATAACCAAAACCATTGTTGATTGCAGAACACTTTAGGTTTCATAAGTGGAATCAAAAGGAGTGGGAGTCCATTTCAGCTGATGTGGCTGAATTGAAGAAATTGTCTGAGCATTGCTAGTTCAGTAATGGGCTTAATGACGCACTGAGAAAGGTCGTTTAGTTTGAATCTTACAAGAAAGTATTCAAAAATGTGTACTTACTGAAGCACAACTATCATTTATAAGAGCAGTTAAAATTGCTGCATCAATGGAAACAACAGCCAGAGACGTAATTGACTTGCAGTCAGAAATGAAACTGAGCGTGACCAAAATTGCAATCTCTAATCAGAAATCTGCCTGACTGAACGAATTATGTTGCCATTGTGGCAGGGGCTCACTTATACCAGACTGATACAAATTTAAAGATGAAACTTACAGAAAATGACACAACATTGATTGGCCTAATCTAAAACAATGACGAGGTGGTCTACAGGGAAGAAGTCATCTCTCTGACACAGTGGTGTCAAGAAATCAACCTCTCCCTCAAAGTTGCAAAAACAAAGGAGCTGGTTGTGGATTACGGGAGGAATGGAGATGGGCTGACCCCAATTGACATCAATGGATTTGGGGTTGAGAGGGCAAACAACTTTAAGTTCCTCAGCATCCACATCACCGAGGACCTCACGTAGTCTGTACACACCAGCTGTGTGGTGAAAAAGGAACAACAGCGCCGCTTTCACCTCAGACGTTTGAGGAAGTTTGGTATGGGCCCCCAAATCCTAAGAACTTTCTACAGGGGCACAATTGAGAGCATCCTGACTGGCTGCATCACTGCCTGGTATGAGAACTGTACCTCCCTTAATCGTCGGAATCTGCAGAGAGTGGTGCGGACAGCCTAGCGCATCTGTAGTTGTGAACTTCCCATGATTCAGGATATTTACAAAGACAGGTGTGAAAAAAGGGCCCGAAGGATCATTGGGGACCTGAGTCACCCCAATCACAATCTATTCCAGCTGCTACCATCCAGGGAATGGTACCGCAGCATAAAAGCCAGGACCAACAGGCTCTGGGACAGCTTCTTCCACCAGGCCATCAGACTGATTAACTCATGCTGATTTGAGTGTATTCTATGTTACATTGACTGTTCTATTTATTATAATTTACTATGATCGTACATTGCACATTTAGACAGAGAAGTAACGTAAAGATTTTTACCCTCGTGTATGTGAAGGATGTAAGAAATGAAGTCAATTCAATTAAAATGCAATAAAGTAGGACACATACAAAGAGCACATCGAGCAGTCAAAATAAACGGACTGCACAGGGAAGAACTGATCTCGCTACAAGATGACTGAGCTGAAACCAAGATCCAGAAAACACTTCAAGACTTTTGGCTGCAGAAAGAAATCTCTAAATGCTATCCTACACTGGGAAAAAGGTCAAGGAGTTCTTTATTGCCTTTCCAACATCACACTTGCTGGAGCATGGCTTCAGAACAATCACCCAACTTCTTCCGAAGCAACGAAACAGACTGGAAATTACTGAACATGGGGACCTGACTCTCCTTCTGAGTGACATTCAGCCTGATGTTGAGAAGATGATATCACTGCACCAAGCCCATCCATCTCACTGAAAGGTGAAAAAGCAATCCATAGTGAATAGTTGGGCAATTAATGTATGGTCTAAAATTTAACATTTTCTCGATATTTCTCTAAATTTTCTTATGTTCTTATACTTTAAGAATATAATAAAATAAGAAATGAGCAGGAGTAGGCCAACTGGCCCATCGAGCCTGCTCCACCATTCAATAAGATCATGGCTGATCTGACCATGGACTCATCTCCACCTAGCTGCCTCTTCCCCACAACCCTTAATTCCCCTGCTATGAAAATCTATCCAATCTTGCCTTAAATATATTTACTGACGTAGCCTCCACTGCTTCATTGGGCAGAGAATTCCACAGATTCACCACTCTTTTGGAAATGCAGTTCCTCCTCGTTTCCTTCCGAAATTTACTCCCCTGAACCTTGAAGCTATGTCCCCTAGTTCTGGTCACACCTACCAGTAGAAATAACTTTCCTGCCTCTATCTTATCTATCCCTTTCATAGTTTTATATGTTCCTATAAGATCTCCTCTCATCCTTCCGAACTCCAGCAAGTGGTGCAGTCCAGGCGACTCAATATCTCCTCAATCTAACCTCCTCATCTCTGGAATCAACCTGGTGAATCTCCTCTGCACTGCCTCCAAAGCCAGTATATCCTTCCTCAGGTAAGGAGACCGGAGGTGCATGCAGTACTCCAGATGCAGCCTCATTAGAACCCTGTACAATTGCACCATAACCTCCCTGCTCTTAAATTCAATTCCTCTAGCAATGAAGGCCAACATTCCACCTGTCTTCTTGATAGCCCGCTGCACAAACTTTTGCGATTCATGCATAAGCACTCCCAAGTCCCTCTCCACAGCAGCAAGCTGCAATTTTTTACTACTTAAATAATAATCTGCTTTTCCATTTTCCCTTCCAAAGTGAATGACCTTGGATTTACCAACTTTGTACTCCATCTGCCTGACCCTTGCCTACTACTTAACCTATCTATATCCCGCTGCAGACTCTCTGTATCCTCTGCATAATTTGCTTTTCCACTCAATTTAGTGTCATCAGCAAACTTAGATACACAACACTTGGTCCCCCCTTCCAGATCGTTAATGTATATTGTGAACAGTTGTGGGCCCAGAACCAATCCCCACGGCACACCACCCACCACAGATAGCCACCCAGAGAAACACCCATGTATCCCAGCTCTCTGCTTTCTATTATTTAATCAATCCTCTTTCCATGCTAATACATCACCCCCAACTCTATGCACCCCAATTCCTTTATGTGGCATCTTATCAAATGCCTTCTGGAAATCCACGTAAATAATTTCCATCTGTTCCCTCTATCTACTACATTAATTATATCCTCAAAGAACTCCAGTAAGATTGTCAAACAGGACTGCCTTTGCTGAATCCATGCTGCATCTGTCACAATGGTGGGGCGTTGGGAGCAAGGGTGGACCCAAATGCAAGACACATCTTGTGAGGTTAATTAAATTTAGTTTATTGTTCGAAACCGGGAGAGCAAGGCAGGGGTACGAATAGCGGACTGAGGACTACGACTGGGCTGGGACCAAGGGTTTGGGCTAGGACTCGGAATCGGTTCTCAGAACTAGAGGAGACATGAAGAGGCTAGGGTATGGACTCTGAGCCCGAGACTGGGCAAGGGCCCAGTACCTGGGTCTTGCTTCGGGCTCGGACCCCCAAACCAGGCATGGACATAGCATGGGCTAGGGAGAGGAGGAACATGGAAAACAGAGCTTCGGTCTCGGGAGAGTAGGTACATGGAACCATGGACACATACACAGAACACAGAGCCGGGACCCCTCCTTGGGTATAGGACATAGGGCCGGGACTCACACAGAACAGAGAGCCGGGACCCCTCCTTGGGTACAGGACATAGGTCCGGGACTCACACAGAACAGAGAGCTGGGAGCCCTCCTTGGGTACAGGACATAGGGCTGGGACTCATGAACCCCCGCGGGGCAACGGCAAGATGGCCTGACTTACCCCACGGAGGCGAGGACGAGACAAGACCAGACATGACTCCCCACGGGACAACAGCAAGACGGCCTGATTTACCCCACGGAGGCGAGGACAAGAGAAGACAAGACATGACCCCACCCCGCGGGGCAACGGCAAGATGGCCAGACTTACCCTACGGAGGCGAGGACAAGACAAGACATGACTCCCCGCGGGGCAACGGCAAGACGGCCAGACTTACCTCACGGAGGCGAGGACAAGACAAGACATGACCCCCCGCAGGGCAACGGCAAGACGGCCAGACTTACCCCACAGAGGCGAGGACAAGACAAGACAAGACCAACACGAAAGAACACCAGACAGTACCAATCTAGCTCCGGTGATGGAACTAGACCAAAGTGCAGGCGGGGGCTGCAGACGAGGGCTAGAGGTGAGAGAGGCAGAGAAGGGATTCAGACAGCGGGGTAGGACAGGAATCACAGACCGCCAGGGCCAGGACTTGTCTAGATACTCAGAAGCTGCCAGGGCCAGGACTTGACTTGGTACTCGGATGCCGCCAGGGCCAGGACTTGCCTAGGTACTCGGAAGCCGCCAGGACCAGGACTTGACTTGGTACTCGGATGCCGCCAGGGCCAGGACTTGTCTAGGTACTCGGAAGCCGCCAGGGCCAGGACTTGACTTGGTACTCGGATGCCGCCAGGGCCAGGACTTGACTAGGTACTTGGATGCCGCTGGAGCCAGGACTTGGACGTGGTACTTGGATGCCGCCAGAGCCAGGACTTGGTACTTGGAACCTCCGGGTAGTGGCGAGCTCTAGACTCAGCCCAGGAACAGTGGACAGCGGCTCCTGATTCTCTCCGGCAGGTTAACTGACGGACCCACCTTGATGAGGAAACTTTGCAGGCTCGCTTCGGCGAGGTAACTGGACAGGGTTGTTCCGGTGAGGAAGAGTGAATTACCAGCACTCGCTTCAGCAGAGACTAGGCTTGCTCCGGCCAGATGACATCAGCACACCGTACCTTTGATGACTTTGTAGACGCTCTCCCCGAACGGGTGAAAGCCGGAGACTATAAACTACCGGTTCAGCTAAGCGTTAATTGCCTCTAATCACCAAAGCTGAGGGACACGGGAAAACAGGGAATCAACGGTCCAGATCGTAACATAAACAAGGTAAATTTAAAGGGACCCCTATCCGGACCATGACAGCATCTGTCTGATGGATCAATTTCTTTCCAAATGCCTCACTATTTCTTCTTTAGTGATAGATCCAAGCATTTTCCCAACTACGGATGTTAACCTAACTGGCCTATAGTTACCTGCCACTTGCCTACATCCTTTTTTGAACAGTGGCATGATAGTTGCCTTCTTCCAATCCACCAGAACCTGCCCAGAGTCCAGAGAATTTTGGTAAATCATCACCAAGGCCTCTACTATAACTTCTGCCATTTCCTACAGTACCCTGGGATGCATTCCATCAGGACAAGGAGACTTATCTATCTTCAGGTCCACAAGTTTGCTCAGCACTACCTCTTTAGTGATAGCTATTGTATCAAAGTCCTCACCTCCCATTGCATCCATATCATCTCTCTTTGGCATGTTAAACGTGTCCCCCATTGTCCAGGACAGCACAAAGTAATCATTCCATCCTCGGCCATTTCCTCATTACCCAATATCAATTCCCCCTTCTCATCCTCCAAGGGACCTATGTTCACCTTAGCCAGTTTTTCCACTTTATATAATTTTAAAAACTGTTGAAGTATATTTTTACTGTAATTAAATTAAGAAATAATCTTATTTGTAGCTTTAAATATATTTGAATATTTTTGCAATTATTTGTCACTGCTTTCAGTTTGCAGTTCCTATTTTCTTTCATTGTGCATTGTAAATCAAAGTTCTTTATCGTTTTTATGTAATGGTTGGAAAGAGAAAGGGGGTGCTGGAGATGTGGTCTGGGAGTCAAGGGGAATGTAAACCAGAAAGGTTTGGGAACCACTGATCTAACAGATGTCGTGCTGCAGCAGGGTTGCCTTCATGAGGTTTTGTGCTTATCCCACTGATGAATCACGTGTAACAAGCCATGCTCCACGCACGTAGTCAGAAAAACTACTTCTTTGAAATGAACACTGTCTTAAACACAAGAGATTCTACAGATGCTGGAAATCCAGAGCAACACACACAAAATGCTGGAGGGACTCAGCAGGTCAGAAAGCATCTATGGAGAGGAATAAACAGTTGATGTATCAAGTTTCAGTTTGACTGAGATCTAATGAAAGGTCACAGCATGAAGAGTTGACTGTTTATTCCTCTTCGTGGATGCTGCATGACCTGCTGCGTTTCTCCATCATTTTGTGTGCATTGCTCTTTGGAGTTAGCCTTCTTTACTTCTTCCTTGCCTCTCACGCCTTATCAGAGAGTTGATCTTCTCTCACCAGGCAATGAAGCCACTCAGGAATATAATTTATCTTCTGCTGAAAGCTAAACCAGGAATTTTCAGTGTGGGAATATCCTATAGTTTCTTCCAGTGCATATAGACTCTACAGTGCATGTTCTCAGTATTATTTATTTATTTAGCTAGTTACTATTATGATTACATTTGCACAGATTGTCTACTTTTGCTCATTAACTGTTTGTCAGTCTTTGTTTGTATGCAGTTTTTCACTGATTCCATTGTAGCTCCTTGATCTATTGTTCAGAATCAGAATCAGGTTTATCATGTGTTGCGAAATTTGTTAACTTAGCAGCAGTAGTTCAATACAATACATGATAATATAGAAAGAAGAAAATAAATAAATAAATAAATAACTGTAAGTATATATATATATATATATATGTATATTGAATAGATTAAAAATTGTGCAAAACAAAAATAATGTATATTTTCAGTGTTCATGGGTTCAATATCCATTGCAAGAAAAAGAATTTCAGGGTAGTATATGGTATCACATATACAAACTTTGATAATAAATTAGCTTTGAACTTTGAATTAGGAGAGGCAGAGTGGACTCCAGGGGAATTCAGAATACTTCTGCTGGGTCAGGTCAAAGAAGTGGCCTGAGCCCACGCAAACAAAAAAAACAATATTTCCTTTTTCAATATACTTTGTGTCGTGCAAGAGGGGGCAACATGAGATATAGGAATTGTTGCGGATCTGATGACCTTTTCGATGGGGGAAGGCAGCTTCTTGATTTTCCAGCAGTATAGGTGTATATGTGCCTATCATAGCATGGGAATTCAGGGTCATTCGCAAGTAAAAGTGAAATTAATAACAGAGGGCATAAACAAGTAATTTGAACACATTTAAAGGGCTGATGCACATAATGACTAGAATAAACAGCTATCTTCTAATCATATTCTGTATATTATAAATGGTCAGTGACATGGCAATGATTGTAGTAAGATATTTCTACCCAGTCATTTATTTCATTAGTCAGGCATTCGTCAGGTACATGAGTGGATATTTCACTTAGTGTTTATGACCCGTGTATAATTAGAACCTGACTGAAATCATTCAGTGCAAAGTTAAAAGTAAAAGGATTTTTTTAATACATAGCAAAGTAAGGGTTATTAGTTCTGAAATAATGTTTGAGATAATGTTTCAGTTAAACCTGATCAAAAAAAGACTGTGACAATGATGAATTTCACTCTGGCTGAGGGGAGAAATCTTACACCTTTAATCACGAAAGGTGGCCGTCAATCTCCAAGTGACAGCTATAATTTGTTGCTCTTTTTGTGTTACCACCTCCTGATGACAGTTCCTAAGTCACAAATTTGCCATCCTACACATTTTAACAACCAGAATCAGAATCAGAATTAGGTTTTTTATCATTATTTTTATATGATGTGAAACATGTTTGCAACAACATACAGTGCAAAGACGTAAGATTATTATAAATTACCAAATAAATAAATAATGTAAAACAAAAGGGATAATGAGGTGAAATTTATGGACCATTCAGAAATCTGATGGTGGAGTTGGAGGGGAGGGGGGTGAACAAATTGTTACTGAATCATTGAGTGTGGGTAATCAGGCTTATTGTAGTAAAAAGAATCAGGCTTGTCCCAGATGGAGTAGAGGGTTGTGCCCATGGCAGAGCTGGTTGAATCTGCAACACCTGTCAGCCTTTTGCAATCCTGTGCATTGGAGCCTTCATGCCAGATCGTAATGAAGTCAGTCAGAATGCTCTCCAACATATATCCATAGAGATTTGCCAGGGAATTTGACGACATACCAAATCTCCTCAAACACCTCGTGAAGTAGAGCTGCTGATGTGCCTTCTTCATGAATGAACATGCCTGCAAATGGATCCCCTGCAATGGTGACAGCCAGGAACTAAAAGCTGCTTATTTTTTCCACTCCTCAATGCTGACCGCCCCCCCCCCCAGTGAAGACTGATATGTATTCCCTCGTATTCCCCTTCGTGAAGTCCACAATCAACACCCGTAGTCTTACTGGTTTTGAGTGCAAGGTTGTTGTTGTGACACTACGCAGACTGTTAATTTATCTCCTCCACTACTTTTTTAAAAACTTAGATGACAACTTGGATGTTCTAATTGCTCACTTTCATCCCTGCCATTAAGTGGTGTTTTCAAAGTTCAAAGTAAATTAACTATCAAAATTTAATTGTCGTTCATTCTTTGGGGCACTTTTCTGTTTTCGTGGATGTTTTGCAAAGAAAAGCACTTCAGGGTGTATATTGTATACATTTCTCTGACAAGTTCTCTAAACTTGACCTTTGAACCTTTGAAGTATGTATTTGTCACCATATACTACCCTGAGATTCATTTTCTTCCAGGCATTCAGAGTAGAACAAAGAAATAGTTAGAATCAATGAAAAACAATGAAAAAGACAGGCAAATAACCAATGTGCTAAAGAAGACGATATGTGTGTCATGGTCCAGATCAGGGTCTCTTTAAATTTACTTTGTTTATGTTACGATCCAGACCGTTGACTCCCTGTTTCCCTTTGGTTCCCTGTTTTCCCGTGTCCCTCGGCCTTGGTGATTAGAGGCAATTTACTCTCGGCTGAACCGGTAGTTTATAGTCTCCGGCTTTCAGCTGTTCGGCACGAGAGCGTTTGCAAGGTCATTAAAGGTACGACATGCCAATGTCATCTGGCCGGAGCAAGCCTAGTCTCCGCCTGAAGCGAGTGCTGGTAATTCGCCTTTCCTCACCAGAGCAACCCTGTCAAGTTACCTCGCCGAAGCGAGCCTGCAAAGTTTCCTCACCGAGGTGGGTCCGTCAGTTAACCTGCCGGAGGGAATCAAAAACCGCTGTCTACTGTTCCCAGGCCGAGTCGAGAGCTCGCCACTACCCAGAGGCTCCAAGTCAAGTCCTGGCTCCGGGGGCATCCAAGTACCGAGTCCAATCCTGGCCCTGGCGGTATCCACATACCGAGTCAAGTCCCAGCCCTGGCGGCATCCGAGTTCCGAGTCAAGTCCCGGTCCTGGCGGCGTTGAAGTTCCGAGTCAAGTCCCGGCCCTGGCAGTCTGTAGTTCCTGTCCTACCCCCCCGTCTGAATCCCTTCTCTGCCCCTCTTACATCTAGCCCTCGTCTGCAGCACTCACCTGCACCTCCGTCTAGTTCTATCGCTGGAGCTAGATAGGTACTGTCTGGTGTTCTTTCATGTTGGTCTTATCTTGTCCTCGCCTCCGTGGGGTAAGTCAGGCCATCTTGCTGTTGCCCCACGGGGGATCATGTCTTGTCTTGTCTTGTCCTCGCCTCCATGGGGTAAGTCAGGCCATCTTGCCATTGCCCTACGGAGGGGGTCATGAGTCCCGGCCCTATGTCCTGTACCCAAGGAGGGGTCCCAATTCTGTGTTCTGTGTATGTGTCCATTGGTCCATGTACCTGCTCTCCCGAGACCGAGGCTCTGTTTTTCCATGTTCCTCCTATCCCTAGCCCATGTCATGTCCTTGCCTGGTTCTGGGGTCCGAGCCCGGGGCAAGACCCAGGTACTGGGTCCTTGCCCAGTCTCTGGCTCGGAGTCCATACCATAGTCTTTTCATGTCACCTCTAGTTTTGGGATCCGATTCCGAGTCCTAGCCCAGACCCTTAGTCCCAGCCTAGTCGTAGTCCTGAGTCCTTGTCCAGTTCACTATTCCTGCTCCTGCCTTGCTCTCCTGGTATCGAACAATAAACTAAATTTAATTAACCTCACAAGATGTGTCTTGCATTTGGGCCCACCCTTGCCCCCAATGCCCCCCCAGTGTGACAATGTGCAAACACCAAAATAAATATATAAATACTTCTGAGAACTTGAGTTGTAGGGTCCTTGAAAATAAGTCCATGGATTATGGAAACAGTTCAGTGTTGAAGTGAGTGAGTTCTCCATGCTGGTTCAATGCAGTCCAACGTAGGAAAAGCCCTCCCCATCTTTGAGCACCTACAAGAACCACTGCCACAAGGAAACAGCATTCATCACCAAGAACCTCCACCATCCAAGCCATGCTCTCTTCTTGCTGCTGCCATCAGGAATGAGGTACAGGAGCCCGAGGTCCCATAGCATTAGGTTCAGGAATCCCTCCAGTGAACGACTCATTGGAACTGATAGCACTATTTTATCAAATCCAAAGGTCATAATTAGGGCTATGACATGCATAACCCTGTTCTATCTCCATAGATTGACACAATAAGAACAAATGGATATAAACAAAGAAAAAGGAATAAAATAATACTGAAAAGTGGATAAAGTGGTTAGTATTGACTTTCTTGAGTGACATAATAGATACCAACGGCAGTAAGGACCATTTTATGTGTTGTTCAATACTTTTTCTTTACTTAAATCATTTGATTTTCCATGTCGTTCATTTTGCAAAATCACAGATATTTTTACAGACAGTATTTAACCATGTTTCTTTCAACAATTATTGTTTGCCTTGAAGTAGGCCCCATCATAACTTATCGATACCAAAGGGGAACAAAAGTGAATGTTCTGGTAGAAAACTGATATTTTACAAATATTCCAAATGGCATTTGGCTCTAAAGGTAATCATGCCATCATTCTTGGAGTAAGAGGTAATGTTCCCACAAAAGATGGAACTGTCCACACAAATGTTCATGGTCCTTGGAATTAAGAAAGACGAACTACCTTTTAAGCCATAGGAAGAAATTAACCCAACAAACTCCTGATGATTGTGAAAAATCTCTCTTTGATTTTGAGAAACATGGGAAAATGACAAAAGAACACATATTTAGGTATCAGCTGGCCAGGGCAGACATAAGGAGAAATGTCTTCACTCCGAGGGTAGTAAGCTATGAAATCTCAGTAGCTGCACATATTCAAAACAGAGACAGGTTTTTGGAAATTAAGTGAATCAAGGGATATGGAGTAAGGAATATTCACCAGATTGATTCCTGGGATGGCAGGACTTTCATATGATGAAAGACTGGATCGACTAGGCTTATACTCGTTGGAATTTAGAAGATTGAGGGGGGATCTTATTGAAACATATAAAATCCTAAAGGGATTGGACAGGCTAGATGCATGAAGATTGTTCCCGATGTTGGGGAAGTCCAGAACGAGGGGTCACAGTTTGAGGATAAAGGGGAAGCCTTTTAGGACTGAGATTAGGAAAAACTTCTTCACACAGAGATTGGTGAATCTGTGGAATTCTCTGCCACAGGAAACAGTTGAGGCCAGTTCATTGGCTATATTTAAGAGGGCGTTAGATATGGCCCTTGTGGCTAAAGGGATCAGGGGGTATGGGAGGAAGGCTGGTACTGGGTTGTGAGTTGGATGATCAGCCATGATCATACTGAATGGCAGTGCAGGCTCGAAGGGCCGAATGGCCTGCTCCTGCACCTATTTTCTATGTTTCTATGTTTCTAAGTGCAGGAAAGTAATTCAAAGGTAAAAGATTAGGCACAATCTTAGTGGATGGCATAACAGGCATAAGAAGTAGAATGGACTATGTGTTTCTTAAAACAAAAAGCAGTGAATTAAAAATTGAACTCCACAGCATTTTATATGCTTGTGTATGGTAGCAGCTGGATATTTCACTCCATTTCCAAAATTTGGTTCCATTTATTTCAACGGAATCTAAATTTGAAAATCAGAGTGCAAAATGCAGCCACTGCTGCAAACGTGCATTTAGCAGACATGTTCCTTCCATAATGCAAACTTTTGTTTTTACAAGCTTCAGCATTTTTGACATTACTCTGAAACACTACTCTCATTCTTTCCAGATATGGTGCCTGCCATGTATTTACAGCATTTTCTACTGCAGATTTTCAGCATGTGGACCATTTTAATCTTCACTCTCTCCAGGGATTCTCAAATTCCATTAGATCTCTGACCCAAAAAGGGTACATTTTCAGAGATAACTACCAAGCACAAAAAATGCTCATAATATTTATAGAAAAATGTATCAGTTAATATTTGTTGAAGTATGCATTCTCAGTATTAGTTTGGACTTGATAATAATGACTTTCAGGAATTAATGCTGGAAATGAACATGAAATTCACAAGGAAAGAAAAGTGAAGAAATAAAGAGAAAGAAGGAAAGAAGATGATAAGAATAAAAACATGAGCTGGGAGCCAAAGAAAAATACCATAAGACCATTAGGAGCAGAATTAAGACATTCAGCCCATTGACTCTGCTCCACCATTCAGTAATGGCTGATTTATTATCCCTCTCTCTGCACTGTATTCCACCTGTCACTTCTTTGCCCACTCTCCTGATCTATCCAAGTCCTTTTGCAGATTCCCTGCTTCCTCAACACTACCTGTCCCTCTACTTATCTTTGTAATGGTCACAAAGCCATCAATACTGTCATCCAAATCATTGCCATATAATGTGAAAGGAAGTGGCCCCAAAACTGATCACTGTGGAAAGAAAAAGAAGTATCAATAAATGAAAAAGAAACAAAAGAAAGTAAGATTGGGAATAAATAGAAGGAACAGCAAAGAATACAGAAGGAGAAGTGAAGTAATTGGCAAAATGTGAAAAGGAAATGGAACAAAGAATGGGTTAATACAAGTATATTTGAATGAGAATGTGAATAACTGATAAAATTGATTAAGTAAATGATGCAGGTTAAAATATACACTCAGAGGCCACTTTATTAGGTACACCTTCTTGCTAATGCTTGCTAATGCAAATATCTCTTCAATCAATCATGTAACTCCAAACATAAAAGCATGCAGACATTGTCAAGAGGTTCAGTTTTTGCTCAATCCAAACAGCAGAATGGGGAAGAAATGTGATCTCAGTGACTTTGACTGTGGAATAATTGTTGGTGCCAAATGGGATGGTTTGAATATCCCAGAAACTGTTGATCTCCTGGGATTTTCAGCAGTCACTAGAGTTTACTGAGAATGGTGTGGAAAAACAACAACAAAAAGATCAGTGAGCGGCAGTTCTGCGGGCGAACATACCGTGTTAATGAGAGAAGTCAGAGGAGAATGGTTCAAGCTGTCAGAAAGGTGACAGTTACTCAAATAACCATATGTTAAAACTGTGGTGTGTAGAAGAGCATCTCCGAATGCTCAACACATCAAACTTTGAAGTAGATGGGCTAAAGCAGCAGAAGACCACAAACATACAGAAATACACTCAATGGCTACTGAGTGTAGAAAAGGAGAATGTAAATCCAAAGGAGACATGAAGAATTAAGATAAAATGGACAGTCATAAAGGAGGTCAAGAAAATCAAGGTAAGAATGAAAGGCAAAAGAACTAAGCGTACATTTGAAAAAGAAAAGAAACAGAAGCAGAAAGTTAGAAAAAAACCGAAAGCAAATTGTGAAATTATAGAGAAGACAAGGTAACCCACACACTGTTGAAATATTGATTGCATTTTGCTTTGGTGCAGACCAGAGAGAACAAAATGTTAAGTAATTCACAAAAAAAGTGTCGGGGGTGCGGGGACAGTTAAGGGTGTTGGTTTAATATAAGAGATAGGAGGTTTAGAAGTGATCTAAGGAGGATATTTTTTTTTCACTCAGAGGATGTTTGGAAACTGGAGCACACTGTCCAAGGCGGGGTAGGAACACAGTTTCTCACCACATTTAAGAGGCATCTAGGTGAGTACTTGAACCACCAAGACATAAAGGTCTCTGAGCCAAGTTCTGGTAATGAATATGAGTTTGCTAATTTATGATCCGCATGGACGTGGCAAGCAGAGGGCCCATTTCTGGGTTGTATGACTCCATGAAAATTACAACAGTTCAGGAATAATTCAATTGATCAGAGATCTTGGAAGTATATCGATGACACTTTAAGTCAGTTGATTTTACAAATCACAGTCAATGAAGTAAATTGCAAACATTTTATAATAATCTGCCAGACCAACTCTATCAATATAAGGAAAATAAACCTGAAGGTAATATACATGTTGCCACCTGCCTCATAGTTCTTGTATCCTGCACTGCTTGTTTCTTCCTCCTAGCTAAGATCCATAACCCTAACTATCTGGGTAGGCCCATTGTTCCTGCTTGCTCCTGCCCCACTGAACGTGCCCACATACCTCGACTCCATTTTATCCCCTTTGGTTCAATCCCTTTCCCCCTACATCCTCCACACTTCACATACATGCGATTTCTTCAACAACTTTCAATTCCCTAGCCCCAATCACCTAATTTTCACCATGGATGCCCATTTTGCATACCCTTCTATTCCCTATCAAGAAGGCCTGAAAGCTCTCCACTTCTTTCAACAGATCCAGCCAGCTTCCCTCAACCACTACCCTCCTCACCTGGTGCAACTGGCCCTCTAACTCTACAATTTCTCTTTCAGCTCCTCCCACTTTCTCCAAACTCAAGGTGTAGTCATTGGCTTCGCATGGGCCCCAGCTACGCCTGCTTTCTCGCTGGCAATGTAGAACAGTCCATTTTCCGGGCCTTCTCTGGTAATGCTCCCCAATTCTTCCTCTGCTACACCAAGGACTGCACTGGTACTGCTTCTTGCACTCATGCTAAGCTTGTCAATTTCATCAATTTTGCCTCCTGCTTCCTTCCTGCCTGTAAATTAACTTGGTCTATTTCTGACACCTCTCTCCCCTTTCTTGATCTCTCTGTCTTCATCTCTGAAGACAAACTGTCAACAGATATATTTTATAAATCTACTGACTAGAATAGCTACCTTGACCATACCTTTTCCCACCCTGTCTCCAGTAAAAATCCCATTCCCTTTTCTGAGTTCCTTCATCAGCCTTTACCTTTTCACCTATGACCTCTCAGCCTCTTTACTTCATCCCCCTCCCCCACCCATCTGCCTTCACCTATCACCTTCTAGCCTGTACTCCTTCCCCTGCCACACCTTCTTATTCTGGCTTCTTCCCCCTTCCTTTCCAGTAGGAAAGGTCAACTGTTTATTCATTTCTATAAAAGCTGCCTGGCCTGCAGAGTTCCTCCAGCATTTTGTGTGCGTTGCTCTGAATTTCCAGCATCTGCAGAATCTCCTGCGTTTAGGCAATATCCAAACTTTGATTCATGACTTCAGCCAATGGAATGCCTGGGCCTTAAATTATTTCGGTACTTTGCTCTCAATTTCTTCTCTCCATCACTGTTTTGAACAAGTATAATGAATTTGCATGGCAACACTCACAGGAAGTCCTCAAAGTATTTTCTTCTAATTAATGACCCTTGGTTTGATGGGCAATTGCAGTGAGCTGGTGACCTCTCCAGAGTACAAACCCTTCTGACTGGAACAAGGATGCAAAATTTCCAAGTATTTGACTTTCCTTACCTGCTAACATAACGACTGGCCCGCGTAACCATGTGCCTATGGCATTTTAACTAGGAAATTTCACTCCTTTAGATATGTAAGAGAAATATGTATATCAGAATCACCAGCCAGTGCCGATGAAGGGGATGTAGCCAACCCGTTCAGGTACATGTTTGGGAAGCAAAAGGGTCGCCCTTGAATAGGAAAAAAATGTATTTGTGCAGCTTTTCTGTAACTAGAGACCGATCTCACCGTACTGCGGACTCCTGTATCTAAAAATAGTCTTGCACAGAAAAAATATATACTTCAACCGCGTCAACAGGGGTGACATCGACTGATGAAACCGTAAATAACATTTTAGTTAATCTTCCGTTTTATTCTTGGTTAGGCCAGGGCGTGGTGGATGAGGAGGAGATGGGACGTGGTGGGTGAGAAAGAGATGGGGTGTCCGTGGTGGGTGAGGAGGAGATGGGGTGTGGTGGGTTCGATGATGACCTATCCGAATACACTGAGCTGGAATTTCGCTCGCAGCCTTTACTTAAAGCGCTCCTTGTTTCTGCTTTGTGACTAGCAGAGGAGTACGTACAGCTTCCAAGTATGTTGGTTGGTTTGTGCCAGCTTGGTTCCCCCCCCCCACCCCCCGAAAAGCTGAAACGTGAGTTCGCTGGAGCAGACTTAAAGCCGGGAAAGGATCTGCTTTCACGGCGAATAGCCTCACCACCCTCTCTCAGTCAGGCATCAAGCATTCGACTTTGCCAACTTCCAGTTTTACAATTGCGTGCATAGACACTGTTTCACGGCAGTCTGCTCTGAAGAAGCGCGATAAATACGGCTGTGTCATTTTAAATCATGCTTCTAATTTTAATGTAATCCTTAATATGTCTAAAGCATTGGAATTCAACAAATATTGTGAAGGTAATGGATGCGAATTGATTCCCCTTGTATTGTGCAGGAACTATTCCTGGAGATGATGTATTTGGTACCTGACTGATTTTCAGTGACCTTGGGAGGTGTCTGCAGAGGATGGACGTCTGGTTAGAAATCTTATGAATGAAGCTCGGCCGGTACAGATACATATGTATGTGTATATGTGTGTGTGTGTGTGTGTGTGTGTGTGTGTGTGTGTGTGTGTGTGTGTGTGTGTGTGTGTGTGTGTGTGTGCGTGCGTCTACTTGATATTCCTATCACACAGCCTGTGATTCAGTCAGGGTGCTGATCACAATAAGTGAACCTTTTTGACGTCAGAGCTGAGATTTATCAACACCCCACTGGGGCATCGCATTAACCGCATTCAATTCACCAAATCTTGCGTTTGATTAGCAATGTCAGACAGAGAATAAACCTGAAATCAGGAGCAAAGCCTTAAACCTATCCACCAGCACCGAGTAAAGGAGCAGAGAGTCGGTAAGATGTTTCGTCCAGTCCCGGTCCTTCTTGCACCGTTCTCGCGCTGGGGGGCTACGGAGATGGGGAAGAGTAACATTTCAGACAAGATAGCGCCAGGAGTCCGTGAACTCCGCATCTTTACCGAGTTTGCATTAAAACACGGGCGTTAGTAAATTGTTTTACGGTGTTAAACTTGGCACACCGTATAACCTGTTCGCTTAAATATAAGGTACAGTGTGCATAAAATGAGAGAGGATATTTATTTATTTGGTGAATGGATTTAGCTTACTCGATTTGAAGATCTATATTATTTTAATATTGTTCATTTTGTCTACTAATGCAACTGCTTAATTAAAACGTAAAGTTTTATTTAAACCTCTTTCCCATTCATATTTAAACATATTTACAATTAACATTGACGGATGTCCACCTCAGTGCTACTGCAGTCAGTATTTATAAGTGACTTCGCACCGATGACAACAGCCGGCTGTTATGTAATAGTGAATTTCAGAATGTTTCTTCACTGGGAAACTGCCGACAAATGCTAACTACTTAATACTGCATCATTGGCTCAATTGTTTGTGAGCGGGGTATCTGAATGCTTTGTCATGTTTGTTTCTGAACTGTATGTTTTATTGTGTCCTTCGCCCTCCTCAGATCATGATATCCATGCCTCCAGTTATGAATGATCAGCCCAGGAATAGCTCAAAGCAGTCCTTCAGTTGGCTCTCCTCAGTCAGCAGCAACTCCTCCATCACCACCTCTGATCTACCCGAGGAAATAGTCAATCCCTGGGACATCGCCCTTTGTGTGGTGGGCACTGTGATCTCTTGCGAGAACGCCATCGTGGTGGCTGTCATCTTCTATTCGCCGACTCTCAGAGCTCCGATGTTTATCCTGATTGGGAGTTTAGCCCTGGCTGATCTCCTCGGAGGACTGGGCTTGATCCTCAATTTTATCTTCCTTTACTTGCTAAACTTCGAAGCCGCGAAACTAGTCTCGGCCGCGCTCCTGATCGCTTCCTTTTCGGCTTCGGTCTGTAACCTGCTTGCCATCACCATTGACCGGTACCTGTCATTGTATAACGCCCTGACATATCACACCGAGAGAACCACGACTTTCACCTACTTGATGCTGCTGGTTGTGTGGGTCACGTGCCTGAGCCTGGGCTCACTGCCGGTGGCGGGCTGGAACTGCCTGGAAGACGAGACCACCTGTAGCGTGATCAAACCAATCACCAGAAACAATGCCGCAGTCCTCTCCGTCTCCTTTTTGCTCATATTCGCTTTGATGTTGCAACTGTACGTTCAAATCTGCAAAATAGCCTTCAGGCACGCCCAGCAAATCGCCGTGCAGTACCACTTTGTTGCGACCTCCAACACCTCGACCAGGAAAGGAATCTCCACTTTATCTATCATCCTGGGAACCTTCGCGGCTTGTTGGATCCCCTTCGCGATCTACTGTCTGGTTGCAGACTCCACTTATCCATTGATCTACACCTATGTCACGGTTTTACCAGCCACCTGTAATTCAGTCATTAATCCTATAATTTATGCATACCGGAACCCTGATATCCAGAAATCGCTCTGGGTGGCTTGCTGTGGTTGTATTCCATCCAATTTTTCATTCAGACCAAGGTCGTCCAGTGACGTATAGTGTCTTCTGTTACGTGGGATTTTATTTTTCCAACAATTATTATTTGTATTTTTTAAATTTTTTTACTGGAGCTATTTAAACAAATCATCCCTTAATTAAAATGTGAGAAATGAGGAAGGTGTATTTTTGAGAGTAATATTTTCGCAATGTTAATGGAATAACATTATTAGCGCCCCCAGCGGTTTTCTGTAAATTCATTACGTAAAATTAAAGCTGCAATGTATTGGACAGAGCAGAGGCAAGCACTGTATGTGTAGAAATGTATATAGACAATATATGGACTACCGAAATAACTCTGTGAGGGGAAAACATATTTTTTAAGATGTGGAACTAAGAGATACTGGTGAAGATGGAAATGTTGGAATGTCTCAGTAATCAATTTCGGGGTTGTTCAGGAGAAACAAATGGCAACTTTCCTCAATTGAAAGGCAATGCCAGCATGTGATGCACTTTAAGCTACCTAATTAGAGCCCCGTGCTCCAAATGTCGTTAACTATCTATTTATCAAAGACCTGTACAACTATATCTATCATTAATTCTGACGAAAGTTAAACTGTGAATTGATTTTCTCTTCAATTCTTTGCCGCAGATTTAATCTCGAAACAAATACAAAAACTGCATATTGTGGGATAGGATACCGTGAGTGTACTAGATCGACAGTGATCACTAGATATGGTATATATTGCAGCCAAGAACGAAATATTCACTTATTCTGCAGCAGAGCAATTTGTTAAAATGTACCTTTGTTCTTTATTATGTCTTTTCAAAAAGTTTCGTTATATTTATTTCGAAAATCTCTATTTTTTTCACATTGGAGATCAATACCTCAAATTGTAGTCTATTATACACCATGTTGCCGAAGTCCTGTGTTAACTAGATATTTCCCGATGAAGGGACTGGCATGAGAGTAAAATCCATTCAAAATAACAGATTTTCAATAAATAGTACAATTTGTTTACTAGCCCGCACTACCGAAACATTGGGTCAGATCCTCTCCGGAATTTCCGGGGCACTTTAGAGACAATTGCCAAAGTATTTTGCCAACATTCCCTCTAAAAAGCAGTTTGACACCAAGCATTTCAATTCAGACATTATTTGCCAATAGTTTAGAAACTATTCGGGCAGATTTGATGGGACAAAGGTTTCCTTACCGTCTTCTATCTTAAAATTGCACTTTATTAAACTAAGGTATTTAATATGTAATGCCGCTTCCCCCACTGTCAAATGTACGACAGTCTATTTATTGCTAAAATTAGTTTATTTTGATATGGTTACATACTATTGTAAATGGCCTTTTGCAAAAGGTAAATTGGATTAAATAAACAATATTTTAGGAAGCAACCTTTTGTAATGTTTGATCTGGTGTTGGCTCTCTCTTCTGCTCAATTGGAAGCGCTTTGGATTATTCGATTCTGCGCATTGCCTTGCTTCTAACAACCTGCAATGCTGAATTTATTTACAGCCGGTGAACCTTAAAATGGTTAATTGAGTTGTGGGTCGCATCTTTAATTCTCTTCTCCTTCATACCTAACCCTGGGAAGATCAGTAGCAGGCTATTGGGGGAAACCCTTCTCTTTTGTTTTGAATATACAGTAATATCTGATGAGTTCCTCGACAATTTTGCGCAGTCAGTTCTCAACATTTCATTTCATGGCAGAATCTCTTTTTCCGACCGCAAAGTGAGCCCCTCCCCCTTCCCTTCGACTCCTGTACGCTGACGTCAACTAAGCCGCCGACCGGCCTCGCTTGTAGCGTGGGTAAGCTTCTGAGGTGAAGCCCTATCGGTGGCAAGGTCTACCGTCTCTGCTTTGCAAGTCAGTGGCGGAGAGTCCCGGTGCGTTTGGTTGAACCTTGCATGCCCAGCACGGGGATATCAACGCCCCCCACCGCCTCCACTTGGTTTCTGTTTGTTTTCAGGTCTGGAAGTCCGTTTCAGAATTTTTACTGTGGTTGTTTGGTTTACGGCTAAGGAAAGCTGGCTGAAATGTGAATGCTAATTAATGAGTACTGCAGCTTTGGACCGATTTAATTTTATTTAAACTGTATAAGCACGTTATGTTTTTGAGTCGCGTCTTTATTTATTATTTCTCCTATGTCCCGATCTCGAGAATCATTGCCACAGCAATGTATTTCTTAAGAGTGTGATAGCGTGTGACAAAATATTTCAGTGTTTTCAAAGATGCCCCGCATTGCACAATCCAGGTGGAAAGAGGTAATTTTGTCTCGTACGTTTTTAACACTTGCGCGTGATGTAATACTAATTCAGTCATCGTATCAAAGTGGAGACGTTATTGTTAATTAATATTCAGTAGTACGTACTCTGGAAGTTAATTTCAAATGGGCAGATAGATTCCCAAAACTGCACTGCTGAGGAAGACTTCCTTTATATGTAGGTGGTAGATATCACTGACAAAACTGCATTTACAGTCCGTCTCAGATTTCCCTTGTGATAAGTAACCTTATTGAGTTGCTCTAGTCCTTCTGCGATAGGTAGCTGCTTCTAGGATTTTCACCTAGTAACAATGAAAAAGTGGTAGCGTATTTCCAAGTCAGGTTAATGCACAAATTGGAGACAAACTGGCAGGTGATTATAGTTTATGCAATTATTATCGTCCTTGTTCTTATAGAGTTTGCAGGTTTGGGAAGACCTATTGAAGAAATCTTAATGATACGTAGTAACTATTCGGTGTGCTATGTTTAGAGTCATTGACCCTTTGGCCCATCTAGCCAATGCCAAACTGTTATTCTGCCTAGTCCCATTCACCCTAACCTGAACTATATCCCTCCATCCACGTACTTATCCAAACTTCTCTTAAGTACTGCAATAGGACTTGCATCCACCACTTCAACTGGCAGCTCATTTCACACTCACGCCACCCTCTGAGTTAAATTCATTTGATCATTCCAATTTGCCTACCAGTACAACAGGCCAACAACAGGTGCCATTCTATTTGCTCTTCACTTAACCCTAGAACATCTGGACAGCAAAAGTGCATACATCAGGATGCTGTTTGTCGACCACAACTCAACATTCGATGCTGTTGTCCCCTCAAAACAAATCAATAAGCTTCAAGTCCTTGGCCTCAATACTTCCTTCTGCAATTGGATCCTCAATTTCCTCAGCTGCTGATAACAACATCACCTCCACAATGTCCATCAGCAGGTGCATCATAATGCTGTGTGCTTAGCCCCCTGCTCTACTCACTTTATACTGATGGCTGTGTGGCTAAGTACAGCTCCATTGCCATATTGCAGTTCGCTGATGACACCTTTGTCACTGGCCAAATCAGAGGTGATGTTTCAGCATATAAGAGGGAGACTGAAAATCTTGATGAGTGAAGCCACAACAACAACTTCTCACTCAATGTCAGCAAGACCAAGGTGCTGATTATTGACTTCAGTCCTCACTCACCAGGGGATCAGAGATAGAGGGGGTCAGCAACTTTAAATTCCTTGGTGTTGTCACTTCAGAGGGCCTGTCCTGGGCCCGGCACATAAATCCAATTATGAAGAAAGCATAGTAATCCTCGTACTTCCTGAGGAGTTTGTAAATATTTGGCACGACATCCATAACTTTGACTAACTTCTATAGATGTGTTCTGGTGAGGAAATCGAGTGGCTATATCACTGCCTGATATGAAAACATCAATGCCCTTGAATGGAAAATCCTGCAAAAGGCAGTCAATATGGCTCAATCCATCCATCCCAGGTAAATGCTTCCACCCCAACTACACTGAGTGTTGTCAGGGGAAAGCAGCACCCATCGTTAGGGGCCCTCAGCACCCAGCTCATGCTTCCTTCTGCTAGTGTCATCAGGAAGAAGGTACAGGAGCCTTACTACTCACACCCCAGGTTCAGGAACAGCTATTACTCCCCAGCCATCAGGCTCCCGAACCAGAACAGATAACTTCACTCAACTCACTTGCCCCATCAGTGAAATGATCCCACTACCTATGGACTCACTTTCAAGGTCTCTTCATCTCATGTTCTCGATATTCATTGCTTGTGTATTTATTGCTGTTATTTTCTTTTTCTCTTTGTATTTGCACAGTTTGTTGTATTTTTCACACTGGTTGCCTGCCATTTTGGTGCAGCCTTTCACTGATTCTACTATGATTATTGGATTTATTGAGTTTGCCCACAAGAAAATTCATTTCAGGGTTGTATATGATGACATATGTATATCTTGATGATAAATTTACTTTGAACTTTGAAGTATTATAGTTCTTGTCATATTCCTCTTAAATATTTCACCTTTCACCCTAAACCTATGACCTCTAGTTCTAGACTCACCCAACCTCAGTGGGAAAAGCCTGTTTGCATTAACCCTATCTATACCCTCATAATTTTGTATACCTCTATCAAATCTCCTCTCATTCTCCTATGCTTTATTAAGTCTTAAACTACTCAACCTTTCCCTATAACTCGGGTTTGAAGAGAGTTATTGTGTCAGATCTTAATGAGGCACCTAAATAAAAAGGGCTACTACTTTAGATGCCAATGTACTCCTGATGTGCTGTCTGGGTGATGTAAAGAATTTTCAATGTCAGGAGATAAGTTACTTGCTATGTGATATCTTATTTTTGAGTGTTCAGTGCAGCTACAGAATAAACCCAGCTGGCTTGTATAAGACCTTAACTGATACTCCCAGGACATCTATGTTTGATAGACCAAAGAACATTAAGAAAGATGATCAAACTCTTGTTCTTGATTCGTGCATGATACCTGTGTGCATGTGGTTCTAGTGCATACAAGTTGACCTTCATTTATCTTCACTTGTCCTACAGTCAATTAATTTGTCACCACTTCCTGTCTAAGAATATACAAGGCAGCATGGGTTGGTTAAAAGTGATAGACATGTAGAAATAAATCTCATTAAGATGTCAACAACCTTGAGAAGGAAAATTTGACGGAGGAGAGATAGCTTGAATGACATCTGTATCTTAAATAAGGACTGCATGGTTTACAAAAAAAGTACATTTCTTTCATTGGTTTCCATTAATATATAACTATGGGTAAAGGTTCATTTAATTATATTAGTAATGTTTCTTCCATTGAAAATCAAATTTAAAATCAGCTTCTTCAATAACAAGATGGTGTAATGAAACTCTCATTTCCTCTATAGAAATACCTGCTCTATCTTTCAGGTAATTAAAATCCACAAGGGCAGCTATATTGTTTGGACTTTTTAATTTTCGCAAAAATTTGGCTGTTTGCCAAGAAAATTGCATTCACAAATTATGATCTGCTGAGGATTTTAAATACGTTCTCAGTTAGCCAAGGAGGCAATGAAGGAAGGGTATATTATTGATGTTGACTGATACATTCTTATTTACAAGAAAATAAGAATTAAATTGAAGTGAGATGAGTTTAACCTAAGGAGCTTCTACCTGTTAGATAGAAATGGTTGTTACTGATTCAGTATAATCTTGATTCTAATTTGCCAACATGCCATCAGTGCACAGAACTGACCCCCATCAATTAAGACTATAAAACCATAAGAGATAGAAACAGAATTAGGCTATTTGGCTCACCAAGTCCTCTTCTGCAGTCAGTTGTGGCTGATTTATTATCCCTCTCAACCCCGTTTTCTTGCCTTCTCTCCATAACTTTTGATGCCCATGCTAATCAAGAAACTATCAACCTCCACTTAATGACTTGGTCTCCACAGCTGTCTGAGGTATTGAACTCCACCCTCTGGCTAAATAAATTCCTCCTCATTGCTACTCTAATGGGACATCATCTATTCTGAGGCTGTGCCCTGTAGACCTAGATGTCCTCACTACATCCTCTCCACGTTCACTCTGTATAGGCGAGAAAACCCGAGAAGACATAGACCACTCACATATATCAGAAGTCACATTTTAAACTAAGCAGACGTCAATGTCCATGACTAGACTCCTGAAACAGGCACGTTGTACATGTTTTATCATGGTAAAAGATCACACATATAGAGAGGAAATAGTTCAAGGATATTTAAATTTTCTTTGATTGTTGGGGGGGGGGTGATTTAATCTATTTGGGGGCGTTCCTGCTCCATGAATGATCAAAATGCAGAAGGAACTGATGGAATATTGCTCAGGACTTTGAATTCCTTCCTCAGGTGCACATTGAAGCTGAAGAGAAATGGCAGAAGGCATGCACAAGTTTCTGTATTGCCCTGGTTCATCAGACATTTCTTACCCATATGTGACAGGTTGTGCAGGTGCTACGTATGCCTCATCAGAATACATAAACTTGGAGTGAAGCAATTTTTTCTTGATCCCGGGGATGGTTCTAGAAGGAGTAGAGCAAGTGCAATCCTAGTATTTAAGCATGGAGGAAGAGAGTAAATTAGGAATTATAACCCATCTAATATGACATCAGTAGTGGGGAAATGCCACTAAGGAAATTATGGCAAATACTTAAAATAATAAACACTAGAGATTCTGCAGATGCTGGAAATCCAGAGCAGTACATACAAAATGCTGGAAGAACTCAGCTGGTCAGGTAGCATCTATGGAGAGGAATAAACAGATGATGTTTCAGGTTGAGATCTTTCATCACTATTCAGAGTGAAACATCGACTGTTTATTCCTCTCCACAGATGCTTCCTGACCAGCTGAGTTCTCTCAGCAATTTGTGCATGGTACTTTTAAAAAAGTAGTAGAATTAGACAGAATCAACAAGGATTTATAAAAAGGAAATTATGTTTCATAAGTCTTTTTTCTGCGTTTGCATCTGGCAGAATAAGGGCAAACCAGTTAATCTGGTGTATTTGGAGATCCACAAATCCGTTGGTGAGGGGTTGCACAAGATGCTATAAAATAAAATTATCCACTTTTCCATGTGCTTTATTATGGGCAATTAAAAGAGGAGGTAATTTTCATAATGGGATACTGTGACTAGTGGAATATCCTGGAACAGTACAAGGATCCCAGCAGGATGAGGAGACCATGTATAAAATATTCAATTCTGCTGTTGATACAGTACTTAGTTGAGTTCTAGGGAACGTAGATGAGCTGCGTGAGTGTCAAATCAGGCTTCAAAGTAAATTTATCATCAGAGTACATATGTTACCATATACTACCTTAAAATTCATTTTCTCAGGCATTTACAGATAAAGTAAAGAAATACAATAGAATCTACAAAACACCATAAATAAACAAAAATATAGCAAACAACCAATATTCTAATCTGGAATGTACTATGAATAAAATAGAATATAATCTTTGATAGAGAAACAGACTATTCTTAAGTGGTGAAATTGGAAGTTGTTTGTGTTCAAAGGGTTCTCAGTATCCTTCAGAGAGAGTCAGCATCAAGCATTCAGTAAGATAAACTATGTGACCTATTTGTGAGAGCATTTGAGTACAAAAGACACCTTACTTCAATTACATCTGATCTTGTTCAGTGCACACATGGAATATTCTGTACAGATCTAGGATCACTACTTGAAGGAGAGCGAAGGCTCACCAGATTAAAGGGAGGGAGAGGGGGTGTCCTATTGGGCCAGTACTTGCTTGCATTTAGAATGAGAGGTGATCCAATTGTGTGGATAGAAAGCTGTACCGATAATGGACCCCCTGATTGGGTTATGTACAGGCAGGGATCATGGCTGGAAAGAGAAATAGCCATTCAGGACTGAGGTGACAAGAAATTTCCTTAGCTGGAAGATTATGAATTTCCATTCAAAAGAGCTGAGAAGACAAAGTGTCTGGCTATATTTGAGATAAACATTGATAGATTTCTGGATATTAGGGAACTGTAGGATATGTAGTTTGTGCAGGAATATGGCAGTTCAGCTGTCATTTTAATGAACACCTCAGCAACAGTGAGAGCCTACTTGCCTATCCCTATTTTGTTTTTAATGTTTGTTTTTAATGAGGTATCAGTAACCAAGTGCACAGTGTATGGTTCTACATGTTTCCTATCAATACCCAGCTCCATTTTTCTATCATCCTTCATGAACACTTTGTTGTCCCCAACTTTCAGACTAGTTGATTGATAACTAATTAATTTAGATTTATTTAGAATTAACGGGCCTACAAGCCTGCTCCACCCAATTACCCCCATAAGGCAAATTACCCTACCAACCTGGACATCTTTGGAATGTGGGAGGCAACCAGAGCACCCGGAGGAAATCCACAAGGTAACGAGGAGAACAAACGAACTCCTCATAGACAACAGCAGAACTGAACACAGGTTGCTGGTACTATAATTGAGTTACACTAACCACTATGCTACCATGCCACTATCTACATATTATAATCTGAAGAAAATTCCACCAGCTACTTATTGGGCAAAGTCTCTGTCCCCTCTGTCCCTATCATAAATGTTGTTGTCCATCCTCCACCCTCTGATTCCATCACCATCCTTAGCAATCATCTGGTACTGATCTTCATTGTGTCATATTTGATCCCAAAATGATCTTTCTGTGCACTCATGTGCAGATTATTTCTACATGTATGGCATTGCCTGACTCATTTTGTCTGTTGTTGACACTGTCAACCATGTTATTGTTACCTGTGGGGTACTCCAACATATTTTTGTCCAGACTCCCGTTGTTCACATTGTGTAAACTTAAGCACAACCAATGAAGGCCTTAACTGGCTTGAGAAGACAGAGATGGAATAAGTGGTCTTTCTATGAGTTGGAAGGAAGTAACTAGTGGGGTGTGCCAAGGATCAGATCTTGCCTCTCAACTATTTATCATTTATATTAGTGATTTGGAAGATTGGGGATAATGTGGTAGCTGATGAAAGAAAAAGAGTTCGAATGGGATTTGGATTTTAAAATAGAACATAAATAGGTTGAGTAAGTAGGCAAAAACTTGGCAAATGGAGTTTGTCATGGGAACGTGCACTATGGTAAGAGGAACCCAAAGACAGACAATTCTCTAAATAGAGAATTAATGCAGATTAGTAAAGTAAAAAGGCATCTGGGTGCTCTTGTGCATAAATTGCAGACGGTTGTAGCAAATGGTTGAGAAGGCAGAAGCCACAATGGTCTTTATGATAAGATTATAGAAGTTTCATTACAGTTGTACAGAGCACTGACGAGATTAAACCTGGAAGATTGTGCACAGTTTTTATCATTTAGGGAAGGAGTATTTGAAGTCGTTCAAAAAAAAAATTCACAAAGCTAACTCACAGGAAATGAGAATTGACCTATCCCAAGTGGCTAAAGCAATCAGATCTATATTCTCTGGAAATTTGATAAGTGAGAGGTCATCTTATTAAAACATATCAAATCTTAAGGGTGGATGTTGAGACATTTCCACCAGTGGGAGAACCTATAACAAGGGGATGTAGTTACAAAATTAAAACTGAAGTGTGTGGGTACCACCTTGGCTCCTGCTTGCATGTCAGTGCCTGACCAGCCAAACACTCACTTGCTGATTCCATGCTCAGGGTCATTAGACCAACCCCCCCCCCCAAGTGGGTAGATGATTGGGAAAGAGGAAAGAGGAACGGGGCTTGTTTTGCTGTTGTTGTTTTGTTGCTTGTTGTGTTCTCTTTAGTCCTGTGCTGTTCTGCTGAACATTGTGGGCCTGCTACAGTGTGTTGGTGCCAGAATGTATCGTGACACAGGCAGGCTGCCCCCAGCGCACCTATCGGTTGTGTTGGTTGTGACACAAACGATGCATTTCACTGTGTGTTTTGATGTACATGTGATAAATAAAGTGAATCTGAATCTGAATATTGGATGACCTGTTCTGGACCCAGCACATAGACATAATTATAAGGAAAGCATTTTTACTTTCTTAGATTAAGGGGGTTCACTTGTCATCAAGCAATCGAACAAAACTTGTATGGATGTACTGTATGGTTGAAAGTATCCTAACTAATATGTCAGTTCGAGTGCACGGGAAATTAAGAAGCTGCAGAGTGCAGTAAACTCTATGCAACATCACAGGCACATCCCTCCCCAACATTGGACACTGCCTCAGGAAGGCAACATCTTTCATCAAAGATCCCCACCATCTTCGCCATGCCATCTTTTTGCAGTTACTATAGTCTGAATTCCCAGCTTCAAGAACAGCTTCTTCCCATCAACCATTTGCTTCTTAGATCAACCGGCAAACCTCTAATCACTATAGCAACACTATGATGACCTTGATCACCTTGCACTAAAATGGACTTTGTTTTTGTTCTAATTGTGTTTTCTTGTTAAAATTCTGTATAACTTATGATTGATTTGTCTTTCCTGTGATTGCTACTTATATTGAAGTCATGTGCCTGTGATTCTGCAAGTAAGTTTTTCATTGCACATGTACTTGTGCATATGGCAGTAAACTCAACTTTTTTTCACTACAATCTCCTCCAACACTGTATTCTTCTGAGATATTTGCTTCTAACTCTAACTTCCTGTATATCATGCTTTAAACCACTCTACTCTCCGTGAACATGTCTTCAACTGGCAATACCGCAGCCTTTCGACCTCTCCTTGTTTTAAGCAGCTTTTATAAAAGCTGCATCTTTGACCAAGGTTCATTCAAGTCCTTTGATAGCCTCTGACAAAAGCAGTGTCAAATTCAACTGATAGCTTCCCTGTGAGGTACACTGGATGCTTTAAAATGATAAAAACATTAAATATGTATTGTTGTTACAAACTTTCACCAGTGTAGTGTGATAAATTTGTGTTGTTTAACTCCATATTTACAGAAACCCACATAGAATAAATGCACACTTAATAAATGTACTTAAATCTGCAAAAAGATTATTGTAGGACTTAAAGAAAAAAAACGTACTTTCATCAAAGCAAATTAAATTATGATTTGACTAAATATGCAACCAGAGGAAATGTTCCTGCACTGGTTTCAATCATTGTTGCAGAATATCAAAGAGGAATTATAAATACAAAATCAGTCAAGTGAGAGCTAGAGATCTTCATTGACAAGTGTATACATTTTTTAAAGTGGAAATCTTATGCAAATAAATGAGATAATAGTTGCTATATTAAGGGCTCGCAAATTATTAATATAGTATTTCTGTTGTTTCTAAGAAAGTAGAGCATATTGATTGAAGATAATAAAAACAGGGCAAGCTACTTGCTCTTCAACTGTCCTGGGTTATTCTCGAATGATGACATGAGAAATGTTAATATTTTATTTTATTGATAATTGTACAGAAAGACAATGTTTTGTTCTGCTGCTGCATATCTCACTTCAATCACATTTCCATGTTAATCTGAAATAAAATTCATTATTTTACACACTTGTGTTGGTTTATGTTTCCTGGACTGCAAAAATTGGAGAAGTCAATTTGTGATTTTTGAGATGTTACATTAATTGGCCAAAATATGTTGTCTTGCTACAAAGACCAAAAACCCAATAAGTGATTGTCAAACTATGATACGTGAGTTATTCAGAATAAATTGTGTAATTGTGGATTTAATTTTCATAATAGTGCAAGGCTGTGAATGTTAGCTTTAATTGATGTTCTTGTTCAAGCAAGGCAACAGGCTATCCCAATCCCCAAACAAACTGGGTTTGCAGACCAATTCCTCAAAGCCTCCTGGTAGCTCACATCGTGCCTCAAAGCAGCAGATGAATGGATCAAGGATCAATGTTATTCACCCTATACATTTACATGTATTAGGAATTTGCTGTGATGTATCAGAATCAGATTTATTATCACTGGCATGTGAACATGAAATTTGTTAACTTATCAGCAGCAGTTCAATGCAATACATAATCTAGCAGAGAGAGAGAAAAAATAATTAAAAAAAAGTAAATCTTATTCAGTTTACTTTATACAATATATGTATATTGAATAGATTAAAAATCATGCAAATAACAGAAATACTGTGTATTAAAAAAAAAACAAGGTAGTGTCCAAGGGTTCAATGTCCATTTAGGAATCGGATGGTAGAGGGGAAGAAACTGTTCCTGAATTGCGGAGTGTGTGCCTTCAGGCTTCTGTACCTCCTATCTGATGGTAACAGTGAGAAAAGGGCATGCCCTGGGTGCCTTTCTGAGACACCGCTCCTTGAAGATGTCCTGGGTACTTTGTAGGATAGTACCCAAGATGGAGCTCACTAAATTTACAACCCTCCGCAGCTTCCTTCGGTCCCCAAATGTAGCCCCCCCCCCCATACCAGACAGTGATGCAGCCTGTCAGAATGCTCTCCACAGAACATCCATAGAACTTTTGAGTGTATTTGTTAACATGCCAAATCTCTTCAAACTCCTAATAAAATATAGCTGTTGGGACCAGGTTAGATCCTCAGAGATCTTGACACCCAGGAACTTGAAACTGCTCACTCTCTCCACTTTTGATCCCTCTGTGAGGATTGGTATGTGTTCCTTCGTCTTACCCTTCCTGAAGTCCACAATCAACTCTTTCATCTTACTCACATTGAGTGCCAGGTTGTTGCTGCAGCACCACTCCACTAGTTGGCATATCTCACTCCTCTACACTCTGCCATCACCACCAGAGATTCTATCAACAATGGTTGTATCGTCAGCAAATTTACAGATGTCAACACTGCATACAACAAAAATGACAACGTTCAACAATTATACAGAATAAAGAATTATATTAAAAGTTAGAAGTATAGATATGGAATAAAATAAGCATAAATGCCAGCATGTATTTACAATGTAACAGTGTTATAAAGAGTAGTTTGAAGTGTTTATGGTGTCATGTAGTGACTGAGGTAATAAGATAGAGGGCAGCAGATAGAATGGTTGATCAGATTAACTGCCTGGGGAAGAAATTTTTCAGACTGCATGAAGCCCTTATAGCACTTTCCAGAAGGGATCTTTTGGAAAAGCAGTTTACTGTTTGGGTGGTATCCACCATGACTTTTCCTGCTTGCTTCTTTGTTGTGGACACATACAACTCATGCAGTGATGGTAGACTGCAGCCAATGATCTTTTCTGTTGTCCTGACAGTTCCTGTAATTTTCATGTATTGTGAAAAGATGTTACACCAAGCCAGATTAATGGCTGATGTGAGGATGCTTTCTATGGGGCAGTGTAGAATTGGACCATATGATCTGGGAAAGATGGAATTTTTTCTTTCTTTTCAAATCTTTTTATTGTTATATTATACAAAAGAAATAACACGAGTACATTGAAGTAACAACACTTACAATGTCTTAAAAAAGACATTATCTTAAAGATTGAAAAAAAAATTTGTGATAACAAAAAAAACCAACTAAGAGAAAAAGTGAGAGAAAAAAAACCATTGGGTGTACAACCCTGGAGCCATGCGTCATACAAAAAGCTTCTAAAAATAAACATCAAGCGCCAGCAAGAAAAGAAAATATACCAAAATATTTACAATTAGATCGTGGAAAAAATCTGTCAATTAGCTCAAATGATAATAATGAGCAAATGAGCCCCATCTTTTCTCAAAATCAAATAAAGGTTCAAAGGTTCAACTTCTAATTTTCTCCAAACTAAGACATAGCATCACTTGAGAGAACCATTGTGACAAAGTGGGAGCTGATGTATCCTTCCACTTCAACAAAATGTCCCTCCTAGCTATCAATGTAACAAATGCAATAACATGTTGGTCAGACACAGAAATACCATAAATATTTTGAGGAATTATTCCAAAAAGCACAGTTAATTTATTAGGTTGTAGACTAATTTTAAGTGCTTTAGAAATTGTTGAAAAAACTGACTTCCAGAACTGTTCCAATATAGAACAAGACCAAAACATGTGTGTCAGTGTAGCTATCTCAGATTTACATCTATCGCAATAGCTATCTACATTAGAAAAGATTTTAGAAAGTCTCTCCTTTGTCAAATGACAATGATGTACAATTTTAAATTGACTCAATGAATGGCTAGCACAAATTGAAGAAGAGTTAACCAATTTCAAAATCCACATCCAATCCTCTGTCATAAAAGTCAAATTGAGTTCCTTTTCCCAATCCTGTTTAATCTTAGATAAAGGATTCTTTGAGTGATCCAATTTTTTTACTTTGGAAAAATAAAGGTATTAATTCTTTTTTGGATTTATTTAAAGAAGATAGATTGATGTACTTTGAACAATTAATTGATAAATATTCTCTTTCATACTCACACTTTCTGCAATACCTTCAAGTTAGACATTTTTTACAAAAATATTTAAATAATTTTCCTTACATATTGGAGGCTGACCTGTTAGATACCATTATGAGTATGAATCTTTCGATCAAGGGTTCTATTGGATGAATTTATAATTTATTATTACAATGGGAAAGATGGAATTTTTCCAACCGCTGCAATATTCCATCTTCCCCAGGTGGACTGTTTTCCAGTACTCCCTAAACTGTTGTCACCTACAGTACAAATACTCCTGCACGATTAACCATTCTAACTCTGAGTTTTAGTAGAGGTAAAAGCAGCTGTCTCCTTGCTCTGCTAGTTTTCATGATGAGGGTGACCGTGTGCATCATAAAAAGTTCACACAATTTAACATTCATTTTTCTTCATTAAATACCAATGTGAATGCTACGAGACAATACTGGAGTGAGTTCTAAACTATAACTCGGCTAAAAGAAACCACAAAGAAACAAAAGGGATGCTACATATTATCATTGACATATGCCTTGAGGCTTGAGTGTTGCTTTATGGTGTTTTACTAGCTCTTTAGCTTTGTTAATACTTCCCAAATTTAATAATTTAAATAAATTGTCAATTGGTATTCATTCTAGTGAAGTCTTGCAAATGTGATTAAGCATAGCAAATTCTTTGATTATGAATGGAGAGAAACCCACATAGAAATAATTGTACGCAAGTTATTTTGAACCTGAAAGTCTCAAAGATTAGGTGCAGAGATTTATAAAGGTTTAATTTCAAAGGAAATGAAATTCTGATTTGAGTAGATTTGCTACCAGAAGAAGTATGTGTGGTGTTCATAGGCAAAGTTTGTCAAGACTACTTGAACCTAGATAAAACCATTATTCAGGCTTCATTCTCCCCACCTTCTTTTCCAGTCCCGATGAAGGATTTTGGCTTGGATCATTGACTGTTTATTCCTTTCCACAGATGCTGAACTGCTGAGTTCCTCCAGCATTTTATGTGCGTTCCTCCGGATTTCCAGCATCTGCAGAATTTAGTGTTTATCAGTGAAAGGGTGAAATGGTTCAATAATCGTAGAGGAAACGAGGCAACATAAAGAATCAGAATCAGGCTTATTATCACTGCTTTAGGCCTCAAAATTAGCTGCAGCAGTACAGTGCAGACAAAATGATCATACATTACAAAATAAATAACGCAACAAGAAACAACAATGTAGTGTTTGTGGATTCATGGACTGTTCAGCAATCTGATATTGGAGGGAAGAAGCAGTTCTGCAGAAGAAGCTGTTTCTGAATAGTCGTGTCATTTAAAATAAAATAATAATTGGTATTTTAGGAGTAAAATATAAAACCTATTAAGGGTATGCTGGAAGCTGGTAAATTTGAAAAACGAGTGTGCACTAGAAGTTTGGGAACATCTAATAATTTATATTCCAGTCTCATTGAAAGGGATAAATGTAGAAGGTTGCCACCATGTGGTCAAATTTCTTTATAGCATTTTGAAGGGATCACAACCAAGATGCTGATTCAATATGGCCAGAAACACAATCACATTTAAATTTGTCTGATTTTGCATTAGTCAAAGTGCTAATGCATTTTTGATTAATTCTATCATCTCATTTCAAGTGACCATGGCCATTGGGTAGTTTCCCTGACTTCTAGGTACTGGTTTTCAGGCAATTCTGAAATATATTCAGAACAACACTGAAGGGGTGAATATTCCCCATATTATAAGACAGAAAATTTAATATTTCCTGTATTACAAAGATAAAGTTGCGATTCAAGAAAGGAGGAAAGAGAGGAAAAAAGAATTTCCAAACAGTTAGTTACCAGGAACATCAAGGAAGTGATAAAAAAAAAAGTTAGAAAAGTAAAGGGTGGTAAGACAAAGCATGGTTTTGTGAAAGGCATTTCCTGTATGATTATATTTTATGATCATTTTTAGATTGTGTCACACTGTGTAGATAATGGAGAACAGAAAATTCAGACTTTTGGGAGACATTAAAGGTCTGTTATATGAATGATGGCCTTGTGGAATTAGAATAATGTAAATTTGGTTAAGGAACCACAAAGAGAGATTAGGAATTAATGAGTATTTTTCAGGTTGTAACAAGAGCAGTCCCATAAGGATTAGTGCTTGAGATCCAATTAATTACAATTTGCTTTCATTACTTAAATGAAGTGACCCTTTGTGATATATCCAAATTTACTGATCATACAGCAGCTGGTGGGAAAGTAATTATGAGGAGAAAATGTTAAGAGAAATGGACATTTTGTGGATAAAATGATGAAATCTGTATGGGAAAATGTAACATTCACTAAAATAGAGAGAATGACAATACTCTTAATAGCGATGTCAACTATTAAATGCGGGTGCTTTGATGGTCTTCTTTCAAAGCATAGTAAGTAATTAGGAAAGCAATGGCCTTTATTCTGACCAGTTTGGGAGTATATGTGTGGTATTTTTAGAGCTGTTAAGGACTTTGGCAAGACCACATCAAGAGTATTAAATACAATTTTGGTTTCCTTTTCTCAGAAAGAGTATTTTTCTTGGCAGTGCAATAAGTTGTGCTATCCCAAGAATATACATTCCAAGAAGAATGAAAGAGTAGATTCAGCCTATGTTGTTTGCAGTTCAGAAGAATAAAAGGCAGAGTTCCAAAATGTACAAGTTTCTGAAGTCTGTGTTTCTCTTGGCTGGAGCTCCAAATTAAGGGCTGACCAAGTGTTTCCCATCTCCGGTAAATTTAGAACAAGGGACACAGCATAAGTGCATGGAAGGCAAGGATTGCAGTCAGGGAAACATCTTCAGAGGGTGTGGGTTTTTCGAGTTTTCAATCCCTGGTGCCAGGGCATGCTCAGTTGCTGACTGCATGCAAGGCCAGATTTATGATTTCTAGGGGAGACGAAACGGGAGGTATGAGGATCAGAAGGAAATGTGGAATTGAGGAACCTCTGTGAACTGATCTTATCAAATACAGAGTAAGATCAAATGCCTAACTGTGATTTCCCTCCTATACCGTTTAGAACATAGGATAAGGAACATATGGACACTACCTCAGTATTTTTCCCTCTCTTTTTGTACTACTTATTCAATTTAATTTTATATGTATTTGTTGTAATTTAGTTTTATTAATATGTATTGCAATGTACTGCTGCCACAAAACAACAAATTCCTTTACATACAATATGTAGTCTAGCATTTTTTTATTTAATCCATGTGCTTATCTATTGGTCTCTTAAATGTTCCTAATGTATCTGCCTCTACCACCACCCCTGGCTGTGTTACCTGCATTTACCACCCTGTAGGAAGAAACTTACCTCTGACATCCACCCTCCCCCAAATACTTACCTCCAATCAGCTTAAAATAATGCCCTTTTTAATTAGGCATTGACACTCCTGGGAAAAGGTGCTGGCTGTCCACTCTACCTATGTCTCTTATCGTCTTATATACCTCTAACAAATCGCCTAACATCCTTTTCACTTCAAAGAGGAAAAAAATCTAGCTCAGTTAACCTTTCTTCTTAAAAAGTGCTCTCTAATCCAGGCAGCGTCCTGGTAAATCTCCTCTGCACCACCTCTCTAAAGTTTCCACGTTCTTTTTATAATGAGGTGACCAGAACTGAACAAAATACTCAATATGTGTCGTCTAACCAGGATTTTATAGAGCTGCAGTGTTATCTTGCAGCTCTTGACCTCAATCCCCCAGCTACTGTCTACATTACAATGCAACAGTTAATTCACTTTATAGCTATTCCGAAGGTCTTCAGTACCATAGTTTTTTTTTAAATGTAAAAAATTAAAATGGAAATTGTCCATAACTGTCCATTTTATTGTATAGTTCTCAACGCAGTGTTACATAGGGGAGAGATTAAGTTTCCTCAATGTCTATATATAAAATGTTCTCAGTGATTGGGAGTTGAAGTTTTCATTTTATGTACCACAAAAATAAAGTCAGTTTTCAATTTCTAAGTTCAAACTTCAAAGTAAATTTATTATCTAAGTACATGTATGTGACCATATACAACCCTGAGATTCATTTCCTTGTGGACATAGGCAGTAAATCCAATAACCACAATAGAACAAGTGAAAGACCGCACAATCTGGTTGTACAACCAATGTGTAAAAAGCCAACAAACTGCAAATACAAAAATAAATAAATAATGATAGTAGATATATAAGCAATAAATATTGAGTACATGAGATGAAGGAACATTGAAAGCAAGTCCATAGGTTGTGGGAACATTTCAGTGGGGCAAGTAAAGTTGAATGAAGTTATCCTCTTTAGCCCAAGAGCCTGATGGTTGAGGGATAATAGCTGTTCCTGAACCTGGTGGTGTGATTCCTGAGGTTTCTGTACCTTCTTCCTGATGGCAGCAGTGAGAAGAGAACCTGACCTGGGCGGTGACAGTCCCTGATGATGGATGTTGCTTTACTGCAACGACGCTCCACATAGATATGCTTAATGGTTGGAGGGCTTTACCTGTGATGGATACTTTCTGTAGGATTTTCCATTCAGGGGCATTAATGTTTCTAGACTAGCCAGTAATGCAGCCAGTCCACCACACCCCTATGAAAGTTTGTTAAAGTTTTAGATGTCATACTGAATCTTTACCGACTCCTAAGGAAATAGAGGTGCTGCCATGCCTTCTTTGCAATTTGACTTACAAGCTGGGCTCAGGACAGGTCCTCTGAAATAATAACACTGAAGAATTTAAAGTTGCTGACCTTTCCCACCTTTGATCCTCCAATAAGGGCTGGCTACGGACCCTGGATTTCCTCCTCCTGAAGTCAATAATCAACTCTTTGGTCTTGCTGACATCGAGTAAAAGGTTGTTGCTGTTGCTCCGCTCAGCCAGACCCTCAATCTCCCTCCTATATTTTGATTCATTACCGCTTCTGATTTAGCCTACAAAAGTCGTGTTGTCAGAAAACTAGAACATGGCATTGGAATTGTGCTAAGCCGCACAGTCGTAAGTGTAAATCGAGTAGAGCAGGGGGCTAAGCACACAGCCTTGTGCACTGATTTGCATTGCCGATCAGCTGGAAAAAAAGTTCAAATTGGGAATTCCATTTCCAACTGAGAAAACAGTTGTTACGGCAGAAAAGCAGAAAGGGACTGTGCTTGCTATTTAAAAACGCAAACACAAGGAAATCTGCAGATGCTGGAATTTCAAGCACCACACATAAAAGATGCTGGTGAACACAGCAGGCCAGGCAGCATCTATAGGAAGAGGTACAGTCCACGTTTCAGGCCGAGACGAAGGGTCCTGGCCCGAAATGTCGACTGTCCCTCTTCCTATTGCCGCTGCCTGGCCTGCTGTGCTCACCAGCAACTTTTATGTGTGGTGCTGGCTATTTATTGGGCTACTGGCATAGGGATTAGGACTGATTTACATGTGATTGATCCTCTAGTGCACAGTCCTGATCCATTGTGATTCCATCACTTTTAGGGGCAGTAAGTTCTTGATCATATTACTACACTCCTTACTGGCGTAGCTCTCATTCTATAGCGTTTGCCATGGAATAATTGTGAGGATTAGACATTTTAATTAGGGGGATATAATTATATGAATTGGTATACGTTAAGAAGTGCATAGGGAAATATTTCCATTAAACTGCAGCCTCTGTCTTCACAGTTAAATAAGATGGGCATGGTGGAAGCTGCTATTAAGGATTGCCCTAAATTAAACAGCCTTAACACTCAATTTCTAATCTAATCAAAGGCACCATATTCAGCTCTGCTGGCAATGCTAGATAAAGTGTATTCAATAAACTGCACCAAAGATGCAAACAATGTTAGGGTAAATAGCAGAAAATGGAAATAACCAAGAAATATTATTTTAAGAAAATGTTTCATCCCAAGTACTGCAGCCTGCCCACATGTTCGTCATGGGACCTGAGTACCTCATGTATTTTTTCAACTTTCAAACTCCTGTGAATTTCCATTTTGGAGTGATACAAGAAGTCAGTTCAGCCCATTCGAGATCTTCTGTTTAACTGGAAGTATAGAACTGGTGGAAAAACACAGGTCAGTCAAATAGCTTGGGTCCAGAAATGAAACATTTACTTACCTTCTTTTCTCAAATTCCAACCAGTATTTCTAGATTTTTTTTTAATTTCAGATTTTGAACATTTACCAGTTATTTATTTAAATAACATTTACTCATCTATCCTGGCATTCAAATAAATCTTCCCAGCACTTTATATCTCTAAGCTTTACAATGAATTCCAGCCATCCAAGTAAACTATCTCCTAATGTTTTTTTTTCATTAGTTTTCACAATTCCATTCTGGCTTGCCTCACAGCACAAAAGATTCTGCAGATGCTGGAAATCCAAAGTAACGCACACAAAATGCTGCAGGAACTTAGCAGGTCAGGCAGTATCTATAGAATGGAATAAAGAGTTGAAGTTTGGGGCTGAGACCCTTCATCAGGGCTGGAAAGGAAGGGGGAAGAAGTTATGGGGAAGGGAAGGAGTATAACCTAGCAGGTGATAGGTAAAGTCAAGTGAGGGGGAAGGTAGGTGGGTGGGAGAAGGCAGGTAGAAGGGAGAAGATAGAAGGTGATGACTGGAAAAGGGAAAAGGCTGAAGAGGAATCTGATAGGAAAGGAGCGTGCACCATGACAAAGAGGGAAGGAGGAGGGGCACCAGAGGAAGGTGATAGGCAGGAGAGGACAAGAGAAGTGGTAAGAGGGGAGCCAGAATTAGGAATGGAAAAAGAAAATTGGGAGGGGGGCCAAGATTACCAAAAGTTAGAATAATTGATGGTCATGCCGTCAGGTTGGAGGCTACCCAGACAGGTAGCCTCCAACACCTCATTGTGACAGCAGAGGAGGCCATGGACTAACATGCTAGAAAAGAAGTAGGCAGCAGAAGTTACATGGCTGGCTACCGGGAAATTCCGCTTATTACAGATGGAGCAAAGGTGCTTCAGAAAGCGGCCTCGAATCTACGCTGGGTCTTACCAATGTAGAGGAGGTTGCATTGGGAATACTGGTACGGTAGACCATAACAGATTCACAGGTGAAGTGTTGCCTCACCTGGAAAGACTGTCTGGGGCCCTGAATGGCAGTGAGGAAGGGGGTGAATGGGGAGGTGTAGCATTTGTTCTTGTTGCGGGAAAAAGTGCTAGGAGGGAGATCAGTGGGGAGAGATGAATGGACCAGGGAATCACAGAGTGATCCCTGCAGGGCCAGGAGTTACTGTGAGGTCTTGGTTCATTTCTCCAAGTTATTAGTTAAAATACTTCTGTTTCATATTTCAGCAGTATATCCCCTAGTGGTAGAATCCCCAGCAAGGGTGCATCTCAATTAAACATTTTGTCTGAATCCAACCAGCAAATGAAAGAAAATTGAACGTGAAGTTCAAGTGACATCAACATACCAAGTTACCATTGATAAAGCATTCTAATACACTCAACAGGGATTGTTTATTTCACTTTTAAAGACAATGTAAAAATCACCAGGGTGTACATCATCATTGACTATTTCATAAAATGCACAATACCGTTAAAACTCCAGTAATAAGCTACTGATGTAGACCGAAGCAATGACACATCCTGGCCAAATAGGTACAAAACATTCTGTTAATCTACCATGTTGCTTATGCATTAATACATGTTGGAGCAATTTAAATACGCAGTGCACTTTTTCATGATGTATACAGATTCTGCATCAACACGAATTAGAAAATTTGCAAATGCCTAAATTTGTATATCAATGAGGCAGTTTTGTAGATCTTATATTTTCTAAAACATCTGTTCATGCTCGGAAAAAGTTTTACCAATATAACATTTGCATTGAATGTAGTTTTGCAGCATTGGAGTAGATAGGGGAGTGATGCAAAATTAACTCTTTTTGCAGTAGAAACCCGCGGAACTCCACCTTTATTGTCAGTGATAACAGTAAACATTTTTGGAAAAATGGCTTATAATTGTTCAGTACAGGATACACATTCCTCCATGAAAATTGAAACAAGGCAAATGACAGTTAAATTCAAAAATGAAATAAATTTACTAAATGTGACTTAAATTTGGCCAAACATCAAGCCAAATAGATGAGCAATTATCTAAGGAAATGTGGACAGCGATCTTGTACACATAGGTTGAGGTAATAGAGTTAAGTTATAATTTGAATTAAATGGCAGAGTAGATTCTGTAATAAGAATAAATTGTATGTAAATGTCTGTAAACAGAGTTGACTTGATGGACAATGTTATTCTATGCTTAAGCCTGTCAACTTGGTGTAAAATTAGCTTTAATGCTGGCATGCACTCTCATGAAGCTATTCTGCCCTCAAACTTTCTTGCTCTTCATGACTCTTTTCCTCAGTCTCCTCTTTGCTACTCCTTTCCTGAATCCATGCTAACATCTGCTGCCACACTTGGTAAGAATTTCCCATAACACTTCCTGTACCTTTTCTCTCCCCTTGGAGCTCAGAGATCTAGCTTTTCAACTCAATCTTCATGGTAGCCAATGGAGGAATCTACAAGCCATTTATCCTGGTCTCATGCAAGCATTTCTGGTAAGGGTGTAGGGGAGACAGGACTTAAAACAAAATAGTCCAGCTTATTGCAACATAGATATATGTTATAATGTAAATGCCAACCAATTACCCTTTATGATTGAGTTCTCAGTGGAGGCAAGTGGACACTCAGAATTACATTTGGCTGGAAAGAATACAAAGCAACTCCACTATTTCACAAACTGAAATAAGAATGAAAATTATATTTTTACAAGTTAGTCCATGATAGTTATGTATAAGTAGAAATACAACAGTATTTAAAGTATGGACATTTTTAAAATCCTACTTTTATACTTGAATGAACCATAATTATGATCACCAAGAATCTCAAATCACTAGCAAAATGATTGCGAATGATCAAGAATTGTTTTTCAGCAAGTACTTAAATGCTGAATTTCAAGAGAGTTAACTTAATTATGCCAAACTGCAAGCATTAAGTTTGTTATTGGAGTCTATCTTGTAGCGATTGGAAATGGCCAATTGAAAGTTTCTGTAAGTCGTGCATGATGAATGGTAGTAATCTGACCAATCATAAGAGTGAACAAACTTTCTTGCAACAGTATGCTTCCATGAGTTTACAGAATTTTAAAATTAACTTTGCAGATTACTATACTGTACTTGCGCGAGCTTCTCTCACAGAAAAGAAAGTGTAAGCTATTCTTTATGGAGGCCAACTTCAATTTTTTTTTGTTGATTTACAAGAACATCTCCAGAAGATTTGGCCCGATGTCTGCACTAATGTTGAGGGATCAGAAATAATTAATCAATTTAATACATGCCAACATGTGAGCTTCATCAGTCAGACGGCAAGTTGATTGCTTGCCAGGTTTCCTTGGTCAGAAACCAAATGACCATGTTGTTGGCATTCAAATGTGGAACTTGGAATGGGATTAATAGAATATAGAACAGTACATCAGAGGAACAGACTCTACAGCCCACTGTGTCTGCGCCAAACATGATGCCAGATTCACCTTACCCCATTTGCCTGTACATGCTCCGTATCTTCTTTTCCCTGCCTGTTCAAGTGCCTGTCTATATCTGCTTCTTAACACTTCCCCATAGAGCACATTTCAGGCATCTACTATTCTGTGCATGAAAAAAATACAACTTACCACACAAATCTCCTTTAACCTTTTCCCCTCTCACCTTCAACCTTATCCTTGCAGTATTTGGCATTTTCATTCAGGTGAGGGAAAGACTGACCATCAACCCGATGTCTAACATAAGTTCAAATACTTATATCAAAGTTGTCCAGAATCTCCTTATAGCTAATATACACTTCAATCCAGACAACAGCCGAGTCAACAACTCTTGCACCCTTTCCAAATATCCCACATCCTTTGGAGAGAGAAAGTGATGCTAGAACTGCACACAAGACTCTATGATCTAATCAAACTTCACACAGCTGCAACACATTTCACTGAAGGTAACTTGTTTGAGCTGATGAAACCCAGCTAGCCTCGACCCTTAAAATGTATTTCATTCTTGCAAACCCAGGAACTACAGTATTCTTTTTCTAAACCTGGACTGTACTTTTTCAAATATTACTCATGTACGTCTGAACAGCAACAACATGATGTGTGAGTAAGCTAAAGAAGTGAAAATTAGTCAAGCAATAGGAAAATCTGACCTGTAGCTTAATACTTCAATCAAGTGCTTGAAAAATGCTCTCACATGAATATACTTGCAAAACAATGCTTGGTAGTCATTGTCCAATTCCTTCAGGCCATTGACTTTGATCTCCATGGTCAAAAGATTAATAATAGCCTCTGAAAAATAATTTATACCAACACATTTTGAAAATTACAGGCTATAAAAATAGAACAGATAATGGCATCTCGAAAGTACCTTGCTCCTAAATAGTAAATGATTTGTGAAGTATCCACTTCAGAATACCATTTTCTTTCCCAGCTCTGTAATCATATTGGTGGTGTAATTGTGCATACTGAATTATGGCAGAATGCAATCATTGAAGGTTAACTATAAATACTAATATCAAGTCTGGTCTCAAAATATATCGGATGCACCATCAGCAATTGTCTGACTAAATGTTGTTTACCTTCTGACATTTGGAAGGTAAAGATATTCAAATTTAAAGGTGATGCTGCTTTTCTCACCTTGACATTTGAGGCATATTAATTTCTCTAAAATGTCACCACAGTTGTTTTCAAATGCTGCTGAAGTTGCTGTTATGTACATAAATCACCAGCTGGATGAAATGACTTTTCTCCTCCTCCTCTAGAACTGGATGATCATCGATGAACAAGTTTATGAAGTGTCAAGTTCCAGACAATATCCTCAACTGTAAATTGTAGGCTAACATTCAATACAAAAGTTAATGCAAAAGTTAAACTGATTATAAGTGAATTGCTTCTCTCTCATCCTCCAACTATCAGCCAAGTAGTACTAGAAATCAATTACATAATTATCTGCCATTTCATTTTTAATGCATTGACTTATCAGAGGGTAACTGACACTGCAATAAGACTAATGCATTTAGAATCTCAAGATACTAGAATACACTTTCCTTGAACTGCCCTTCTTCCTAAAATAGACAGATGTTTGTACCCAACACCTCACGTAATTGATTTACTTTATATTGTCCTCTACTATTTTCACCCTTGGAAGTATTATTAATATGAGTTATGTTCACAATTCTTAACTTTAAAATCTACATTTCAGTTGTGGATGTGGAGAGGATGTTTTCTCTAGTGGGAGAGTCGAGAACCAGAGGGCACAGCCTCAGAATAGAAGGCTGTTCCTTTAGAACAGAGATGAGGAGGAATTTCTTTAGCCAGAGGGTGGTAATTCTGTGGAATTCGTTGCCACAGATGGCTGCGGAGACCAAGTCATCAGCCATATTTAAAACAGAGGTTGATAGAGATCTTGATTAGTAAGGGTGTCAAAGGTTACAGGGAGAAGGCAGGAGAATAGGACTGAGGGGGACGATAAATCAGCCGTGATGGAACAGCAGAGCAGACTTGATGGGCCAAATGTCTTATGATCATATCGTAATAAAACTGTTAAGAGTCATTTGAGGGTTGTCATGCAATGTTAAATATTAACAACTACATTAAAACTTACATGACTTAATTGTAAGACTGAATGAACGAACTGTACCAGATGCATAATTATTTTAAATATATTTAATGTTTCGTAGTGAGAATTGCTAAACTGGAACAGATGGCACCAAAGCCAAGTGTACAGACGAAACCAATTAACTACTTCTCCTTACAAGGACCAGAAAATAGAAGTTAATTAGCAAACAATGACGTCATAAATAAAGTGTTCGCAAGTTTTAAATTCACAGTAATCCTGAGTCCCTTGTAAATCAAGATGTTAAACTCTGCCTTCATTGGCATGTTAAAGGATTGCTGTGCAGTTGATTGGGAATGTTGGCCAAGATCCTCACCACTGAAGTCCTAGTTTCTCTGAGTCAGCTGCACTGGACAAACCACTTTACTTGTTTACTCAGGCCTCCAAATCTGAGACACACTACTGTGTGCTCTGCCATGGGATGAGATAACCAGAGAGTGACAAATATTCAGTACTTCCACCCTGAGTTCCTAGCAATCTCTGAAAGACGGCAGAATCATAACAGAGCATTTGAGGTGGTTTTAAGAGCCTTAAGGCGTTGCACTGGGAGAACAGAGCAGCAGAGGACAGCTCCACCTCAAGTTTTACGCATTCCTGCCCCATCTGTGGGGGAGACTGCAGCTCACGCATCAGCCTCATTTTCCAGAATGGAAGGAAGTTATTCTCGATCGAGAAGAAGTTTGATTCATGGGTTAAGGAGCCAATGAATATTTCAGTCATGGGTTAATAGCTTTATGTTTGCCTCTTCCAACTGATTAGATTATGAGCTGCAACTGGGTTTAAAGTCCAAAGAAGAATTACACAGATAGCGAGAGGCTGACAGAAATAATATGAAGTGCCACCACTTGTGAGAACGTCACAGGGTCCTAAAAGTAGAGAATTAAAAGAAAAATCATACCCAAGTCTTCCATACCATCTATTGTTCACCAAGTTAACTGCCTTTATTTAACATTAACGTGCCAGGGTCAAAATGAGCCTATTTGCAATATGCTGCTACTATATAGAAAGTAAGGCTTTTAATTAATTAGTAAACATACGATTTAATATATATAAAGTATGACTACTATTCTACTATTTATCTATCTATCTATCTATCTATCTATTTATTTATGAGTCCTGCTGAAGGGTTTCAACCCAAATTGTCAACTGTATTCTCTTCCATAGATGCTGTCTGGCCTGCTGAGATCCTCCAGCATTTTGTGGGTGCTGCTTGGTTTTCCAGCAACTGCAGATTTTCTTTTGTTTATATATTTATAGGGTTAATCATCCTGTTCAAAAATACATACTTATAAAATTTTGTAAGACTCTCATAAATACAAGAGATTCTGCAGATGCTAGAAATCCAGAGCAACACGCAAAATGCTTGAGGAACTCAGCAGGTCAGGCAGTTTCTATGGAGGGGAATAAATAGTTGGCATTTTGGGCCTGTTTATTTCGGGTCCTGATGAAGAATCTAGGCCTAAAATGTCGACTATTTATTCCCCTCCATAGCTGCTGCCTTGCCCGCTGAGTTCCTCCAGTATTTTCAGCGATGCCTTGTAAAATACTCTCTAGGCCAAATTTATGCTTCTAGCTATGTCAAACATCTCTTCCTATTCTCATCTCTTCCATTTTGTCTCAGAACCCATCCATATTGAGGGCAGAATCTATCTGGGCAATGTGGCTTAACAGAGGAAAAGAACTTTCAAAAAAAAATCAATAACTATTGCAAGTCAAGTACAGCTTGCCATGACTCTTCTAGGCCCATCATTGTATTGTTTATGGCCCTTTAGTATTATTTGTGTTATGCCCAAGAGAGAAGTCTCCAAAAAGTGATGGATACAGCCCGATCCATCACGGGCAAAGTCCTCCCCATCACTGAGCACATCTACAAGGACTGCCCCCATAAGAAAGCAGCATCCATCATCAGGACCGCTACTGTCTAGGCCATGTTCTCTTCTCACTACTATCATCGGACAGGAGGAAAGGGGCCTAAGATCGCACGCTAGGAGGTTCGGAAACAGTTATAGCCCTTCAACCATCAGGCTCTTGAAACAGCATGGATAACTTCACTCATCTTAAAACTGAAGTGATTCCACAACCTACAGAATCATTTTCAGGGACTCTACAACTCACGTTCTCAATATTATCGGTACTTGCTACTTTATTTATTTATTGTCTTCTTTTGCATATTGGTTGTTTGTCAGAGTTTATGTATAGTTTTTCATAAAGTCTATTGTATTTCTTTATTTTCATGTAAATACCTGCAAAGAAATAAATCTCAAGGTGACATATATGTATTTTGATAATAGATTTACTTTGAACTTTGAATTATTGCTATGTTGTTACAATTTCCTTTCAAGAAGAGTAACTACATTTCCTCCTTAAAAGTCTAGTTTGGAAGATGCCTTGTTTTTCGCATGCAACAACTGTCTACATCCTGCACAGCAGCAAATAATCACAAATACTCGAGCTAAAACAGCCCCCTCCATCAACTAGACCCATCGCAAAAAGAAACTGCTGCAAGTGCCTAAGTTCCTCATGGCCTTTTTCATGGACCATCGAAATGAAACATTTTCCGTTGCTTAACACTGCAAGTAAAACTTGTGTATCACATAATTTATTGCTAATCTTTTAAATCACTTGGCAGACCATTGTACAATGACAGGAAGTATAAATTAATATTCAAGAACTAAATTTTTTAAATATCTTAATTAAATAATCAAAGACATACTGGAAATTCATCCATTATTAAACTAATGATCTACGTACATCTGAACTTGTGAATGAATATTTCGTTCATTTGGATTTACTCACAGCCAGGACTTCGGGTGGGATTCCACCAGAGTAGGGCACTGATTTTCCTGTGGAGTCTGGAGGAAAGTCCCTGGGGTGAACAGCACTCACATGCACTGCATTTGCCCGACATGAAACAAACCTATTCTGTAAGACCCATTGTTTTACTGTATCTGATATTGGAATATACAGTTTCACTCACCTTGCGATGACACTACCAAAACAGGAAGTACAAGCCTGAGACTCTGTGTAATCAAGCTATCTGACAACAGACCACATGGCTACTAATGGTGAGTAAGGGAATCAAGAATGCCAAGAGTTTGCATCTGGAAGAAAACAAAGATTTGAGGCTCACTGATGGAACTTCCAGGAGCAGCAAGCCTGGGAATGAATTCGGACTTAAGGATGAGAATTCTAATTTTCATTGGATACTCACATGTACATATTGGCATTCTACAACTACTTAACAATGCAATTTGAAACATCGTTTAAGCTCTGTAGCCACAGAATAAAACTTGTCTGAAAACAAATCCATGCACATGGTGATGTCCATCACCAACCCAGGCTCTTGGCCCATAACATAAAATTGGGAAAATGGAGGAGATCTGACAGAGTTTGGCAAATGGTCAAACTCCCAAGGTATGATTGATGGAGGGATGTTTCAGGAAAACTCTAAAAGATACAGCATTTGATAGAAACATCAAATTCACAAAGCAGCTTGTCCTGCCACTGGTAAAGTAAGCAGCATGGACAAGCGGAATAACTATTCTGAAACAAAATGCCGAGAAGAATTGCGTGCGTGCTGATCAAGAGAAAATATTATAACCTCCTTGTGTCAGGAAATACCTGTGTAAAATGGGCATCACAATGAAAAGCCGTACTCAGTCATGTTCACAGTGAGGAAAAAATGAAGGCAGACCTCCATTCTTAACCAGAAGTGCCATTAAATTTATCTTCCAAAAATACTAGAATGTTTCTGAAACTTTAAAAAATATTTTATAAAGCACAGATCTAAAATACTTTTAATCTAACATAACAATCAGATACAAAAATGGATAGATTTAAGATCATTTTTAAACTGATATGTAAATCATCTGCAGTCCTTTTATTTTAAGACAATTTTTTTTAGCTGTAGCAGTCACAGCCATTCACTACAATTAAAATCAACAGGAATGTAACTTTACTCAATTATCTCCCGCAGATCATTGACAAACATTCTTTGATCTTTTTTCTTAAATCAGTAATGACCAAGGCCATCTAGATGAGGCTTGCACAGAGTGTGGTATCATTTCAAGTGTGCCACGGACAATAATGCACATGGCATAGATCTGGTAATCAGATGTCAGACTGCTGGATTGGGAAGTCTGCCAGCTGAGGTCCCTCCAACATTTTATAAAATTGAAACACGAGTCCTTCCTTGTTTATTTTATGCCCTGACTAATCAAGGCTGAGTCCCACGTGCATTTGTAACCACATTATCTACATGCATTGCCACCTTCAAGGATCTATGTATTCCAAAGCACCCTTGTTCCTCAAGGCATCCCAAGACCTTATCAATCATGGTGGATATCCCAGACCTCATTGGCACTCCCAAGGTGAATGTGTCTGGATTAAACTCCGTCAGTCATTTTCCAGTCCATTTCTCCAATGTATCGACATCCTCTAACATCCTAAGGTGACCTCCCACACTACCAACAATGCTACAGACTTACTGCTCGTGCTTCCTACATCCAAGTAATTCACATATATTGCAAAGTGTAAGGGTCCCAGCACTGATCCTTGTGGAATACCAACAGTCTTATGAAAAAGAATGCAATCCTCTACTATCAGCCACTGTCTCCTAGATTGACAAAGATGGTGCTTAGAAAGACAGCTGGTATATCATTAAATTAAAAGCAACTCCCAAAGTTAGGGAGTTCCAGCACTGGGCTTAGAGCTTGCTAAGTAAGAACCCCAACCAAAAAAAAAATTAGTGCCAATAAAATATTGTTCTGTGAATGTACAGCTGAAAACTACAAAATCTAACCACAAATGGGTCTGAATCGATGGGCCAAATGGCCTAATTTCCTCCTTTGCCTTATGGCCTAATTTCCATTCTGATTCTAAAGGAGAGTAGACAGACAATAATACCACGAAGTGAGCATCCAACTGAGTTGAAATTCCAGCATGGGACAATTTGACTCAGATATAATTGTAATCACATTCCGCTGTGAAAACAAAAATATATTTTCATTGTGAATAATTTCTGGGTGCTTCCATCTTAAATGAAATTCTGCATGTCTTTTAGAGAGCAAGTGCCATTGAAGATCAGCTTTAGACGTTTTCCGACAGAATATGCAGAAGTTGGTGGAAGGACTACAAAGAAAAAACAGAACTTTTCAGCAAGTGGATTATCCAGAAATGTTCGAAGTGGTAACCATCTCCATTGTTTGACTGAGCAGACAGTGACATTAAATAATGATAAAGATGAAACGACAGATGAGTGGCTGGAAATTCTATACCTCCAAGCAATGCACGGGGTGGGTGCTGCAGTAAAGCACCAATAGTCATGGTCTCCACTGTGAAGTGTCACAACTCCTGAGGTCTGATCAAGAAGAGAGCGACTGGGCGGATCCATGACTGTGGGGGAGGAGCAGGAGTGATAAGGGGTAAACGAACAAAAGCTCAGTTTTGCCAGGACTAGGGTCAAGGACAATGCGGCAGAGCCCAGGAATCCTTCTGGAAATTGGTAATAGCAATGAGGTAAATTCCACTGGTTGAAAAGAAGGATGTAAATAAAGCCTCCATCAGTTCCTTCATGGAAGATGTAGGGGCCAATTCTGTGTGGGGTAAAGGAAAAAAATAATTGAAAATAAATAAGGTTCGTGTTGGAGGTCTCAGCCTTTTATTGTATTGGGACAACCAAGTCATCTCCAGAATGATCAATGGCAGTCGTTCCTAAATAAAACCCCAAGCACAAGTTCCTTTGCATTTCTCCATAAGGAACATAGCACAATAAATATGCACAGAAATCACTTAAGGCACAAGAGTGACTCCTGCTTGAAACACCTAATCAAATTTCTGGAGTAATGGAAGGTCATCCAGAAAATTATTGTTATCAAGTTTGACTCAGGCAAAGCAAAAAAGGAATTTCAATTGCATACTGCTGAAAAATCTGCACTGTGTAATTGAATTTCTAAGCAAATATTTTCTGCATCATGATCCTTTTCTGCATCGTGATCTTTCTTCTCTGCATCATGCTAGGGAGAGTAGGTAGACTAAATCCATTTTAAAAGTTGATGCCATTAGGTGACATATTTAATACAGTCCAGTAAAGAACTTGTTGTTCTGTGTTCATGCTCTCAATTTAAAATCAGTGTGTGCTAAGTATCTGTGGCAGGCAACAAATGCTGATGAAAATGGAATGAATGTGACTCACCAGCATTTATATTAATATCTCAAACCACAGGCCATTGCACTTTAGATATATCAGGTACACCTACACAACCTGAATTGCAGGCAATTCCATTTAGCTTGATTTCCTAGCAAAATGTTTAAGCAGAGACGCAGCATTTTGCAAACATCAGATCAATCCAGACACTGGTCTGACCCCCTCTTTGAAGAAACCTTCGAGAAAACTGATTTTAAGGACTGAAAGCATTAGAGTCAAACATGAATCATAGAGGCACGGTCCATTACACATAAGAAAATCTTTAAATTACAGGCAGTTAAAATTGAGATGCCATGAATGGTTCTTCACTTGAGAGACAGTGAACGTGTTTTTTTGTCCTGTTTCTCTCAAGTGAAGTTACATTCATGCATCTTTATTTTAACTGCCTGTAATAACAGATGATGTTTTGCACAAAGCAGGAGAGTCAAAATTCTTGCAAAGCTATATGAAACTTTGTGCAGCTACTTAAAACTTTTAATTAAGCCGAACAGTGAAGTCCAGGTTCATCTTTTAAAACTCGCTAGAATACAGATCAGCAGCATCAACTACAAGAAACTAAAATTTCATTATCCCTGCACAAAATCAAATGTGAATTGCATGATTCCACAAAAAAAAATGGACTATGCAATTGTGGACATAGAAGGTCAAGATCTAAAAAACAAGAGTTCACTGCAATGTGTGTCAGATAAGAGAGAGCAGATGAATTTGCTTACTGACTTGCATGAGCAATGGGTTAGACATCTGCAATGGGTTAGACATTTTCCTAATGTTTACAACCTTTTAAGGGTGCTGGTCACATTTCCAATTTCCCAGAGAAAACGTCATCTCTACTACAAATTCTATCAGGTAATCAAGAACTTCAACATTCACAAGCTGTCTCAATTGTGTCATCTGAGAGAGTACCATGCGGTTCACTGCACAGCAGGATTACTCAGCATCAAACCACAAATACCTGTGATGTAGAGTGAGGAGGAGAGATGACGCCAGAAGATATTCACCTGATTTATTAATACAGCTTGATCAATAGTTAATGGACAGATTTGTAGAACATGTAAGGGATTTATGGTTTAATCCCTTACACTTTATTATAAAATAATTAATTTTTCATGCACAGAATTAATCTTGGGAGTATTTTCTTAATGATGCTTCTGAGTATTCTGTAAAAAAATGTTCATATGTTGATATTTGATTCAGCTTGTTGGATCTTTTAGTACAACAAACTGTACCTTTTAAACTTTGTGTAGAAGTTACTGATTACATTGCAGGATACCTGGGTCCAGATTCCTGCTTTCATATAGGAAAACTTCTAATGTTTAATGTTTAGACCAGCTTTGGTTACTATTGTCCAGTGTAATCAGACAATAAGATTTTGAGAGTAACTAAGTGGTACTTAGCATAAATAAGTTGTGTTCTAATAAAAGAGTGATTGACCTGCAACATTAATTCTGTTTTTTTTTCTTTCTATGAAAACTGCTGCAAGGTGAGTTTTACCAGCACTTTCAGTTTTTCTTTCAGTAGAGTTTGTGACTGTTTTTGTTAACTTCAAGTTCAACCAAAATAACATCCCTAGCTATAACACAGACTACAGGCAAAGGATGTCGTGTCTGAAGTACAGATGTAAAAAGGATCAAATATTTGCTTGTACTTACTCAGTATCTGAGTAACTTTATCCTATACCTGTCTGACAGTGAAATCACTCACAGACTGAACATGGAAAGATGGAATAATTCTGGACAGAATCCAAGAACTTATGTTTGCAACAACTCAAAGTAGCAGGGGGTAGCATGTCAGATCATGTGTACTATAATCTAAGAAACTCAATCTACAGTGCACTGCATCTCAGTCTAGACAATCACTCACAGCATCAAGGATACAGTATTTCGCTGCGTTGCCCTCAATTTGCCGCACCGCCCTCCAAGCCCTGACTGTATTAATTGTTATTGGATTGCGACAATATTCCTTAACTAGTTACATCTTATTGAGGAAAAGCTAATTAATAAGAGGACATTTTGCTTGTGAAGCTTCAATGTCTAGCCAAATTGAGGAGGGATCCCTGCAAACCCAGTCAACCACTTAAGATAAAAAGGAACTTAACTGATATTTTTTAACGTCTGGAAAATCCAGACCCCCTAGACTACTGGGAAGCTGTAACTGAGACATTTTAATACCGGGTCTTCTTTTGTTCCAGATGAAGGAAAGAAACCAGCCATTTTTTTTTTTACAGTATTTGTTGGGTAAAAATGACTGGAATCATTTGTATTGGGTAGAGCAGATGAGGAAGTGTGTTCATTTTGAGTAAGGATATTCGGCCAAGCCAAGAAATGGGAAATCATAGAAACCATAGAAACTACAGCACAGAAACAGGCCCTTTGGCCCTTCTTGGCTGTGCCGAACCATTTTCTGCCTAGTCCCACTGACCTGCACACGGACCATATCCCTCCATACACCTCCCATCCATGTATCTGTCCAATTTGTTCTTAAATGTTAAAAAAGAACCCGCATTTACCATCTCGTCTGGCAGCTCATTCCATACTCCTACCACTCTCTGTGTGTAGAAGCCCCCCCAATGTTCCCTTTAAACTTTTCCCCCCTCACCCTTAACCCATGTCCCCTGGTTTTTTTCTCCCCTTGCCTCAGTGGAAAAAGCCTGCTTGCATTCACCCTATCTATACCCATCATAATTTTATATACCTCTATCAAATCTCCCCTCATTCTTCTACGCTCCAGCGAATAAAGTCCTAACCTATTCAACCTTTCTCTGTAACTGAGTTTCTCAAGTCCTGGCAACATCCTTGTAAACCTTCTCTGCATTCTTTCAACCTTATTTATATCCTTCCTGTAATTTGGTGACCAAAACTGAACACAATACTCCAGATTCGGCCTCACCAATGCCTTATACAACCTCATCATAACATTCCAGCTCTTATACTCAATACTTCGATTAATAAAGGCCAATGTACCAAAAGCTCTCTTTACGACCCTATCTACCTGTGACGACACTTTTAGGGAATTTTGTATCTGTATTCCCAGATCCCTCTGTTTCTCTGCACCCCTCAGTGCCTTACCATTAACCCTGTATGTTCTACGTTGGTTTGTCCTTCCAACGTGTAATACCTCACACTTGTCAGTATTAAACTCCATTTGCCATTTTTCAGCCCATTTTTCCAGTTGGTCCAAGTCCCTCTGTAGGCTCTGAAAACCTTCCTCACTGTCTACCACACCTCCAATCTTGGTATCATCAGCAAACTTGCTGATCCAATCTACCACATTATCATCCAGATCATTGATATAGATGACAAATAACAATGGACCCAGCACTAATCCCTGTGGCACACCACTAGTCACAGGCCTCCACTCAGAGAAGCAATTCTCTACCACCACTCTCTGGCTTCTTCCATCGAGCCAATGTCTAATCCAATTTACCACCTCTCCATGTATACCTAGCGACTGAATTTTCCTAACTAATCTCCCATGCGGGACCTTGTCAAAGGCCTTACTGAAGTCCATGTAGACAATATCCACTGCCTTCCCTTCATCCACTTTCCTGGTAACCTCCTCGAAAAACTCCAACAGACTGGTCAAACATGACCTACCACACACAAAGCCATGTTGACTCTCCCTAATAAGCCCCTGTCTATCCAAATGCTTGTAGATTCTGTCTCTTAGTACTCCCTCCAATAACTTACCTACTACTGACGTTAAACTCACCGGCCTATATTGTCCCGGATTACTTTTCGATCCTTTTTTAAACAATGGAACAACATGAGCCATTCTCCAATTCTCCGGCACTTCACCCGTAGACAGCGACATTTTAAATATTTCTGCCAGGGCCCCCGCAATTTCAACACTAGTCTACTTCAAGGTCCGAGGGAACACTCTGTCAGGTCCCGGGGATTTATCCACTTTAATTTTCCTCAAGACAGCAAGCACCTCCTCCTTTTCAATCTGTACAGTTTCCATGGTCTCACTGCTTGATTCCCTCAATTCCATAGATTTCATGCCAGCTTCCTTAGAAAATACAGACGCAAAAAACCTATTTAAGATCTCCCCCATTTCCTTTGGGAAGAGTGCTCCATTGCTCAAGATCCTGTTTGATTTTGTCAAATAACTGTGTAAAGTTAGCTTTGAACAATTGATCAAACACAATGAAAATATCACCCTTCACTCCAATAACCGGCAGTCCAGATTTTCAGCCTGACATAATGGATTCTGGATCTAAACTTTGGATTTCTATGGGTATTTTCCATCTAGGAGATCTGTTTGATGAAGGAACAATGATGTCTTTTAGTCAAATAGTACAGAAATTTAACATACCCAACAAGGATCTTTTTCGTTTCTTTCAGGTAAGAGATAAGAACTGAAAAAAACATTGTTAACTGATTTCTATAGTTCTGACATAGAAAAGAGGGTGTTTTGTTCTAAGGGTGAAGTCTCTATTAGTACTTTTTACAGCATCCTGAAGGAATGTTCTTGTGGAGAGGCTGAGCAGCTGGGAAGGGTCTGGAAGGAAGAGCTGGGAGTAAAAATTACAGCTGAAACATGGGAAAACATCTGTGATAATGCAAAGAAGATTTCAGTTTGGAATAGAACTAAAGGATTGCAATTTAAAATTCTGCACAGAGCCCATCTGACTCCAGATCATCTCTCAAAATTTAAGATGGGGGTTTCTCCAATGTGTTCTAAATGTAAAGTAAATACTGGAACTTTCACCCACTGTTTTTGGACTTGTCCCAAACTTCAGGAATACTGGAGTGATATTTTGGGTGAAAGGGAAAAGATTCTGCAGATGGAGCTTGAACGGGACCCAGTGTCTTTTCTCTTAGGCTTACCCATATTATTAATGCACATCAGAAAAAACTTTTTAACATCCTGACTTTTTGTGCAAGGAAGAACAATTTACTTTGTTGGATAGTTGATAAGGCCCCCGGACTTTTTGGTTGGCATAAATTAATCATGGAATACATTCCTTTGGACTTTTTGACATGTATGGTACACTCAAAAACAAATAGTTTTCATAAAACATGGCAACCTTTTCTACAGTATATAGATATAAACCTGTCTGCTATACTAATAAGGGCTTTTGTATAGGATGTTGTGGTGATGTCTATATTTTGATGGAAGTGTTCTGATACCTTATATCTGTGAGGGGAAGAAATGTAAATGTAAGTGTATCTGGAAATTGAAAGTTTTGTTATGCTGAGCAAAAAAAATATTTTAATTTTAAAAAAGGATACAATATTTGTAGTAACAAAATACAGAAAGAAAGGAAAGGAGCTTTTAGCACTTATGTTCACCATGTTAAGTTTTGAAGTCTGTATTTACGGCCAGGATGTGATAAGTATTGAAATAGACTGTTGTCCAAGTAATCAATAACTCTTAGGCATTAAATAATGTGCATAAAATACTTCTTAGGCATTTTAGTGAAGACTACTCACTGTACAATGTCAGACTGGTAGAGTCTGTGGCAGACTCCATTGATCAAGATTTATAAGTAAAGCAGCTGAATTCCTAATTAGCAAATAAATTCACCTCCGGTGAAAATTATATCGTATCTGTTAAATAGGGGCCATGGACAATTCTGATTTGATGGAGACAGACGTGAAAGCACAAAGGAACATCTGGAGAAATTTCTGAAACGCAGGTTTGCTGCCGCTGTTACTGGGCGATCAAGAATCTTCTGAGGGAAGGCTGCAAAATCCCTGGCCTTGCCTGCTGCTGGCGACCGAGATTGAGGTTGAATCATTCGGATAGAGATGGTTCTCGGTACTCGGTGTTGGAGAGCTGATCGGAGGCTCGAAGTTTTCGGATGACTCAGAGTTGGACTGTGGTTAGGCGTGGCAGGGAGAGTTTTCTTCCTTCTCCCGTCTGCATGAGATGTGGGACTTTCGAGAGACTTTGAACTTTTTACTGTGCCATGGACTGTTCTTCATCAAGTTATGGTATTGTTGCACTGTTGTAACTATATGTTATAATTATGTGGTTTTTGTTAGTTTTTTCAGTCTTGGTCTGTCTTGTTTTGTGATATCACACCAGAGGAAATATTGTATCATTTCTTAATGCATGCATTACTAAATGACAATAAAAGAGGACTGCGTGTCTTCATAATCTAATCTAATCTAATTAGAGATAAAACCTCCAAATTTAAAAAAAAACATTACTGCTCCAGGTCTGAAAGCAGGGCAGATATTTCCTGCAGAAGGACCTTGTTGAACCAGAGGAGGTTTTTTGACAATATTTTTGTGGTTATCATAACTAAGACTAGTTGTTTTTATTTGATTTGGGTTACTAATCCATCAATCACTAATATACCTATATCTGTAATTTTAATTTTCCATTCAAAAGGCCATACAGTAGAAATAATAAAAGTGTTTCAGTTTTGTGCTTGGCAACAGGAGGTGAATGGTATTCAGACAGGTTCATGAGGGACTGAGAAATTCAAAGGAATTGCCTCACAGATTTTAGGGATAATCATACTCCACAATCTACACTATTAAAATTTCACTGATTAATGCATATTTTATTGGATATTTTAGCATTTTATTAGATATACAAATATTATAATATTCTTGGATTCAAATTCACATTTTATATTAGCATTCTAATTACGGATCTTCACACGTCAAGTGATGGTACAATTAGTTACTACCATCCCTGCTGAGAGTAATTGACATTTGTACAGCATAGAAACAGGTCCTTCTGTCCACTGTATCTATAAATGTTTGATCCTTTTTACATCTATACCACAGACATTTAGTCCTTTGTCTGTAGACAGTGTTATAGACAAGAAAGCTATTTTGATTAGGCTTGAGATTAACGAGAATAGGCACCATCTGTACTGGAGGTCAGGAACCAGAAAATCATCTGGGTTTAAATAATTAAGTCAGAAGATCAGGGTGAATCACAGATTCAGAGGTAGAGTGTTCTCTACACACTACCTAAAGAACTAAGCAGATGTATTGTGTCCACTGCAGAAACCTAAACAGGATTATCTAAACCGTCTCTTAGACAAAGAATTTACACAAACATTGAGGGCATCAATCCTCAACAGGCCAATGGTCCGCAGAGAAATAGCCTACATAAACCAAGTGTATTTTCTAATATCACATGAGCAAAACTCAGCGCTTTATGTCAAATATTTCAATTTCTCCAATAAGCTAGTGACAGAACATAATTTGAATCCAGAATAATTGTATATCGGGGATGAAGTGATGTCCCCAAATTATATTCCTGCTAGTGCAGGTAAAATAAATCGTACTGTATTTAAACACAATAAAGATCAAGTGACTGTTCTGCTGTACGCTAATACCACAGGAACTCAGAGTAAACTTCAGTGATCAATACATATAAACACACCAGAGCATGGGTTCCCCCAGCCTTTATGCCATGAACCAGTATCATTAAGCAAGGAGTCAGCGGACCCCAGTTTGGGAACCCCTGCGCTAGAGCATTCAAAGGAGTGAAACATTAAGTTCAAAGCAATGCATTAAGAACAGAGAATATTTTTCATCGTTGGTTCCATCAAACATTTGCGCCAACTGTTAATTATTTTCAAAACCTATCAGAAAGAATGAAAGACAGCAAATGAATTCCTTTGCTGGACAACATCCATGCGTCCTTGAGAAACAAAGTTTGTTCCTGGGGACAGGCAATGGCGAATATCATTTCCTATCTGTGTTCACTCCTCCCTCTCCACAGGCTTGTCCTTTCATTTTTACAGTTTTAATGAAGGACCCCTGAATCTGTCTGATTCTTATTCTCTGACATAACACCTGTGAAAGCCTATTGGCCAAAGTATCATTCAAGACATAGGGAGTATTTTCTTCAGAAGCTGAAAAATCAAGGTGGCACTATATGAGATTTCTGGATACAGCACTTTAGAGGGTTAAATACAATTTTTACTGTTGCTGGTGCATGGAGTTCAGTTAAATATGAGGCTTTAAGAAGAACATAAAGAAACAGGTATTTCCATATGGTCTAGTGGTTAAGATTCCTGTTTTTTCCCCAAGTGGCCCAGGTTCAACTCCCAGTATGGGAATTACAATTTACAGGAAGCACAGTAGTGTAGTAGTTAGATAACACTATTACAGCACCAGCAACCGAGGTTTAATTCCCCACCGCTGTCTGTAAGGAGTTTCTACGTTCACTCCATGACTGCACAGGTTTCCTCCAAGTGCTCCAGTTTCCTCCCACATTCCAAAGACATATGGGTTAGTAGGTTTATCGGTCACCTGGGTGTAAATGGGCGGCATGGGCTTATTGTGCCAGAAGGGCTTGTTACACTGCTCTATCTCTTACTAAATTATTCAGAATTATGGCCAACCATATTATTTGCTAAAAAGCCTTCTGATGACAAAGAATTTGAGTACTTCGTCTGCCACCAAAAATAAATCGTTAACATGGTAAAGGATGTTCCCTTCACAAACCCAGCACAACATCCAAGTTTTACAAATTATAGAAGAGTGCAGAAATTGAGGTTTCATGCATTATAAATAATACATAAATCCTATATAGCTGAAAGTGACAAAAACTCTGAAGATGAACTTCATGAAAGTCATAAAATGATTTGCATTACCGCTGCTTTAGCATTCAATAGTGTCCTCCAATGTGCAGAAACACAACCTGGTTATTCAGTACAAGTAGTTACACAACCACACATTTTACACTCTACTTGTTTGCAAAAACTCTAATAGTCAAGTAAGCAGGCTGAGGATTTCTCGAATCTGTCTTTGTGGTCAAGATAACATCTCTAAGGAGGTGCAGAAAGGTCTGAAGGAAATCCAAAAAGATCCTGAGAAAGTGTAACAAGATATCAACAAGGTATAAACTAAACTGATATCATCCGTATTGGACATTTGCTTAACTGGCACACAATCAGTCCAGCATGTGCTGGATAATAGGATTTTTACTGTATTACACTCACCTTGCAAGTCTCGCTGGTTGCCAGATTAGTTGGAGATAAAAGTCATGCCGTGATTGAAAGGGTAGCTGGCACCACCAAATGCTTGCTTGAAATATTTACCAAATAACATAGAGCAATCTGAAAATAGTCATTGTCATATTTCATGAAAAAATGTATAACATTGTAAAATGAATTATGCAATCAAATTTCCAGGCAATCAATTCATGTTCTAGGCAATGCTTGGAACTGAACTTTGCAAATTTCATGGCAGTAATTTGATTCCCAATCTGATCATTATGCTGTGACCGGCTGCACACTGCACTGGGAGAATCACAACTCTTTAAAGAGTTAGATGACAAGGTGATGGTTTTTTTGGGAAGGGGGCAGTCTTCGTGGAAAGTCACAAGAGATTGTAGTCATGGCCATTATTACCAAAGATCCGAATCTTTTAAACATAATTAATGTTTGAGAGGTATTCAAATCCTGTTAAAGCTTAACAAGGAAACTAAGTTAAGTAGCTTTCAGTAAAAAAAAATTTCAGATGCTTGAAAACACTTAAATACTTTTAACTCAAATCCCTTCAAGTACCTTGTAATATAAATTGGTAAGTTATAAGAATGAAAGCTCTGGTAAATATTTCAAAAAATTTTAAAAAAAATTAATCTAAAAACGTTCTTTAAATCATCAAACTCTTATCTGAGGCTCTCTCTGCTCCATTAACTTTTTGAATCTATTTAGAGCCCTCAATATTGCTGTCAACTTCACCTCTGGCTGTTTCTGAACTATTCACCGTATGTTAATAATAACTACCTTACTTCCAAAGTACTCTATCATCAGGCTAGAGAGGTTGTTTCACTTAACTTAATAGTAACCAAAAAAAAACAAGTCTTCTGTACAAATATAAAGTAGCTCTATCTCATTTTTGCTTCTTTATTTTGTATCACAGCCAGATTTTCTTTCATATTTCTAATACTTTTAAATATTAATCACAGCCTTTCACAAAACCTATTATGAAAATTTTACAAACATCTATGTCTTATCATAGAAATGGTGATTCATCAAAAGAAAATTAGAGACTTGTCTAGCAGAATATTCCCTTTCTGAAGCAGACTGTTCACTTTTGTTTATTAATGCCAAAAATTAAATGTGATTTTTTGCTTTGAGTAGTTTTGCCAAGTCCCTTTAAACTCAATTGTAATACATAACCAATTTAAAGGCTGGCTGGAGGCAGAATCTTCTCCCACATCTAACTTAATGCAGAGGCTTCATATTTAATCATTTGTTTGTATAGTGGAGAAAAGCCAAGCTGCTTTTAAAAAAGACAAAGAAAGAGTATTCATTTATGTACATGACAGGCTGTTATTTCTAAATGTGGTCAAGGATTCCTGTTATCTAGAGAATTCCTAGTAACTGTCTAGATGCACTTGAACAGTTGTAGTCGTTTGAATTTGAGTCAGTTTGAAATTCTTCAGAGAATAGATCAATCCAATTTCAAAACGCATAGCAATTGGAAATAGATGAAACATCAATTATAGAATAATCTTCTGGAGTATAACAGTAAATTGTAAATTTACATTATCTTCTGAATGACAGGTGGAAAGAATTTAACAGTAAATGCTTATGCAGTTTATAACCATAAGTTACCCGCCTTTTGAAAAATAAATAATCAAATGACTTAAATTTCAAATGAGGTCTAAAGGCTTAAGGCTCCATCGTGTACCAAGAGCTAGAAAGAAATTTTATGGAAAAAGAGATTCAGAGGAGTTGGTAAAAATAATTATCAGAAATGTTGCCCTATATTTTACCATGCAAGACATTACTGAAAGCTTGCTGATTAGTGAAGACTTTTTCAGCTTCAACCTCTACAGTAATCTAAAGTATAGAGGTTGGAAAATGTATTATATACAAAAAAAATCTAAATGTTAGAAATAATTGGAGTGTTTTTATCTAAAATTGATGGAGTTGCCCATTCAAATTGACCTCCCTTTTTACATGCGGACACACTATCTATCCAGCACTTAATGACTCAGAATTCCCAACAAATGTCTCCTCTAGTTCCAGTCATCTAGTCAAAAGATTAGGTACTCAAGCCACCGATGATCAAAGTTACAGCCCTTCTCGTGATTAAAGCCTTCTCTGGCTTTTCAACATAAATGCTGCTGGCTCTGTGTCTTGAAATATCAACTGCCCCATTCAGCAGGCAGACCATCATCTGTGTCACAAACTTAAAGAGACAGAACCAGTAGGTAGTGATGGTTTGATCTCGGATTCACAAACAGGACTTTAGCAAGACTGACACTTTCTTTACAGCCAAGAGGTAAAGAGGTATCAGTGTAGCAGCTGAAAGCAAATCTGCGATTGAATTTACACAAATTCCCATAAAACATAGGAGCAAAACTATGGATAAAAGACCTGCTTTGAAAGAACAGCTTCTGCTGGTAATGACTTAGAGACTTCAATCCTTATAATGCTGAAACTGAGCCACAGTGTCAGTTAAACTGATTTGTTTTAGGAATGAAGTATAATTCACTGTAGAACTAATTTTTTTCAGTAAGAATGCATAACTTCAAAAGAAACATATACTGCAGTTATCTATGTAGATACCTCCCAGCATTTTTAAATTTGATTACATTTACTATATCGCAGTGCAGCTGTGCTCTCTCATGCTAACAGCAACACTCCCTCTACATCTGTTGGCAGCTTAGAACCACCTGCTGCTATTTTTCCAAGACTCAATTTGTAATTTAAAATGGTTTGAACAGTTGCTTGTTCTATTAAAATAAAAATTCTTTCTTCTTCTTATTCATGTTCAGACAGGTTCTATCTACTTATTTCATCTTGTTGATATTGAGATGCTCAAGTCTGCTCTTTAATAAAACCTGTTCCTTTCTGAAAAATTGGGGGCAAGTCACCTTTGTGAAGTGCTGTCGTCTCTTAAAGATGAGCAAGTTAAAATACTTCAGCAAAACAAAATCTGAGTATATAGACGTTCAGCTTTATTTCCATCTCCATGATCATTCTTAAGATCTGCATCATATCCTGAATGTCTAACTCACCGTTAACATACTAGAAGAATTTCTCACCATCGTACTTTGTATCAGTAGTTGTATAGTTTTATTTTCCCTATACAGTACTGTGCAAAAGTCTTATGCACATATCTATAGCTAGGGTGCCTAAGACTTTTACAAAGTACTGCAGTAATTTTATATATGGCACTATACTGCTGCCATGAGAGAAAAAACAAACTTCATGGCCTGATTCTGATATGGATCTACGCTGAGGATTGAGAGTAGGAAGGGGGCAGGGAGAGGGAAATCAAGATTGGGAAAAGAGGAAGGGAGAATGGAGGGAGCAGGAAACATCACAGAGACATTTTGTAATGATCAATTATTTGTAATCAAATGACCTTGCCTGGCATCTCAGGGCTGGGTGTGTTTGCAGTTGCATCAACACCCACCCCTGGCACTCCTTCTCTGCCACCTGCCCCACACCCCTCCTGCAGCACTCCACCATCGCCAGTCCCAACATCCTTTGCTCCCACCCGATTTACAAACCCGCTGTCTGCTCCACATTGACAAATACAGCACTGTGCAAAAGTCCTAGGCACCCTAGCTTATGTGCCTAAGACGTTTGCACATTACTGTATGTCTTTTGATAACCATTATACGACGTTGTTTCCTAAGTTGCCTACTTTTCCTGCATTTTTTCATTTCCATGTTGTACAGTGGCGGATAAGAGGCGAGGAGAGAAAATGAGAGTGGAAAGCTGTTGAGAGCGGGTGAGGGAGATTATGCAGGATCTATGGAATAGCATCTATTTGGTGTCCTGGATTATGGAGTGGTGTAACCAAGCCATGTACCACAAGCAGTCTCCAGATACTGTGAGCAACAGGCTCACCTGGGCTACAGATCATCACATCAAACACCACTGTGTATCTTGCACAGGAGTTGTGATCAGAATCAATGCTGCTGGTGTGGAAACAATCGGCGAATAAAATTGAGGGGAAGGGTGGATATAAAAAATGCTGTCCCTTTAATTCAGGTTCGGATCTTCATTTGCTGGGTGGTTTGCTCTTTGTTTTCACCCGAGTGAAAAATTAAAGTCTAGTTTAATGACCTTTCAGCCAGAAAGGAGGCAAACAGCAGCACAAACACTGATAATGAACCAATAACAATGATGTCTGCATTCAGATGAACCATACTGGATGAATCTATTTCCATTTTTCCAGTGGCTGGGAACTCAACAGGAAATAGATGAGACTTCATATAATTATTTTACACAAGATTTGCACAAAAGAGCCCAATTTATAATAAGCAAGTTTTGTCTTGGTGTTCTATCTTCCTTATTTTATATGGACAGCTGACTGTGAACTTCACTTCTCTGTGGTATTTTAGCTATTCCTGTATTAGAAGTGCTTATTCAGAAAACAATGGCAGATTGCTTCTCACTTTTCATGTGGTTTAATTCATTTAAGTTTCCAAGATTATGACACTGAGGAATGTAGAGCTACTCTTCTACAAGGGGCATGTCAAGTGACCATGAAAAGATTGGGGCTGTTCAGTCCAAATGAGAAGTGGCCGAACTGAGGTACCTTATAGGCATCCGTTAGTCTCATGAGACCATGGATTTGCACCTTGGAAGGTTTCCAGGGTGCAGGCCTGGGCAAGGTTGTATGGAAGACCAGCAGTTGCCCATGCTGCAAGTCTCCCCTCTCCACGCCACCGATGTTGTCCAAGGGAAGGGCATCAGGACCCATACAGCTTGGCATCGGTGTCGTCGCAGAGCAATGTGTGGTTAAGTGCCTTGCTCAAGGACACACACGTTGCCTCAGCCAAGGCTCGAACTAGTGACCTTCAAATCACTAGACGAACGCCTTAACCACTTGGCCACGTGCCAACACAACTGAGGTACCATCATCATTATTATGTGCCATGTCGTATGACTTGGGTGATCACAGTCTATGACCACGACTGTTCTTGGCAAAGTCTACAGAAGCAGTTTGCCATTGCCTTCTTCTGGGCAATGTCTTTACAAGATGGGTGACCCCAGCCATTATCAATACTCTTCAGAGATCATCTGCCTAGAGTCAGTGGTCACATAACCAGGACTTTTGATATGCATCAGCTGCTCATATGACTATCTACCACCTGCCCCTGTGGCTTCATGTGACCCTGATCGGTGGGGGGGGGGGCTAAGCGGGTGCTACCCCTTGCCCAAGAGTGACCTGCAGGCTAATGGAGACAAGGAATGCCTTACACCTCCTTTGGTAAAGACTTAACTCCACCCGCCACCCATAACAGGTACACAACTATTAAAAGATAACTGACCAGTATATACTTAACACTGTTCTGGATCATGTCATGGAAGTACCACAAATAAATATACAGACAGAGATAGAGCAGCAGCACCTGTACCAAAGGAACAACTGTAGATACACTAGTGAAGCAAATATCTTAGAGCCCATCAAGAGACATTTGACGTACTGATTGAAAGTTTCTGGATGAAGGCAGATTACACTTCTGTATTTGGTGTAGAGCTCGGGCTAATAATATTTCAGATTATAGCTCCTAAATGTTTTTATTTTGATGTACTTCAAATATTCATCTTGATCTGGGATTTTCAAATTTGTCAACAACCACATATCTCAATGACTGCAAAAACAATAACCTACATCACACCTCAAGAGGCTTATGTTAAGTGCCTTATCCTGTCTACTGAAATGCTCTTAAATCAACTGGACACATTTAGGTATTACTCATATTATACAGTAGCATAAACCTATCATTAGACTGTCAGTCCCCATATTGTTGACTCATAACGTTAAAGTCGTAGAGACAGATTCATAGAGTGCTACAGCACAGAAACAGGCCCTTCAGCCCATCTAATCTGTGTCAAATTGTTAATCTGATACAGCAATCCTGGAATTCAGGATATCAGTTTAAATTTCCAGGCAACTTTCACCTGCCGTTTTCCCCTTTTCACTCTCCTCCTGATACAAATTTTATATTTTTGTTCCTTTTTCTATCCCTCCAGCTCCCTCCTCACTCTACCCCCTTCCTGACTATATCACACACATCACCCCCATATTTGCTCCCCCATCTGAGTCCACCCGCCCTTCAATCCTTCCCTTAATGGTTCTTGTTAGAGTAATTTTTGGGTTTAGGTCATTAACACTTAGTAAATGGCTTCAGCCACCAGTCTTCTGTTCCTCGACAATGCATTTCCTAAAAGCTGTGAATACCGGAATACCAGTCCAGACACTGCTGGTGAGAAGGTGTAAGGTTTGCATGCAGTTTCAAAGAAAGCATTATCTAAACTTTGTAAATATGGATTGTCCTTCATGTTAAGCACATAAAATACCAAATAAATGTATTGTGGATTCAGTTTGGAACAATGGATTCCTGAATACCAGTTCTGATGCTGCTGGCGCCAGTGGGATCAATGAAATCCAGAGGTGTGAAGTTTGTATGTAGCTTCAAAAGAAAGCATTGTCTATACTTTGTAAATATGGAATTGTCCTTTGTGTGTGTAGCAAATAAATATCGAGCCCCACGTTGGGCAGCAGACCTTTCCACCGAAAGGGTCTCCGTATGCCTGCTGTAGCTTGTTTTTGTCGAATAAAGAAGCTGCTTTGTATCTACCAGTAACTCTCTCTCCGGTGATTTCAATCACACAACAACAGCTCTCATTATCAATTTCCTTACTTATCAGACTCCAACACTTGTAACCTTTCTGTCCCAGCCCCTGCCTCCACTTTCACCCTCCCCTCCATCCACCTTTTTTCTTTCACCCTCTTTGTTTCCACTGATTACTCAATTGTTTCTGTACCCCAACTCCTGCACTCTCCACCCTCCCCCCCCCACATGTGGCTCCCTCTGCCCATCATCACTTTCCTTCTCCTCAGTCCCCCTATCGCCTGCCACCCCCACCCCCGTCTCACCCCTCCCACTTTCCTTTTCATACTGGCCACCTTCTCTCTCCTCTCAGTTTTGATGCAGGGTCTCCATCCAAAAATTGAGAATTCCTTCCCCCAACCCCCCACAGATGCTGCTCAACCTGATGAGCTTTTCCAGCCATTTGTTTTTTTACTATCAATTAATGCCAGCAGGTTCAAGGCAATATCAAGGCAGGATCTCTAATATTTGTCATTTATACTATAAAATAAACAACAGTAAAATTTCCTTTGGGTTTATAATTTTCTTTCTGAGGAGGCAAATATGGGCAGCCAAAATCTAGTGTATGCACAATATGGGGGGAATTTCATTTTTTTGGTATTAAATGGAAATTGTTTAACAAATAAAAGTACCTAAATTCATACTTCTGCCAGTGATTAGATGTAGACATTTGTTTAAATACACTGAATGTCATTAGAAATATACAATCCATATAAGTGTTCACAAAAGCACATTCTAAATCATAAAAATGTACAGAAGCCATGCTTATAAAAAAACATTTGGCATTTTACACCAGAGGCAGGCCAATGAACAATGTAATTTTATTTTACATTTTTATGTGTGCTTTACTTGGGTGTGGTTACAGATATACATTAACCTAAAGTGCGTAAATGTATCTGCACCCCACTTGTTGAAAAACAAAGCAGAAAACCCTAAGGCTGGATCACTCCGAATAACACGACTCAAATATCTTAATCAGACCATTCATTCTCATCCAGTTCTGAGTCATCATCAGACTCACTGTACTCTACCGCAATTCTGCGAGATAATATGGTCGCCACATCGTTTCCAACCGGTTCCTTTTTGGCTTCTTGCTCTCGTTGTTCTTGTACTTTTCGAAGCTGAATTCCTGCAATACACAAGCTTTGGTTACAAGGTTCTTCCTGATAACTTACTTGTTTGCAGTTTTCAGAAAACTTATTGGCATTATCTGATTCAAATGAAGATGATTCCAGAATTATATTATAAGGAAACATTAGAGAAGGTATCTTTGGTTTCTCTGGAGTTGAAGCTTCAGGTTATAAGCAAAAGATACTGGAAAAAAATCAGAGCAACACACTCAAAATGCTGGAGGGTCTCAGCAAGTCAGGACTGATGAATGGTCTTGGCCCAAAACTGTGCTTTCCCTTTGTGTGCAAGAAGTGATGTATGACATAGCCGCTTTACTCCAGTTAACTTAAATAAGTGACTCACAGCTACAGGGACTCAAACCTGTATTCCCCACTGCAACAGGGTTATGCTGGTGATCTATCACACAGTGAAACTATTCCACTTTATGATACGTGGTTTATATTATCAAGTGACTGTGTGGACATTTTGTAAAGTGAATGCTAGGAATAGTCTGAACTACCAACACATAGTAACACCTAGCTTTTAAATCTGTGTTAATTCAAGGTTTCCCACATTCAAACACTTCAAACTACATGGGGTTTAGTATAACCAGTAGGTGATGGAACTTCTCCAACACACCTTAGAGATCAGGTGCTATTTAGGTTTGCCTCAATTTTTGTTTAGTTTAACAAAATGCAACTCACCTCTTCGAATGGCAGCGAGCAGGTCACTCCGAGCATCGCTGATTGGCATGAGAGTTGCTTGGGCTTTCTTTATTTCAGTCGCAGATGGCGGCGAGGCAGTGTGCAAGGGAGATGGGACCAACAGGGGCGGCCCGGGTGGAGGGGGAGGCGGCGCAGCAGGAGGACCAGGAGGAGGTGGGGTGTAAGACAACGGAGGTGCCGGTGGAGGAGGTGAAGGAGTGTACGTGCGGCCCGCAGCCGCCACTGATCCGAGTGCGAGTGGGGGAGGTGCGGAGATTGGACTGTCAAATGCAGTTTGGGCTGAAGGAATGAGGGGAGGGGGTGGAGGTGGAGGAGCAGGGACAGGTGGTGTGTAGTACTCTGCCAACTGCACTGGCTGTGCACTGTAAAAAAGAAGTTTAATATTAGTTCACACATACCTAGAACATACAACATTCCAACACAGCACAGGCCCTTCACCCCATGTTGTTGTGCTGACTTTATAAAGTGCTCTAAGATCAATTTAATCCTTCCCTCCCACATAGCCTCCAAGTTTTCTATCATCCCTGTGCCTTCTTAAAAACCCTTAATGTATCTGCCTCTATCACTACCCTAGGCAGTGTGCTCCAGGCACTTGTCACTCTCTGTATGAAAAAAAAACACCTCTGGCATCCCTCTTGTACTTTCCTCCAAGAACTTTAACATTATTCTCCTATGTATTAACCACCTCCACTCTGGGAAAAAGCCTCTAGCTATCCACTCAATCAATGCCTCTTATCTTGTCCAACTATATCAAGTCTCCTCCTTTGCTCATCTTCCTTCACTCCAGAGAGAAAACCCCAAGCTCATTCAGTATATTCTCACAAAACCTGCTCTCTAACCCGGGCAGCATCCAGGGAAATCTCCTCTGCACTATCCTAAAGCTTCCATATCCTTCATATAATTAGGTGACCAGAACGGAACAAAATATTTCGAGTGAGATCGAACCAGGATTTTACAGACTTGCAACATTACTTCACGGCTCTTGAACTCAATCCCATGACTAATGAAGGCCAACGCACCATATGCATTCTTAACAACCCTATCAACTTGCACAGCTACTTCGAGGGATCTATGAACGTGGATCCCAAGACCCCTCTGATCCTCCACAATGGAATGAATCCTGCCATTAGCCCTGCATCCTGTCCTCAAATAAATCACTTAATAGCTAAGTATCAAACAGCAGGCTAGAGAAGCAATATTTTCAAGAAATCAATGGAAGGAATAAAATGGATATCTCAATATTTCAGTTTTCCATTTTCTTTGTATACATGGCACAATATATTGTTGATTCAAAAGTTCATTTTAAATTACATTATTTTCAATCTAAATTGGAAAAATTTTCATCACACTCAATTATCTTCCAATGAAGCGAAGGGATCGCAAAAAAACCTGAAGAATCATATGTATTTACCATAGAAGAAAAAATCATTTTTTCTTATTGTGATTGTTTAGTTGCTCTGCCTGAAGTACATTAGATCACAGATAAGATTTTTAAGTGAATTGAACTTTGAAATGATGTTTCGTTCAGTATTGCCTTAAAAATGGAATGCAAACAGAAAAGATTACTGAAACAAAACAGCATAAGTGCATTCAGAGACAAACTTGGAGAAAAAAATATGGTTTGAGGAATATATAAAAAGAGACAGTTTATATGTTTAATGTACTGTACATGATAGTGACAGGACAGCTCAGAAGCTAACAAAGTGGAATCTAGAAGCTCAGGTCCACACAAGTGCCTAAGTAATATAATTATGCCCTACTCTTCATTTTCATGGAACTGATAGACTGCAGAGAAGAAAGTGCTTAGAACAAAGCAGTGAGGAAGTAAGTGAGGGAGATGGGATGGATGGAATGGGAAAGAGCACGTGTGAGATGAAGGAGAGAGGGTTATAACTGTTCATTTTTCCATTTGGAGCATAAGTACTTTGAAGTAGACCTCCACTTTATAACAATGGAAATAGGTATCTGAAATAAAAAGGGGAATTAGTGTCAATTAGTGCCAGGGCAGGGGGAATATTTACAATGCTCATAATGGCTACAGTGACCCTGTTCTTTGCATCTGGACGTGGGAAATGCACATGAATTTATTTTGGCCTTTATCAAATTGGTGGGCATCATTCTTCCAGTTCAATAAATGTTTATCTCATACCAAAGAAGCCATCTAGAATCCAAAATGTTGAACTCCCAATGTTCTACGTATTATCATAGTGTAAAGAACAGCTGCATGAATTTCCAAATTGACAAGTGAATACTGTTTCTCAGTCTGACCCAAATGCATTCTCCCTAGGGTGCATTCTAGTTATGGGTTTGGGTTCGTAAGTTGTGGACATGCTATGCTGCCGCCAGAAGCATGGCCACACTTGCAGGCGGTCCCCAGCACACCCTTGGACTGCGTTGGTTGTTGTTGCAAGCAACACATTTCTTGGGAAACAGTATCTAATCTTAACATCACCAGCTCAACGACCAGACTTGCTAAATAGCATAAAGCAACTGGCCGGATTCAAAGAGACACACTTTCATTGAAAAAAATATGAACTCAGCATCAGAAGATTCTAAGAACTTTCCACAGGGGCACAGTTGAGAGCATCCTGACTGGCTGTATCACTGCCTGGTATAGGAACTGTACTTCCCTCAATCGCAGGACTCTGCAGAGAGTGGTGCAGACAGCCCAGCGCATCCGTAGATGTCAACTTCCCATGATTCAGGACACTTACAAAGATGGGTGTGTAAAAAGGGCCCAAAGGATCATTGGAGACCTGAGTCACCCCAACCACAATCTATTCCAGCTGCTACCATCTAGGAAATGGCACCACAGTATAAAAGCCAGGACCAACAGGCTCCGGGACAGCGTCTTCCACCAGGCCATCAGACTGATTAATTCACGTTGACATAACTGCATTTCAATGTTATATTGTCTATCCTGTTGTACATACTATTTATTATAAATTACTATAATTGCACATTTAGACAGAGACGTAACATAAAGATTTTTACTCCTCATGTATGTGAAGGATGTAAGTAATAAAGTCAATTTAATTCAAGATTCTCATTCCTTCACCATCAGTTTTAATTATTTACTCTCATATTCATTCTCGACTTCAGTAGTAAGTATTGTCTTGATTACCTGTAATCTTTTAGAAGTTGAGGTCTAGGCCCATTCAGGATGGCTTCAGCAGGTTGCATCAGGTGTGGTTGCTGTGCTCTAGTAAGTGAGGCTTGCCGAATATTTGTGGCCGGTAATCTGTATGCACGATCCTGTGCCTGGGTTACAGCTGTTAACAGCTCCTTACTGTCAGGTACGTAAGAAACTGCAGACTGTTGAGCAGGATGATTTGGACTAGCAGGATAAGAAAGTTCTCCGACATCAGATACATAGGACCTATCAAGAAAAATTCAAGAAAATGTTAAATAATTTAAAAATAAGTGGAGATTAAGAGAGTTTCTTTTCTTAACTTCTTTCCCTAGTTCTTTAACAATGCATCCTATTCTTCCTAGAAAAACAGATGGCTATGCAGTAGGGCAATTCTAGGCAGTTTCTAGAGGAGGTTACATGGTCGGCACAACATTGTGGGCCGAAGGGCCTGTAATGTGCTGAGATTTCTATGTTCTATGTTGTTCTCGCAAATTGAAAGGTAGAATCTGGAACCAGGGACATTAAGAGCACTAAAATTACAATTAGAAATAGCCAGATTCAAACTGAACAGTTTAAGTAATCTTCAATAGTCCAAGCTATGATCACAATACAAATTTTATATGTACACAGTGCATTCTGGTTAATTGAGACAGCCCCTTAGTTGAGACAACTCTTAAAGAACAAAAACTAATTGAGAAAATAGCTGGCATTCCATTTGTTTATTTGGGACACTCTGCAGCTTAACTGGGGCAGCAGACTGTTTCTAACTATCGTCCATCACATGTCATTGTGTGGCTGTTAGACACTACGCCATGCTTAGAGCAAACAGTTTTTAAATAGCATCAGTTGTGTGTGTTTGGGTTCAAAAAGCAGTGATCTTTGTCAATGGAAGTTGGCAAGGAATAAGCAGTAAGACAATTCAGAACCGTTTTGTTCACAGCAGTTTCAAGCATTCAGGCTTGGAAATGCCAGAAGCAGCCAGAAATGAAAATGAAATGATTTCAGTACTTCAACAAGTTAGAAACTATGAAGAATTTGAAGATATCGACAATCATTTTGAATGTTATCTTTATTCCCCACTGGATACACGGCTCTCAACTGTTGCATGTGACAGCAGCCACACCCCATTACACCACTCCAACAGCGGGCTAAACCAGGTGTGGGTAGCCAGCGGGTCTTATACCCTGATTAGGGACATGCCTGTCCTAGCATGCAGAGACAGCTCCGGCAGACAGCCAGGAAGCAGTTCAGCAACGTTTCGAGAAGAGCAAAGGGCACGATGTGGTCATGGTTATCCACTGCAACCAAGGAAGACCCAGTTGTGATGACTACTTGTACCACTGGACCCGGACTGTCGAGAGAGTGTAAATGCACCAGTGTAGCAATGGCTTTTCCACTCCCGCACAGGTTTCCTGTCATCGTCAGATATAACAGACAACTACCAGTAAAATGGGCAGTGTTCTCATTTGTTCTGTATTTCTTTTAAAAACATAATTTTAATGATAGTTCACCCTTTCCAAGAAACTTCAGCAAACTGGGGCAGCGCTTACTTAGCCAAAATATACTGGTCCCGATGTGTCCCAATTAACTGGAATCTACTGTATTTGGGACTTCAATTATCACCCTTCAGTTTGGGATAAGCATCATCACTGGTGCTTTACATCAGCACAACCTCCCACCTCCAGTGAACTTTGATAACAGATGGTTAGGAATTATGTTTAAATGCTAATACCATAGGATACCTTCAAAATCATCCTCAACTGTAAAGTTAAACAATCAAGGGGATGATTCCTCATCTGCAAAGACCTATTGTGTTGAACTATTGCCATTCTGTTCTGTCCTTCATACTGTCTTGATGTCTAACCAATATCTTTATCTTTAGTTTTTCTTTCTTCACCTAGGTAGACTTCCTCTGCATTACACCAATACTCAATTGTAGCTATATTACCATGATCATTTTGTTTCTCTTTCCTTGGAACTCCAAGGATTGTTCTATCCCAGCAGATACATCTGTGCAGCAACACATTTCATCACACACGTCTGTGGAGAACCATTCATCACACAAAAGCCATTTTCCCTATACAAATGCTGAAAACCTCAGGGCGAACTTTGCCTTTGTCAAAGTTGAAAGATCTGATTTTGAGCCTTTCACAAATTTAATCCATTTAATCCATCAAAATAGGCACAGTGAATTCCTAATATACAAATCTACAGTGGGCAATCACTAAGTATGGGAGTGGGAAAATGCTAAGCAAGTACTTCTTGCAGAAATCTCCTTAAATCTCAAGATATGTCAATGACTTTCCAAATTCCATTCATGTTTCCTACTGGCCTAACGCTCCTTGTGGTGTCAAAGGCAAAATACGTAGCCAGGTACTAAGTTTATTTAAATGATGGTTTCTACTAATTCTGTTTTATATCCCCAGATTTTAATTGTCTATCTCTTTCAATTGTTCTCATTTTCAATTACAGGAATTATGTCTATTTACTTCAAGTTATTTAAACATAGACGTCTTGACTTCAACCCCTCTTTAAAGTAGTATTTTAATACCATGCATGAAAAATCAATAAGGTGTGAAGAAGTGAAAGGGTTAACATATGAGGAGCATTTGATAGCTCTGGGCCTGTATTCACTGGAGTTTAGTAGGATGAAGAGGAATTTTGTTGAAACTTTTTGAAAATTGAAAGGTTAAGACAAACTGGGTGTGGAGAGGATATTTCCTATAGTGGGGGAGTCTAGGACTAGAGAGCACAGCCTCAGAAAAGAGGGATGTCCACTTAGAACAGAGATAAAGGGGAATTTCTTTAGCCAGTGGGCATTGAATCTGTGGAATTTATTGCCACAGACAGTTGTGGAGGCAAAGTCATTGGATATATTTAAATCAAAGGTTGACAGATTCTTGATTAGTCAGAGTATCAAAGGTTAAAGGGATAAGGCAGGATGATGGGGTTGAGAAAGGTAATAAATTAGCCATGATGGAATGGCAAAGTAGACTCAATGGGCTAAATGGTCCAATTCTGCTCCCATGTCTTGTGGTCTTATCCTGAATTCACCTCTTTCACTCTGCCAGAGATTCATAGGAATAAATGGAGATACAGAGTAGTATATCTTTCAGAGAAGCTTTGAGCACAACTTTGAATCTTCTGGGACTGATCTTGAAATCAAATTATTTGCCAATTAACCATGCAGAGTAGCAGATCTAGCATTAGTACAGTATCATAGGGCAGAGAAACAGACCCTTTGGCCAACCATGTTCATGCCAGTTGCCAGGTTCCTCATTACCTTAATCCAATTTCCTAGCACTGTCTCTGTAGACTTCTGTAGCAATAGATTTGAAGAGTTCATCTCAATGTTTTCACCCTCTGTGTAAGAAAACCCCTCAATCCTTCCTAATTCTTAGACCACTAACCTTAAAGGTTAAGGATGTAATGCTGAGGCTTTATAAGGCATTGGTCAGACTGCACTTGGAGTACTGTGAACAGTTTTGGGCCCTATATCTGAGAAAAAATGTGCTGTCATTGGAGAAGGTTCAGAACGGTTAATATATGAGGAGCATTTAATGGCTCTGGGCCGGTACTCACCCAGAGCCATTAGAAGATTGAGGGGGGACCTCATTGAAACCTGTCAAATACTGAAAGGCTCAGATAGAGTGGACATCAATGACCAGAGGACACAGCCTCAGAATACAAGGATGTTCCTTTAAAACACAGATAAGGAGGCATTTCTTTAGCCAGAGGGTGGTGAATCTGTGGAAATCATTCACACTGACAGCTCTGGAGGCCAAGTCATTAGATGTATTTAAAGCAAAGGTTGATGGGTTCTTGATTAGTCAGGGTCTCAAAGGTTACAGGGAGAAGGCAAGTTAATGGGATTGAGACGGATAATAAGTCAGCCATGATGGTATGGCAGAGCAGACTTGATAGGCTGAATGGCCAAATTCTACTCCTATGTCATATGTCTGAGCTCTACCTGGCCAGATAAAACCTAGCTTTCTTACCAAAAATGTATTTATATGGGAAACAATTTAAATTTCTAATACTGCTGTCACCAAATAGATATCATAGGACATGAGAGCTACAGTACGTAACTATAGGATGTATACATCTACGTTTATGCAAGGAATCATTCTTCCCAACAAAAAAGCCATTCACTAATTTCCTTTGTCTTTGTAAATCTTGAGTATGGGGGGGGGGGAGGGAGGGCTACTGCACAAGCTTGAAGCACATTGCAGAAACTTGTAAAATTAGTCAGATCCATCATGTAGCATCTGTAGTATCCAAGACATCTTCAAGGAGTGGTGCCTTGGAAGGCGGCCTCCATCATTAAAGACCCCCATCACCCAAGACACGTCCTCTTCTCATTGTTACTATTGGGACAGAGGCACAGAAACCTGACAGCACACACTCAGTGATCCAGGACCAGCTTCTTCCCCTCTGCCATCCCATTTCTAAATGGACAGTGAGCTCATGAACACTCACTTCTTCTTTATTTCTGACTTTCTGCACCACTTATTCTTAAACTTATCTATTTAATAGACAAATACATACTTACAGCAATTCATTTTTTCCTCTTTATTTATCATATATTTCATTGTACTGCTGCTGTAAAGTCAGCGAATTTCACGATATATGCCAGTGATATCAATCCTGCTTCTGAATCCGATTCGTCTCTAGTTTGTCAGCTTACCTGTGATCCCATTGCCTACATGAAGCTATTGAACTATTACCAGGAAGTGGCAACTCAAGATGACTATAGACAGTGCAGTGATTTAGCGTACCTCTACTTCAAAAGGTTTTTTTGATCTGTCCGCCACAAAAGGCAGAATTTTCCCGGAGGTCACCCACTTCAATTCCACTTCCCATTCCTACTCTGACATTTTGGTTCATGGCTTTCTCCACTGTCACAACGAGGCTACTCTCAGGCTGGAGAAGCGACACCTCACAATCCATTTGGGTAGCCTCCAATATCGATTTCCCTAACTTCTGAAAATTCCTTCCCATCCTCCTCCTCCTTTTTCCATTCCCCATTCTGGCTCCTGTTTTAACACCTTCTCTTCTCTTCACCTACCTGTCGCCTCCCTCTAGTGCCCCTCCTCCTTCCCTTTCTCCCATGGTCCACTCCCCTCTCCTATCAGATTCCTTCTTTTTCAGTCCTTTATCTCTTCCTCCCATTACGTCCCAGCTTCACACTTCATCCCCCCTTCCCCCACCCACCTACCTCCCCCCTCACCTGCCAGCTTGTACTCCTCCCCTTCTTACTCTGGCTTCTGCCACCTTCCCTTCCACACCTGAAACAGAGTCTAAACCCACCTTCCCTTCCACACCTGGTGCAGAGTCTAAACCCACCTTCCCTTCCACACCTGGTGCAGAGTCTAAACCCACCTTCCCTTCCACACCTAATGCAGAGTCTAAACCCACCTTCCCTTCCACACATGGTGCAGAGTCTAAACCCACCTTCCCTTCCACACCTGATGCAGAGTCTAAACCCAGAACATCAACTGCTGACTCTTCTCCATAGACCTGCACAGTTCCTCCAGCATCTTGTGTGTGTTAACCAAAACAATAATTAGTTAAGTTTAAAAGCTACAGAAATCTTGTAAAAATAATAACAGTGTCAATGAAATATTAATTACTCACTGGAGAAGTTACACTGGGAGTTATGAGTGATGGGAGCTGATTAGGTTAGGATTATCACTATTGCTAATTCAGATAAATGGCTTAGGTTCAGAAAATATTGGCTAGTTAACAAAATTGCTGATGAAAGTAAACATAGTAAATATTTACTGGACAATAATATTGCGATATATCACATCTCACAGTGTAAATAGTTAACTGAGTTAAGAAAATTGCTGTAAAGTGTTATTAGACCAAATCCAACGACAACAGGGTCCGTGTTGTGCTTTGGTAAACTGTACCTGGTGTCTGGTGACACTGATCCTTCAGAAGATGCAGCATGGTATGGTGATGGAGAGAACCGGTGGTCAGCTCTAAATTCTTTATCACGTCCCATCACGTCCCACTCTGGCCGCCTGGTTCTTGCTTTGCGGACTTTCTTCACCTCGCGAGTGGCATCTTCCACCAGTTTCTGTTCCTAAAAGGGAGAGGGGAGGAGAAGCGGAGAAGAAATGTTTCAGAAATTCTTGCACGGCCAGAACATAGGTTCATAAAGAATTTGACACACATTCTTTATCCCATTTGCAACAAACAGTGATTAATTCTGGTAAAAGTGTGTTTGACGTTGCAGTATCTACTGCACATAGATTGCAGACCGACATAACAGTTTGCATGCTGTACTCCCATACTGCAGGTGGCGATACTACAAACTGACAACTTGCACATTACTGCTGTGTCTAGTGAACAGTCACAGGGCAAACGTTTCTCTTTGTGGAGCTAGGTTGACAGAATTTGAATAGGAATACTAACAACCAAACACTCTGAAGAAATGACTCTGGCAGCAGCCTCTTGTGAAGGTCGATTTTCTTCTCCATTCAGGTTTATTTTTGCTCTCACTGCACATTCATTGTACTAACATCTCTCGTTGCTCAATTTTTCCCATGCACAGACAAGACTGAATAGTCTGCCAGTTGTTTGCAGTAAGTAACATTCCACTGAGGATCATTTCCAGTCTTACTATTCCTGATTTACGATAAATACTCTCAAATTAACAGCTACTCGGACATTAGTCACTTGCATATACAGATCAAAAAACACTTTTCAAAGACCAGCAAGTTTCTCCATACTGCGATTTCTGCATCAATCCATGCACAGCCTCCAAGGATTGAATAAACACTCAGTGGCCACTTTATTAGCTACCTCCTGTAACTATAAAGTGCCACTGAGTGTATGTTCATTGTTTTCTGCTGCTGTAGCCAATGTGTTGTGTGCTCAGAGATGCTGTTGTAATGCATGATTATTTGAGTTACCGCTGCTTTCCTGTCAGCTTGAACCAGTCTGGCCATTCCCCTCTCACCTCTCTCATTAAAAAGGCCACTCATTAACAAGAATGGCCACTTACAAGGTGTTTTTGTTTTTTTCACCATTCTCTGTAAACTCTAGGGACTTCCGTATGAAAATCCCAGAGATCAGCAGTTTCTGAAACACTCAAACCACCCTGTCTGGCACCAACAATCATTCACTGTCAAGTCACTTTGATCACATCTCTTCCCCTTTCGGCTATTCGGTCTGAACAACGAATGAACCTCTTAATCAAGTCTACTTTTTTTATGTATTGAGTTGCTGCCATATTATTTGCTGATTTGATATTTGCATTAATGAGCAGGTGTACAGGTATACCTTATAAAGCAGCCACTGAGTATATTCTTCAATATTACAGCCCTTCTTCTCTGTACAGTTACAATGGAATTGATAAATACATTTGTATTACTGTTTGGATAAGCAAACCAATTTCAGTTTGGGAAGAATCAGCCACAATCTAGGGACCATTCATGTGAAGTAGAGCAGCGTGTCTTTGAAAAGCTAATCCTTAAAAGGGGGTCTCAGGTTAAATCCCTGGTCTATGTTGGAAAGCTGACCTGGCCAGGTAGTCAGTATGACTAATTCATCATTGGTCTCGACATCCCAGAACTAAATATGGAGATAAAACTGCACTTCAGCTCGTGAGACTAGCAAAGAAATATTGACAGAGTGGAAACAATACATAGATCAGGAGGGTACAGTTTACAACTAAAAACACAGGAGGACAGGGTAATGTTTGAATGTACTTCAAACAACTCCACAGCATCAATCACTGAAGAGAATTTTAAAGTAGTTTTAAACTTTGTGTTTGAAAAGTATCAGATTAAATAAATCAAGGTAAGTCTTTCACACAATGTTTTTGTTTCTAGAATCAAATTAAGTCTAAAATTCACAAAAATCTGTTATGATAGAGGCTGGTGGACAACACTGATACAATGCTGGCAATCAATCATAGAGTTTTATAGCACAAGAGGCTGGCTTTCAACACATTTTCTCCAGCCAGGTGGAAATTAAGATTATATTCCCTTCCCAAATCTTCTCCATACATTGTTAGTTCAAGCAGATAAAGTAGACATTCAAACGCTTTAAAAATTCTATAATGGTTTATGTCACTATCATCTTTCCAACACTGATGAGGTTTTCAATACTATCCCAAATTCCCTTTCCCCACTTGGAACAGTCATACAGCCTGATTCTCTTGATTTACTTTCTCCAAGGCAGCTTTAAGCACATCTTTGAGATCTCTCCCATTGACAAAGATTAGAAGTGAAAAATAGGTTTAATAACTTGGTGTCTGGCACATGAATGACAAGCAATACACACATATGAATGACAAGGCCAGTCTAATCTGGCCAACAGACTGGAACATGAGCTTCAATGCTGGTGAGGTTGCCCTGGGAAAGGAAAGATGTTGGTTTGTTTAGTCTTCCAATGAATCTGGAGGATTTTGGAGACAGAATCACAGTACCTTTTGAGTGTTATGGGGTGTCTACTGTAGGTAATCCAGATCTCAGAAGTATACAGGGTGGCAGAGATCACAGCTGCCCAACAAACCATTAGTATTTTGATTGGTACGGGGTCTAGCTTTTCACGCACACTTTTCCTCAACCAATCAAAAGCTCTGCTAGCTTACTGAAAGCAATGATGAATCTCATCACTGATATCCACCTTCAGGAGAGATGATCGCCGAGCTACGGGAAGTGGCTCACAATTTCGAGGATCAGACCTTTCAACTAGCAGCACATTTTTTAGGCTAACTTCATCAGATGCCACATGAATTCATCTACATTTTACATTTGTGTAATGGACAGTAGACAAGCCATGATCCTAACTAACAAGTCTAAAATAAAACTAATCTCAGTGAAGACCAGCAATAAACAAGGCAGCATCATTGCCCTAAAACTTCTGTCATTTCTGTCATAATCCTCCAGAAACCTTCCCTAAAGAGAAGAGCTAATCGTCAGAAGTAATGCAAAACTATTCAACTGCACTCCAAAAAGCATGAACACCTAAACCTCTGTAGTGAAATTACAATATATGGCCAATACTTACATTTCATCATCATCATCATCATCATCATCATGTGCCATGTCCAGTTTCAGCTTTGACTGCCATGGCCCACACACTCCTGTTTCAGGTCAAGTGGATCAGCTCATTGGTATTCATTTCCAATCTCTGGCTGCTGTCTCTATCATCATTTGTCTTTGTCTTCCTCTTGCTTTCTTCCCTTCAATCTTTCCCATAATTACCGTGCGTTCTAACTCCTCTTTCCTAAGCACATGTCCAATGAATTTACATTGCCTTTTCATGATCTCATACATTATTTCTCTTTTTGTGTTTGCTCCGTTCATGACATCCTCGTTAGATATTCATTTCATCCATGATTTATTCTTTGCATCTTCCTCAAAAACCACATCTCTGCTGCTACAATTCATTTCCTCATGTTACTAGATATTGTCCAACATTCTGAGCCATATAATATAACTGGATAAACGTAACATTTCAGTACTCTGAGGCGGGTTATCATGCCTAGTTTAGTATTGGTCAGTAAACTCTTCATTCTCGTAAAAGTGTCTTTTGCCATCCCTATTCTTCTTTTGGTGTCCAAGTCACACCTGCCATCTGATGTCACCCAGCTTCATAAGCAGCAAAAGTATTTTACTACTTGCTTGCATTTACTTGTACTTAAAAGCCCAGTTCTGAGCCGTTGTTGATTCATTCAACAAAGCAGTGCTGAAATAAACCGTGCCACCAATTGAAATTTATAGGCATTGAGTTGTATTTCAGATTCAGTGTTTGAGAAGACCTCTAAACTGGCTAGAGGAATTATGAGGGAATATTTATAGTAGGAAAGTATGTTCAGACAATCTGGATGCATCATGGGCAAATAGAAGAGGAAGTGGTGGAGAAGGGGACAAACAATTTAAAACCTAAACTTACCTTTGAATATATGATTATTTCCTGATTTTTAAAAAGAGTTGTTCCAAAATCTTTGATATCTGTTGATAGTGATATTGTTGAGTATTTAATGGAGATACACAAAATACTTCAATTAGACTACAATTTTCTGCAATTATATACATCTATATACATACATATACACCCACATATACACACACAGTATATACTGAAAGACAGGATTTAAAGTTTTGAAAGAATCTAAATTTAGCCTCTGGTTATAAAATCGGCAAACCACAGGCTTGGAGTGCTCAGTTATATAAAGATCAAGATGTGAATCTCCCATTTCTATTGTCTGATTATTGAGAAAAATCACTACCTATTATAAACATTACTTCTCAGTTAACAGACAATATCAATGAGACTACCTTCATTTTCTAAAAAACTACTAATTCACTATACAGAACTTGGATCCACTTTAGTGTGCCTGCTCTTTGCTTAACCCCATTCCCCCTGTGTAAAGCCTTTCTCAAATTACCCAGTCTATTTCCATTTGGCTTGTTAATTGGATGTACTCCTGTTACAGCTCAGTGAACAACTCCTGGCTGCATCCGTCAAGTGCAATGAAAATCAACCAGCAGTGGGCAAAGGAACTAATCCAACTATCAAATCTATTAAAAGGAATTCAAAATCTCAGGAGACCCCTGCCTTCACACACAAGCCGATGAACATGCACACATTTTTGCTTCTTTTGCACATGGGACGTCACTGTACCCAAAAGATCTTGCAAGATGGCTTCATAAACTGTGATCATTCATAATTTTCTTAAAGATAGAACTATATTTTTGCTTCCTCAATTACAGTTATCCATTATGACTACTCTAACTATCAGTAATTGTCTTGACTGCAGGTCAGTTGGTGATTCTAACCTCTACTAGCTTGTCTAAACGGTGGATCATAAGCTAGGCTCTAAATGGTTGGTTCTGACACTAACCAATTGTTAACAAATGAGTAGGCAAGCTGTTAAAATGGACCAGATCTACTTCCTCTGATATTTAGCTTCACTCCTGCCCGTTTTTGAGTGAATTCTTGTTAAACTTCAACATTAAATAAGTTTAAGGGCATTGAACTAAGGTTCAACTTAACGTGTCTATTTCCCACCAGGGCTACATTAAAATAGCCTTTCTCAACCTTTTTGCCCTGAAGGAACCCTTGAAATAACTTTCAGGTCTCAGGAAAGCCCCGTGTAAAAATTATTATAACTACAGCTCACTGTATATTAGCGTGATCAGTAAATTGTAGATATAATATTCTAAAAATAATTGTCAATGCTCTTTTGAGTAGAGAATGAATTTTTAGCCAACTTTCTTAACAACTTTCCTTCACTTTCATAAATATTAAAAACTCATAAGGCAAACATAATAAATTACTGTTAAATAACTGGTCTAAGCCTGGAGGAGAAGATGGCGGCGCGACGGCAGCGCGCGCAGCCTCTCCGGTGAATGATATCTGTAATCTGTCAAGTAGGGGACCGTGCACAATCCTGATTTGATGGAGACAGACGTGAGAGTACAGAGGAACATCTGGAAAACTTCTGAAGTGCCCGCTTCACTGCCACTGCTACTGTGTGGTAACCGGAATCTCCGGAGCAGAAATCCTCGGCTTTGCTTGTTTCAGCGGCCGGGGAGAGGTCGAAGGCACTCGGCAGAGGATCGCGCTCAGGAAGCTGTATCGGAGGGGCTGGTCAGAGGCTCGAAGTTTTCGGACAGACGGACTTGGTGTCGGCTCTCGTCAGCTGCTTCCAAGGCATCGGCAAGTTGAAGGTGCCTGGAGGTTTATGGCAGGAAGTTTCTCCCTTTTGCTGCCGCTATTGGGGACTTGGGAGCTGATCGACTCGGTGACTTTGAGACTTTTTTTACTGCGCCCATGGTTTGTTCTTCATCAAATTATGGTACTGCTTTGCACTGCTGTAACTATATGTTATAATTATGTGGTTCTGTCAGTGTTAGTCTTTGGTTTATCCTGTTTTCTGTGATATCACTCCAGAGAAATATTGTATCAGTTCTTAATGCATATATGCATTTCTAAATGACAATAAAAGAGGACTGAGTGTAAACGCAAACAACAGGAATTCTGCAGATGCTGGAAGTTCAAGCAACACACATCAAAGTTGCTGGTGAACGCAGCAGGCCAGGCAGCATCTCTAGGAAGAGGTGCAGTCAACGTTTCAGGCCGAGACCCTTTGTCAGGACTGAGTGTTCTCATAATCTAGTCTAAGCCAAAATGCGATTTAATTTTGCTAAAGGTAGGCTCAGTAGATTTAATTATATAAACATTGTAAATTGATTTTAATTAATGCTATTTACAACACGAAAATTTATTGACGGTGTTAAATGGTAAAGTTACAACAGAAACGAAACGTGCACGCTTGAAACTTTTTTAGCTGGTGGGGGATGGGGAGGTTGTTGCCTTGATGCTGCCTGTGCGTGGGTGGGGGAACTGGGGAAAGGGGGGCTTTGGGGTTTTAACATTTAACTGCCATTCATTCTTTGGGGCACTCCTCTGTTTGCAAAGAAAAATAATTTTACATTAAATGCACCTATTGAAACCTGTCACAGAGAGGTTTTTTTTAACCACCATCTCTCCTGGAACCCCAGTTGAGAAACTCTGCATTAAAATGATTTTTGTGGTTTCACCATTAAGTTTATCTCATTGCCACCTACATAGAAAATGGTAAAAAAACAACATAAAAGTTTTTACTGGTGTAACATGTAAAATTTGTAGTTCAATAAGTAATGCTTTTTTTTTGGGTATTAGTTGTAACATCTTAATTATTATATTTGCAGAGAAATAAATGCAATTACAAAATATATTTGCTGAATAAACTGGCTCACATGGAATTGGGAGGAATTTAGTAGCAGTGTATCACTTCTAGTAATAATCTGCTTTAATAGGTTTAATTGGTTTATGTATCATTTTTTACGAATTCTATCAGATTTCTTTATTTTCTTGTAAATACACAATGAATTTCAAGGTAATATATGGTAACATTTGTGTACTTTAATAATAAATTTATTTTTATTTTACTTGATAGGTGACAAAAGTCTGTTTATATAAATATCCAGAGCTCTGTATAAGTAAATAACATTCATATACTAACCTTGAATGTGTTAGTGCCAGCAAGTTATAAGAGACATCACATCTGCATCCGATTCTGCCCCCACCAGCACCTATCCATACCTTTGGATTGCTATACATGGTCTTTACTCAAAAAATGGAACCCTTAACGTGGATCTTGTTCTCTATTCCATGGTCATTAAAACCAATCACTCCTGTGATGGCATTGGTTAAACCAATTGAAGTAAATTTGAGACCATCCTTTTCAAGAATAGAACTTTCATTTTCGCCGTCAGAGCTTTGTGAATTTTACTTTTGGCAATGTAAAAAATATCATGTTCACCTTTTATACAAAATGAAACCCTAATGAATCAATATATTTGAATGAAAAAAAAAGGTCTCGGAGAAAATAAATTTTCCTATTATACTGTGCAATGCAAAAAGAAACATGTTTTTTTTAAATGCAGGATCCAACAGATCAAACCTGCATTGGACAGTTTCCTATCTTTCCCCTGCCTAGGTGTCTAGGTGGAAAGATGTAAGCTGCCATGTCCAGGCAGACAAGCTGGGGTAGCAACGCGCTAAATCAGGGATATACTGAACAGTTTCCATAATTTTACTAAGTGATGCTATTAAGTGGGTTATTCTAATACATCAATGGTTTAGTTTGAAACAATGAGTGAGACTAGTGCATATTTTAACTTCTAGATTCTGAAATAACAGGCTTCATATATTGAAATCCAGTGTAAACAGCTTTTAATTATCTGGTTTGTCCATTTGTGTTTTGCCTACTTTTTCCCAAACTCTGTGAAAAAATGTCAGCACCTGCTGCAGTGACCTTAATCTAGCGTTGTTGGACACCATCTTACAACGAAAGGAAATACTTTAGCAGATCCTGTTCTGAATCGGAATCAGGTTTATGTTCACTGGCATATGCTGTGAAACTTGTTGTTGTTTTGCAGCAGCAGTACAGTACAAGACATTAAATGTTACAAAAATAAATAAGTAGCGCAAAAGATGGATAACAAGTATTGTCATGGACCAATCAGAACTCTGACCACAGAGGGGAAGAAGCTGTTTTTAAAACACTGAATGTGGATCTTTAGGCTCCTATACCTCCTCCCTGATGGTAGTAACACATAAAGAGCACGTCCCGGATGGTGAGGGTCTTTAATGATGGATGCCGTCTACCTGAGGCACAGCCTCTTGAAGATATCCTTGATGTAGGGAGGGAAGTGCCCATAATGGAACCGGGTGAACTTACATCTCCCTGCAGCATCTTGTGATCCCATACATTGGAGTCTCCGTTCCAGGCGGTGAGGCAACCAGTGAGAATGCTTTCCACTGTATATCTGTAGAAATCTGTATGTGTCTTTGGTGGCACATCAAATCTATAAACTCAAAATAAAGTAGAACTGCTGGCGTGCCTTATTTGCAATTGCACTGATGTGTTGGACCTGAGGTAGATCCACAGAGATATTGGTGCTCAGGAACGTGAACCTGCTCCCCCTTTCCACTGCTGATCCCTCAATGAGGACTGGTGTGCGTTCTCCGAATTTCCCTTTTCCCGAAGTCCACAATCAATTCCTTGGACCTGCTGATGTTGCTACAGCATCACATATAAGATTATTAAGGGATTGGACACGCTAGAGGCAGGAAACATGTTCCCAATGTTGGGGGAGTCCAGAACCAGAGGCCACAGTTTAAGAATAAGGGGTAGACCATTTAGAGTGGAGTTGAGGAAAAACTTTTTCACACAGAGGGTTGTGGTTCTGTGGAATCCTCTGCCTCAGAAGGCAGTGGAGGCCAATTCTCTGGATTCTTTCAAGAAAAAGTTAGATAGAGCTCTTAAAGATAGCGGAGTCAAGGGATATGGGGAGAAGGCAGGAAAAGGATACTGATTGTGGATGATCAGCCATGATCACAGTGAATGGTGGTGCTGGCTCGAAGGGCTGAATGGCCTACTCCTGCACCTATTGTCTATTGTCTACCACTCAACCATCTAATCTAACTGCTATACGCCTCTTCATCGCCATCTGAGATTCTGCCAATAACAGTGGTGTTATTGTTTCATTTCTTTCTGTTAATCTTGTCCAATGCATCTATATGATGGAGCCAAGCAATAAACATCACCAGATGTCTCCTATTAGAGAACATCCGCCACTCCTGTATGATAGAGTTGACCCTAACTTTCTCAATTCTGGATGTAAATTAAATCATTATGAGTCTTTTATACTGGGTTCACAATATAATGCCTATCTGGCAATTAGGTATACACAAATTAAACGTATCGTTAATCTCATTGTTTCTCAGCAAATCCTCGCTATATTAGAATAATCCATTTTACTACCGAAGACAGCAATTTGCCCTTACACTTTTCCACATTAACATGGAAAGGATGCAAATTTGTTCTACTTTGGTTTAATCAGTGTACTGCATTTGTAAATGTATTATAAAATACTGTACATCTGTTACAGATCAGTACTGCTAAATGGACACTATAGGCTCAGTGACAATTGCAAATGAATACTCTTCATAGTTACTTCAAACTAAAATGTATGGAACAATAAACAAGACATTAGTTATGGATAATAATTTTAAAAATTATTTTCAATACCTTTTGACGTCGTTTTTCCTTTCTTTTATCCTCTGTAGCCTGCAGCATCTTCTCTTTCCACAAATTGAAGAAGTAGGAAGAATCTGTGTAAAATTTGAGTCCATCTTTTCTGTCATCCCTGCAATATAAAATTCAAGGAAAAGAATACTTGTAAAAAAAATAATGACATATCCTAGCAACATACTTCTCATGATATTACCTCTGCAGCCCATCACAGAATCTTCTGGAACATAGAAGTATTACCACACAGAGCTATTACACGATGAATTGTTTATTCGATTGCATGACTCTTCAGATCAAATGTAGGTACAAAAACTAATACATTTCTTGCCAAGATGTTAACCTCCACGCCAGCACTCTGGTAGAATTTCACTGGTCTGTCCAATCCCTCTTCAACATTTTTCTGTTTTGGAACTGCCTGAATTTCTGGTGATAGGGAGATTTTTTGAAATATTGTTTTGGTAAATAACCGCTTCACTACTATTTCAAAATGATAGAGGATTGGTTGAGGTGGGCTGGGCGGGTCCATAAAGAAATGTAGTCTCTAGTAGTATGAAACTAACTGAAATACTTTAACAACTGTGGATCAGATTCACTGGCACTCGGTTTACTTAGCATCTTAAAGAAGGCAGGGTCCAAGAGATCAGTTAGGAGATCTGGCACTTCTCTTGGTTAGGAGGTGCAGGAGTGCTTCCACTCTTAGTAGTTCCAAGATAACCTGTTGTAATGTTGTAACGTGCTTCTCTCCCTCCCCAAGCTACTCATTTCCTCAATCCAATACTGTTTGCACGGCAATGTTATCCTCCGTTTCTCCTACTCCATTCTTCAAGTGTGGGTGTGGTCTTTCTCATACCATCCCTCTTTTCTGCGTGGCTACTGGGTGTGAAATTAGTAAATTCAAATGGGAAGCCGGTGCTAAACTTGGCTGTCATTTAATATCCTGCTTTTCCCAGCTACTAAAAATCTCCTGCCTTTGCTTAAAAATTGTTTGTAAATTGTTTCTGTTGCGATCCGGGCCAAGTTACCTCTAACTTGACAAGTTCACCTAGATGATTTCAAAAGGCAAATGTTAAATGTCACTGCATACCTGTGCTAAAAGGTCAAGGTCTGTCCACATTGGTACAGAACATTGATTTTAGCCGCACAGTGCCATTTAATTGTTTTCTGTAGAACAGAAGTAACACTTTTCACTACAAGTCCTTCAGACAGTGGTCTGGACCAGATGACCTCAAGGCTGAAAGTTAAAGGTGGACCTTGTCATGTAGTTCACTGAACAGGCCGTCAAGAACATTTGATTGAAGGTCACTTCTCTGGGATGCTCAAACAAGAACCAAGAGAACGGCCCTCCCTGTCAGATCCTTCTTGCACAGGGTCTCAACACCATCTTGTGCTGTCCTTGAGGCAGCTCTATTGGGGTCATTACAGGTGTCCATCTAATTCTGGAACACGGTCTGCCAAGACAGTCAGGCAAGAAATGCAACAAATTCTGTTCACAAATGTTGCAGTCTGGCACATTCCACAGTCCAGGACAGGACGCTAAGAGATGCTCTGATGTCTGGTGCAGCTGTTGTAAAGGCTTTGTAGGAAAAGACCAGAGATTTTCTTGACATTGCAGAATAAGGGATGGAACTGGTATTTAAAGAACAAAATCTTTGAACTTACATAATGGAAGTTAATGCCATGCTAACTTATTATTAATGGGACTGTTTATATGGTGACATGAGAACGTATTCTATTATATAGTTGCAAATTTTATGAATGACCAATTTTAAAATTAAAAAAGCTCAATGTGAGAAACTGGATCCACCTACGATGATAACTTCATCCTTCTCGATGCACTATCTAGATTTGAGCAAATTTCCACAAGTCTAATTAACCATTACCTGTACGGCGTCAGGATATTGAGGGGTGGAGGCTTGTCACATTGTTGGAACATTTCCAACACTGGGTTTGGAATAGTATTCCGTGACACCACCTGCTGGTTTTGTGTGGTTGAGCTCTTAAATGCTTTCCTCATGTTGATGTCTTGCAGCGAGACTGCAATTCAAAACAAAATGCGTGGTTACTAAGACAACAAATTCACTTTTATTCATGTTGCGACAACAAATGCTTAGAGGAAGTTATTTAGCCTCAACCTTTTTTAAGAACTGTCATAAGTTTGTGTTTACGTACCAGCTTTAACTGAATGACATTTGTCCTTAAACATATTCCATTACCACTGAGAGTTAAGTGCCATCAGATTTTGCAGTGATTCAGTAACAGTGAAGATGATGTTCAGTACATAAAGTGACAAATAGAACCACGTCACCACTAATTCTCTTTATAGTAATTTCTCTCCCTTTATTGAACTCCTCTTCTCTGAACTAAGGCTCAATCTCCCTCACCACCATCACCCACTCCCACTGTTCTCACAATGATGCACAACCTCCAAATAGACTGCATTGCTATAGAAACCCAACCTAGAACATAAGAAACAAGCAGGAGCAGGTCAAATAGACACGATGCATGTTCTGTCATGTCATGGCTTAGAAAGCTGCGGACAAAGTGCAGGTACATGGGATTCGTATAGGTGGGTACCTGATGGTCAACATGGATACAATGGGGCAGAGTGCCTCATTCTGTGCTGTATGAATATGCAGATGCTGAAAATGTACATTAGGAAATAACTGGGGGAAAAAACTCAGCAGGTAAGGCAGCAACTGTGAAGAGTGAAACAAAATTAATGTTTCAGGTTGAAACAGTAAACTGTTTCTTTTTCCACATACCCTGGCTGGCTTGTTCAGCATTTTCAGTATTCTCCCTTCTTAGTAAAACGTTATGTGTGTGGACTCTGTTTTGACACAGACAATTGATATTTTTCCCATTTCTTGAAGTCGATCATTAAAAATTACCCAACACCATACTTGCTACGAAACCTCCATCGGAGAGGGTTTGGGGATGAATGAATGGTCAATTCTCACATCTTTCTTCTCTCTGGCCTCCATGCAATACTTTTCTCCAAATGAAAAGGCATTTTTGTTGCGAGTTTCTAATGCATTTTAAAATTCAAACACCCCACAATACAAACAGAAGAATCACAAATAACTGGGGATTAACAAAAATCCTGGGCAATGCAATAATGTAAAAAAGACAATTTAATAATTCGAGTGCAGGACCTCTTCAGAACTAAATAACATTTGAGGAGTGTTTGATGGCTCTTGGCCTGTACTAGTTTGAGTTTAGAAGAACGAGGGGGATCTCATTCAAAGGCGGAGGCAGAGTGGGTATGAAGAGGATGTTTTCTGTAGTGGGGGAGTCTACAGCCAGATGGCACACCCTCAAATAGAAGGATGCCCCTTTAGAACAAAGATGAGGAGGAATTTCTTTAGCTAGAAGGTGGTGAACCTGTGGAATTCCTTGCCACAAACAGCTGTGGAGCCCAAGCCATTAGATATATTTAAAACAGAGGGTGACGGTTCTTGATTTGTAAGGGCATCAAGGTTCTGGGGAAAAGGCAAGAGAATGAGGTTAAGGGGGTAATAAATTGACCATGATTGAATGGTGGAGCAGATTCAATGCATTGAATGCCCTATTTCTGTTCCTATGTCTTATGGTCTAAATGAACAAGGTAGAAAGGAACAATAATATCTATTCCTCCCAACACCAAGTTAGTAGACTGACTAACTGTAAGTTGTTGAATAGAGATGTAGAATGTTTACTTACGAAAAAAAAGTGTAAAATGGGATTGCACAATTTAGGGGTGACATGAGGGGGAACTTCTTTACTCAGAGAGTGGTAGCTGTGTGGAACGAGCTTCCAGCAGAAGTGGTTGAGGCAGGTTCAATGTTGTCATTTAAAGTTAAATTGGACAGCTATACGGACAGGAAAGGAATGGAGGGTTATGGGCTGAGTGCAGGTCAGTGGGACTAGGTGAGAGTAAGAGTTCGGCACGGACTAGAAGGGCCAAGATGGCCTGTTTCCGTGCTGTAATTGTTATATGGTTATATGGTTATAATAATTTAATACACGCAAGAACAATGAGAAGAAAATGGAGGAAAAAGAAAAACAAGTTAAAATATGTATGAGGTTTAAAAGGCAATCAGGGAATATTAAAGTATATCTGTTATCTGCCATTCTAAACTGAAAACAAGACAAGAGAAAATCATAGCAAAGAATTGAACTCATCCCAGAATGATATTCCAGGAAAGGAAGAGGCTACAATAAATCAAACAGGGAAAAATAAAAGGCAAACTATAAAAGCTTAATATTTAAAACAGTGAAAAATTCTGAAGTATCCAGGTCTGACTAGCTGATTAGTTATGATTAACTAATATTTATTACCCTCCATTAGGCAGCAACAAGCAGCATCTGTATCAACTGTATAAAAGCCCTATCACAAGCACTCCCTTCAGTCTCTTCATCACTCTTCCTTTCTGCAACTTAAACACTCTTGGTTTCTCACTTTTTCAGTTCTGATGAAAGGTTATCTGGATGAAATTGTAATGCTCAAAGTTACCTGACCTTCTGAGTATCTCTAGCATTTTCTATCGTTGTAATAAAAGGCAAATTTAACTGGATTATAATCCACTTTTCAGTGCAATCTCCTTTGTCTCTGAGAAAGACTGGCAAATCTCTTCGCTGCTCCCTGCATTTCCAAGCCAGACATCAGCTATCCTCTTCCTCCATTTTGGTGCATTCCTCTATTTGCCCTTTGAGTGAAATTTCACATCTTTGTTTTGCCTATTCTTTTGTCTTTAAGTCTTTTATTACCTCACCGAGATTGAGAATTTTATATCTAAACCCTTAAGTTTCCACTTGCACTGTTCTCCTTATATAACTTTGATCCACCCCACCAAGACACTCAGTTTTCAGTTTTTAGGAAGGTTTCAACTCAGAAGTGTCATTATGTTCTATACCTTTGCTGACTGCGTGTTCTTGTCTATTCTCTGGCATTAGTTAATACAGAAACAGAACTACCAGGCTCATCAGAACACATTTCACGTTAATGATAATTTCAGTTATGATGCTACAAACTCCACTGACCTTCACTCTCACCTACAATAAAATATAATGAAACATTGTGATTTTGCTTTAAACCAACCACAAGCCCTTCAGCAGTTTTGGTTGAATCAACTTCCAGCTCAAAACTAACCTGCTTTCCAGGCTCGATTCCCAAATAGCCAAAGGCCCTATGTTGTGATTCTGAATCAAGACCTTCTGTATTAATGGGAAGGAAGTAAAAACGTGAAGAAAACCTGGCTGGTGTCAAAAGCCATAAAGGCAGACCTTAGGACATACAAAAGTATACAACTGGCTTGGCAACCATATAGATATAAAATGCAGGTTTATGTAACAAGATTTAATTATTCCCAACCATTTCCCCCAGCCCTATAGAGAGGATTAAGTTTAGATTTTTGTGAAAATATTCACTTTATTCCTCCTTCTGTGGGCTTAATTGTGTGTACTTTCCTTCTCAACTAAGGATCAATAGCCTTCCAACAGAATTCCCTTTGGGAGTTATCTAACCCTGGGAGCACATGTGGAGGCACAAATTAATCTGCAGGCTGGAATAGGTGAGTAGGTGGAGGGATCAGCAGTGATATTACTCATTATTGCAAAGCACAAGTCATAGCTGATGAGGGTAGGCTCATTCTCACAGTCACCAGATGAAAGCCAGCTGCTCCATCTCTTCTTCTTCGGTTGTCCATCGAAATCCGATGACGATGTCCACTCCTCTAACGGTGAGATCTTTGATGACTATACAGTCCTATCCTGGACCCACAAGCTCTATTGCAGGTGGGACATGTATATGTAGTAGTGGTGGCAACCATGGCTGGAGTTCTCCTGGCTCTCTTCTGCTGTCTTCTGGTTGTTCCTTTCATCTCCAGAATACTAACCCCATCCCTATGCAGTTGTCGCCACGTGGTACGGTCAGCAGCAACCTCCTCCAGGTCCTCGGGTCTGACAAACAAAGATGAAAGCCAATCCCACAGTGTCTGACATCCTTGACTCACCCGTTGTCATGGTACACGATGCTGCAATCTGCAGCGACACTCAAAGGTCATTAGTACCATTGTCAATGCAGAAACATCTGGGCCAAGCATCATCTTTTGAATTATCATTAACAAAGCTGGAGTTACAATCACAAAGGAAAACAGCTGCAGAATGCCAGCCTCAAATTAATATTGATCCACATCATGGCCATATTTTAACCAGTCTTTATTCATGCTTTTGATACCCTTCCTGGAAAAAGAAAGCACCTCAGTCTAAAAAGTTTATATTGATTCAGAATTTTTGGAGAGACAGATTCAGATTTCCACTATTGTACGAGTTTTTTTTTCTGAACTCACTCCAAAGGACTTTTCCTGCATGTTGATCATGCCCATCCATTGCTCCCCACTACCTCTTTGAAGTCTTGCACTGTATGTGTGATTTGATAGCCTTTGTAGACATCCCATTGCTTCCTTCAGGAAAAAATGAGAATTTCCACAAGGACAATATGGTTGATGTCATGCACAGGGTGTTTCAAAAATTGCTTGAAAAGGTCTCACGTAATAAACTTGTCGACAAAGCTGAAACCCATGGAACAAAAGCTACCATTGCAGTGTGGATTTATAACTGGCTTAGGATCAAGAAACAGATTTAGGGTGAACAGTTGTTTTCTGTCTGGAAGAGCGCAAACAGCTGTTCTCCAAAGATTCAATGCCAGGACTAGTAATCTATCACATACATACATTCTAATGACTTCTTGCATGCACAGACCACCATTTCAGAATTTACCGAATATCCAATTTAGAAGTGTGGTAAACATTAAGGATAGCATATTATTTCAGGAGTATGTAGATAGACTGGTTGAAAAGATGGACACGCGGGAGGTGAAATTTAATGTAGAGAAATGTGAAGATATAATTTAATAGGAAGTGAAATGACAGACAATATGATTTAAAACACACAATTTGCAAGTGGCTACACATACACTCCCGACATCTCTCCTTTTACATACCCCACTCTGGTTACATTCTCTCCCCTACTCTGCTCATTACCTCCCTCAGGTTCCTGTCCTCCATCCCTTTATTCCCTGGTCCACTGTCCTCTCCTATTAGATTCCTTCTTCTTCATCCCTTTACCTCTTCCACCTATCACTTTCCAGCTTCTTACTTCACCCGCCATCCACCCTCCCATCTTCCCCCTCACCTGGTCTCACCTATCACTTTCCAGTGTGTGCTCCTTCCGCTCCCCCCACCTATTCTGTCTCCTGCCCCCTTCCTTTCTGGTCCTGGCGAAGGGTCTCGATCCGGAGCATTGACTGTTTATTCCCTTCCATAGTTGCTGCCTGTCTTGGTGTGTTCATCCAGCATTTTGAATATGTTGCACGGGTACAGAGAGATCTGATATATGTGGGCACAATTCTTTGAAGGTGACAGAACAGCTTAAGTAAAGAGCTTTTCCACAAAGTATTTAGAGTCATGGGTTTTATAAATACAAAGTACAAGTCAAGTGAAATTCTATAAAGCATTGATTTATCATGACTAGTATCCAGTATCCAATTCTAATCAACATACTTAGGAAACAATATGAAGGAAATAGAGAAGTTGCAGGGAAGATTTAGTGAAATGGACCAGGGTATAAACCATCTTAGAATCACACAGCCCTTTCGGCCACTTTACCCATCTTGACCTTGATGCCTGTCAGAGCCCATCCCACTTGCCAGCATTAGCCTTGTATCTGTCCATGCATTTCCTATGTGGATACCTGTCCAAACATCTTTTAAACATCGTGTTTAAAACAGCATGAGTTGCTTGGATAGAGCCAAAAACCTCAGATTGTTCTCCTTTCATTAAACAAAATTAAAGTTATCTGATTGAAATTCTTCCCATCCTTGAAAAGGCTGAGAGCCAGAGAAAGTTAATTTCAAATGATTGTCATAAAAATCATGAAGGGCTTGAGTAAACCCATTTTCAGAGAGCAAATTATCAGGATCCAAACTTAATTGCTTGAAAGAGGTGGGGGAAAAAAATTCAAATGTCAATGTCAAAAGGAAGTTGGATTGAAACTTGGAGAAAAGACTGCAGAGATTTGGGAAAAGATTTAAAGAATGAGATTGACTAAGTTACTCTTGCAAACAGCCAACATAGTACAATTGGGCCAAATGGCCTTCTTCCAAGATGTCATGATATTGTGATTCTTACCCAACATACATAACTACACTGCATTGCAGCTAAATCCCCACAATGCAATGTTACTGTTCATCAGATTGTTCTACTCTGCACAATCTTGCCTCCACCTACACCCGAGTTCTATCGCCAAGTTCACTGCTCACTGACCTTCTTCCACAGTGGAATCTAGTTGGGTGACTTTAATTGCCAGGCAATCAATTCTCTCCTGGAGACAGTTAACTCGCATACAGAAATTGTTAGCTTCATTAAAAAGCTCTCCAAATATATCTTCAGCATGTCTACCTGTGAGGAAGAAAGTAAAACATTTCAATTAGAACCACTGGCCATCTTGGTCAATTTTGAACATTCTAACTTTAATGAAGCAGATAATTTAACAGCCATTTAATTTCAACCTACATGCAGAAAGAAAGTGAAGGTGACAAAAATCTTTGATTTCTTTTAATCATAAGGATTACTGATGGTAACAAATATTAAAAGTCCAAGTAATTAATCTAATTAATGTTGAATTTTATTCTTGCAATTATGAATGTGTCTGTTATGGACAATTCATTAGTTATGTGAATATAGCAGATATTAATTCACAGAAACAGGCTTGAGTTCTTATTGTAAATGTAAATAATTCAAGAAGCTTGCAGTTAGCCTTCAGATTTTTGTCAATTGCAAGCAGTAAATTGAAGTTAAAAGCACAGGCTGCTCCACAGACTATGAGATTGCATATGTAAGCGCCAAACGTTAAGACAATGGGGTTGTGTTAATTGGCTTGCATCAAAGCAGGCAACATAGCTCAATTATTTGCACCATTGTGACTAGCGTGCAAGTTGGTAGACCAGACGGATGTTGTCACTTAGCATATCAAACATGGTCACAGTAATAGCAATCAATAGTTTTTGTGTACTTATCATATTTGCAAACTCAGAGACAGCCCTCACAACATTAATTTTGGGCATCTGGCTCTCTGTCATCAAAGCTTTGTGTTAATTATGTTGAGTATTTGTGTTAATTAGCTTTTCCCAAAGGCATACTGACCTCCAGACCTCCAGAGGTGTCTTATCAATTACACTGTGCTTCCAATATGTACCTCAAATGAACCTTTTGTCAACCCAAAATGTTATTGTAACTACTGAAATTCTATTGAATCACATACTGTTATCTTCGATTTTAAAGGCTATAAAATGTGATGTACCTTTTAGTTTGTGAGTCTCTACGAAGAGTGTATCCAGAATGATGCCCATTTGTTATGCTGAATAAAGACTTCTATATCAGCAGCTTAAGTGTCTCCCCAATAATTTTGTTCACGGTCATAACATCTGGGGGGTAAACCCAGGATATGACTGTTATTCACTGTCTGGTTTGTGACTTTAACAGTCAAAGAGGGTGGATATTTTTAAGAGTAGCACCCCATGCTTAGATCTGTTCAGGTCAATGACCATGGGATCACAAAGCATCAAAGACAACAATGGATAATATGGTGACCCAGAGAACTGAAGAATTTCAGAGTTGTATACAGTACTTTGATAATGAATGAACCCTTGAATCCATTAACATGCTCATACACTTTTAATTTCTCAGTTCCACCCATAACACCTCACTAGTAATACCACCCTTCCTCCTTTAATCTTTCTCACTTTGTCATGTCTAAGACAACAGAACCCTGAATATCGAGTTACCCCTCCCACAACCAAGCCTCACTAATGGCTACAACGTCATAATTCCTGGTGTTGATCCATGCCCTGAGCTCATTCACCTTTCTTATGATACCTCTTGCATTGAAATATAGCAAGCTCAGGACACTAGTCTCACCATGATCCCCCTTTTGATTCCTGACTTGTCTGAGGTCTTACCAACATCTGCCTCCACAACATCTCCACTAACTGTTTTGGCACTCTGGTTTCTATACCCCTGCAACTCTAGTTTATACCCCACTGTGTAGCATCAACAAACCTTCCTACTAGATATTAGTCCCCTTCCAGTTCACGTGCGAACCTTCCCTTCTGTACAGGTCCCACTTTCCCTGGAAGAGAGCCCAATGATCCAAAAGGCTTATGCCCTGCTTCCTACAACAACTCCTTAGCCACATGTACAACTGTATAATCTTTCTAGTTCTGGCTTAACTTGTACATGGCACGGGTATCATTTCTGAGATCACAACACTGGAGGTCCTGCCCTTCAACTTAGTACCTAACTACCCGAACTCACTTTGCAGAACCTCGTCACTCATCTTACCCATGTCATTGGTATCCACATGGATCACAGCTTCTGGCTGCCCACTTAAGTATGCTCGGTACTTGATCAAAGATATCCCAGACCCTGGCACCCGGGAAGCAACATACCATCCGGGGAATTTTGTTCTTGCCAGTAAGTCTGACTCAGTTGTGGGAAAGTTATTGGAAGGTATTCTAAGGGAATGAATATACAAGTATTTGAATGGACATGGACTGGTTAAGGATAGTCAGCATGGTTTGTGCATGGAAGGTCATATCTAACCAATCTTATCGAGTTTTTTGAGGAACTTACTAGGAAAGTGGATGACGGCAAGACAGTGGATGTTGTCTACATGGATTTTAGTAAGGCATTTGATAAAAGTCCTGCATGGAAGGCTATTCAAAAAGATTCAGTCACTCGGCATTCAGGATGAGGTAGCGAATTGGATTAGACATTGGCTTTGTGGGAGAAGCCACATAGTGTTTGTAGAGGGTTACCTCTCTGACTGGAGGCCTGTGACTGGTGGAGTGCCCCAGGATCAGTGCTGGGTCCTTTGTTGTTTGTCACCAATGTCAATGGTCTGGATGATAACAGTGGTTAACTGGATCAGCAAATTTGTGGACAACACCAAGATTGGGAGTGTAGTCGACAGTGAGGAAGGCCATCGTGGCTTGCAGAGGGATCTACACCAGCTGGAAAAATGGGCGGAAAAATGGCAGATGGAATTTAATGCAGACAAGTGAGAGATTTTGCACATCAGTAGGACCAACCAGGGTAGTGAATGGTAGAGCACTAAGTGTGGCAGAGCCTGGGAATACAGATCATTCATTGCAGGTGACATCGCAGGAAGATGGGGTCATAAAGAAAACTTCTGGCACATTGGCCTTTATAAATCAAAGTATTGAGTACAGGAGATGGGATATTATTTTGAACTTGTATAAGATGTCGGTGAGGTTTAATTTGGAGATTTGTACACAGTTCTGGACACCTACCTACAGAAAAGATATAAAAAAGGTTGAAAGAATACAGAGAAAATTCATATGGATGTTGCCGGGTCTGGAGAACTTGAGCTACAAGGAAAAATTGAATAGGTAAGAACCGTATTTTTTAGAATGTAGAAGACTGAGAGGAGATTTGATAGAGGTATACAAAATTATGAGGGGTATATGGAGGGCAAATGCAAGCAGGCTTTTTCCACTGAGTTTGAGTGTGGCTACAACTAGAGGTCATTAAAAAGTGAAAGCAGAAAAGCTTAAGGAAAGCATGAGAGGAAACTTCTTCACTCAGAAGGTTGTGAGAGTGTGGAATGAGCTGCCAGCACAAGTGGTGCATGCGAGCTCAATTTCAACGTTTAAGAGAAGTTTGGATTGGTACATAGATAGTAAGGATACGGAGGGCTATGGTCCTGGTACAGATGGATGGGAGTAGACAGTTGAAATGGTTTTGGCATGGACTAGATGGGCCAAATGGCCTGTTTCTGTGCTGTACTTCTCCATGACTCTATGGAGAGCTGATCTGGTAGATATAAAAGTGTGGTGTGTGACTAGGATTCAGTTCAGTTGATGGAAAGGATCAAATTTCTGGAATTTTGTACATGGCTGAAATGAAGAGATTGTCTGAACACTGTCAGTTTGGTAATGGGCTTAACATGCACTGAGGGATCATTTAGTTTGTGGAATCTTACAGGAAAACATCTAAAAGTGACACCTAACTGAAGCACAACTTATATTTAAAAGAGTAGTTGAGATTGCTGTATCAATGGAAACAGCACAGATTGCAAATGAGCTGCAGTCAGGAAAGAAAGTGAGCAGAAACACAATTGTGGAGATAAGACTGAGGCCTGCCTAGCCAAACAAATTGCGTTACCATTGTGGTAGGGGTTCACACCAGACCCATGCAGGTTTAAAGGTGAAACTAGCACAAAATGCAACAAAGTAGGACACATATAAGGAGCATGTCAGGCACACAAAGAAAAATGGAGTGCACAACACAGGCAAGAGAAAAACATAAAAAGTCAAATTTCAGTTTCAAAAGAGCACTAATCTACATGCTGTTGATGAAAAACCTGAGAGACACAGGACTGGGGCCTGGAGATTTTCAAATTGAAAACTACCAATAGACAAGCAATGTGGTTTACACCAGAAGTGAACAGCAAATTAATTACAATGGAATTGGACACTGGCTTGGCTGTATTAGTCATTTCACAGAATGAGTTTGAGGGGCATTTCGAAGATTCTGAACTGAAGAACTTCTACTAGAGAAAAGATAACGCCTGTGAGAATGACATTCCTAACAGTCAAATATAACAATCAACTTCAATGTGGTAAAAACAGGAGGGCCAATATTGTGGGGCTCCAATTGACTGAGACAACTGCAACTTGATTGGAGATGCATGTACCATTTGCATGCCATATCTCCTGCAACAGAGTCAACTGAAAGCAAATTAAGAAAGATACTGGATGATGCCACAATTGTCCCCATGCTGTACACCATGAACCATTGCTCAACAGAGGACAAACAGATGTTGATGCCAACCTCTGTGCCTCTGGTTGGAAAGCATACTGGATCAAGGAAGGACCATGCTGCTCGGAGGCACCATGAAGGTAACGGAAGGAGTGGTCATCCACTGCAGCAGGAGAGGTCTCCAGCCATAGCGGTTGTCCGTGCCACTGGATCAAGGTCTCTTCTGCCAAGAGAGTGGGATTGCCCCTGTGCAACGGCTGTTCCACTTAAAACGCACAAGTTTCAAAAAAGTGTCTTCTTCAAATCTGAAGGACTACCAACAATATTTGAGTAATATTTTAAATATATTGTTTTATTAAGCATTCTTTTTGTTCACATAATGCATTGTAGGTTATATGTAAAATTACATAAATGGCATATACCATCATGTCACCACGTGATATGTACGCTCCTCGCTTAAGCTAAAAATGAAACTAAGACCCGTCTTTTTCCTTGTAACTAGTTTAGTGTTTTGGAGTCTACAAAACATAACAAACATGGCTAAGTTACTTGCACCATTGTGACTTGAGTGCAAGCTGGTAGACCAGACGGGTGTTGTCATTTACCATATCAAACATGGTCAAAGTAATAGCAATCAATAGTTTTTGTGGACATACCATATTTGTGTACTCAGAGACAGCCCTGACAACATTACTTCTGAGTATCTGGTCTTTATCACCAAAAGGTTTTAGAGCATTTGTTAATTAGTTCTTCCAAAGCGTTTGGACTTTCAGAGGTGTCTTACCAACTACAATGTGCTTCCACTATGTATCTCAAATGAACCATTTGTCAACCCAAAGTATTGTCATTGTAACTAATGAAATTGTACTGAATCACCTACTGTTGCCTTTGATTTTAAGGGTATAAAAATATGATGTACCTTTGGGTTTGTGAGCCTCTACCAAGAGTGTCTCCAGAACGACGCCTGCTTGCTGTGCTAAATAAAGATTACCACATCACCAGACTCAGTATCTCTTGAATGACTTCATTCACAGTCACAATAGTGACAGCACAGTGTGCCACTTGATGTGAAGTGATTACGCAGAAAAAGACCGTAAGACACAGGAACAGAATGAGACCATTCAGCTTATTAAGTTCTTGGAGGTTTGAAACCACAGCTTTCAACAGAGAAAACTTAATCATGCTTCACAGCTAGCTAAACTGGGAGATATACATGGTTGGATAGCAATAGTAAGTTGAAAAGCTGCCAGAACCTCTCAAAGTTGAGTACATTAAGTAGTAGAACACAGTACGCATGGTGCCCCCAAGGCACTTCATAACGAATCCTGAAATTGGCAGCACAGGTACAGAAGAAGTTGAGACCAAAACTTTCCTCACAGGAAAACAGGGTCTGACAGACAAATTATATTCTTCGATTTATTTGGATCTCTCCTAGGATGCTAGATGCAGCCAAATTGGCAACATTTGTAGATGTGATATTTATAACTGTTTTCTCAATGAACAGAATCAAATCATAAAATCTCAGTACATGTTTCGATAATAAACCAATTACCAGGTACCTAGTAGGTCAGTCTACACCTGTAGGTTGCTAATCTTGGAGCATAACAAAGTTTCATTATTTTTTTTTATTTCAGCTTTCCAACATATCCAGCTTTTTGCTTTTCAAAATGCTCAGCATAACCTAATTTCTATTGCCTTGCAGTAGAATAATTAATTTAAGTTTATTAAAGAGCAATTGTACAATATATTAAACTGTTGTAAACATGTGAAATTGGCAGTCCTCCACCAAGTTCACTGTGTCAAACTGCAATATAAATGAAGAGAAGTTCCTACTGGACTCAATGTAGTCAAGTAATGAAGTGAACAATATCTAGTAACAGAGGATAGAAAATTATTTGCTTTTATATGCTAGCAATAAAAACTTCATGTCCAAGCATAATGCATGCAGGATGATAGCTTTTTCACCTTCTTCCAATGATCCGCCTCAAAAAGCCACTATTACTCTTCATCAGTGTTACATTTCCAATTCCAAACATTGCTCCGATCTTTGAGTGAAGACAATGCCAAATTAACTATCAACTATGCTTACAAGAACATGGGGCAGTTAGGAAATGGGCAGTATCCCATTTGGGGATGTAAGGATGCAAACACAACCTGTTCCTCATTCACCCTGGAAATTCTTATGAATAATGTGTGGCTGGAAGGACTCATTTATGAAAGGATAACAGTAGAGACATTTATCACTCCAAGATTACACCAGAAAATAGAATAAAACTTATGATTACTTACTGAGACTACCAAGCTGCTTTATAATGGCAGCTAATGTGCTGTTCGTCACGCATTCCAACTCACTAGTGACACCTTCTGGTAAGGCCCCATGACAGAGATGCCGTGGTTCAATGATCCTCTTAATGAGAGGCATCTTCAATTCAAATTGACATCAATTCCCTGAAACAGAAAATAAAACATGAGGAACTCAAGCAATAGTACCTTACATTGAATTCAGCGATCAAGTCATTTTGTACTTTGAAAATTTCCTTCCAGAGTAGCTCAAAATTTCTTCAATTAATAAATAGCATTTAAGAGATGATTACGGCTCATATTTCCCAATCTTTTGTCAAATAATTTAACATCCTCAGATAGCCCATATGTCCAGAAAAGAAACTGAAATCTTCAGTTCCAAGCATTTGGCACTCTTTTACGAATGGTTAAGTGAAGTTAGAAATGCTAACAACGTTTATTGTTTATTATTTATTATGATACAGCATAGAATAGGCCCTGACAGTCCTTTGAGCCACGGCACCCAGCAACCCCCAATTTAATCCTAGCCTAATCACAGGACAGTTTACAATGAACAATTAACCCACCAAATGGTAAGTCTTTGGACGGTGAAAGAAACCCATGCATTCACAGGGAAAACGAACAAACTCCTTACAGAAAGCTGTCGCCTCGTAGTGTAAAGTGTTGTACTACCAATACGCTCCAGTGCCACCCCAAATATAAGTCTTTACCCGTGTATCCACGATTGTTGCTATGTCTATGTTCTCATTTATGGTGGGGCAAGATGGGCTTGCCTCCATGTCTGCGACCTCTGCTGAGACTGCCATAGATCCAATTCTAAACAAGTTCTGGCATTCCAACAGCCAATATTCATCACAGTTTCTTTGTAAGTTCAAAGAGGCTCTGATGGAACCAGTCAAGGACAAATTGATGCTGCTCTTACTATCAGATGGCACAAACTTCTGCACATCATAATAATAAACCTGCCATATATTAGAAATATTATTCTACATTGCTTAAAATATAACCTATCCATACACTGTCAGAAAACTCTACTTGCAGCCTCATTTGTTTAAATGAGGCTATGATCCAAGTCTCTCCCTGCAATCATATATCTAATTTTAAATTGCTTAATTATTCCATGGAGAGCTCTGCATATTGACTGCTACTAATGATCTTCAGGGTGGGGGGGGAACACTGATTCTTCCCGTGCACAGTCTGCACACTTCGATAGTTGTGCATCGTTGCGTCTCCATGGAAAATGCACAGAACTGACAATCCCATGATGCAATGTACAATTAAGACCATGAGCAGCTGCTACCACTGCACGACATCTGCCTCTCTCATTGCCTCCACGTTTCCGATGAAAAATAGCAGTTCTGCCAGCTGAATACACCATTACCACCAAAGGACACAAACTTTAATATTTCTGAATGCTTTGAATCTCAGATGCACGAAACAGGTAGGGATAATCCAGTCGTGGAGCCTATTACAGTGTGATTGTTAGTTGCCAAGGCAACAGGAAATATTGCTGCACTCCTCTTGGCTGTAGGAGCTCATCTCGGGGACAACTGCATCATTTGGGTGAGGAAATCCTCAAATCTGATTACCACTCTGCGCAGGGTTTGTTAATCTAAACTACATTTGGAAATGTCATCCCAACTCACCTTTCCACCACTCAAGTACAGAGGAGAAAGTCTTCATAGATTTTTTATCCTAGCTGTAATCAAGCAATCCTGTTTTATTTGGATACAAAGCCAGTTGATAAAGGGATTAAACTCAGCAGGTTTTCACACAGGCATTGCTTCATCTTCTAATAACGACAGGCTCCATTGGTGCACAATGTGCCCAGTCACACAGAGGCAAATAAGCAGAGCTCCATGGGGAAGAAACAGTACAGCTAATGAAAAATATCAGAAATTTAAAATTACATACTTTGAAAACAAGTTTAAGAGCTCAGTTGTTTAAGATTCTTTATTTCTTCTTTCCATAGTTACTCTGTCGAATGTTTCTTGATAACAAAATGTTCAGCTTTATTATTGAATTTGGAAAAAAAACAAATTAAAACTGAGGTTTTGCCTTTAGGTTCAACAGACTGCAATAGTTATGATATAATCAGTTGTAACTACCTACCACTCAAATACACATTCTCACTGTCTTTGCACAATGGAAGAAATTGCTACAGTTCCAGTCACAGGTTCATTTTTTCCTGTAGTTCATACTCTTTTACATAAACTCTGCTGAGTAAATAACAGATCTGATCCATCACTGCCTGTCAAAATAAAATCATGGCTGTAAGAGGAATAGAAAAATCTCAGACCCTTATAACAATCATTCGGTTAGCACCACTTCCACTTTGTCAGTCACTTTCCCTTTTTGTCCTTTCCACATCTCTCCACCTTGTTATGCAATCATTTCCAATTTTTCCCAGATATGACAAAAGGTCAATGTGAAATTTTAAATCTGTTCTTCTCTCTACGGATGCCGTCTGACCCGCTGAGTGTTCCCAAATATTTCCATTTCAATTTCTAACTTCCAGCATATTAACCACTTGTTTTTAGTCTACTTTATGCATGACTGTTTTAAATGTTACTAAAAATATTAAAACATTTTTAATTTGGTACAATTTAAATAAATATCTTCAGGTCATTATGCATTCCTCTGGCTTACAAGCCTGTTCACTGGACGACACTGAAAGAGGTAGTGAAGTGGACAGTGAAAAGGCTTGCCTAAGTTTAGATCCGTATACAAATCAATGGGAAGGTGAACAAGGAAATGGCAGAAGGACTTTATCGAAGACAATGAAAAGAGATGCAATTTGGAATGTTATACCAGGTCAGGATGTATACAATAAGCAGTCAACGTTTCAGGCTGAGACCCTTCATTAGGACAAAACGATGGCTGTTTTTCCCTTCCATAGATGCAGCCTAACATGCTGAGTTCCTCTGGTATTTTGCGTATGTTGCTCTGAATTTCCAGCACGTGCAGAATCTCTTGTATTTAGGACATATGCAATGGATGGCAGTGCCATGGAGAATGTTGTTGAACAGGAACACCATGGGGTACAAGTTTATATTTATTGAGTGGTGAAGAAGGAGTTATGGTATGCACAGGTATTCAGCTTTATTTCATAAGGATGATGCAAGAACTGAGTTATAAGTAAAGATGTATGAGATATATATATATATATATATATATACAGTAGATAGCCAAAGACTTGTTTCCCATAAGACCATAAGATACAGGAGCAGAATTAGGTCTATTCTTCTGCACTATTATCCACCTTTCCTATGAAACTGCTTGCATTGAAATATATGCAGCTCAGGATAAAAGTCGCACTATGCTCAACCTTTTTATTTCTAACTTTGGCTGAGGTCTTACTGACATCTGCCTGCACAAACTTTCCATTAACTGTTCTGGCACTCTGGTTCCCATCGCCCTGCAACTCTATTTTAAACCCCACCATGCAGTGTTAGCAAACCTTCCCACTCAGATATTAGTCCCCCTCCAGTTCAGGTACAAACTGTTCCTTCTGTATAGGTCCCACCTGTTAGAGTGATTTTCGGGTTGAGGTTATTTACATTTAACAAATGGCTTTGGCCACCAGTCTTCTGTTCCTTGACAATGTGTTGTGGATTCAGTTTGAAACAATGGATTCCTAAAAACCCAGTCCAGACGCTGCTGGCGCCTGTGGGATGGATGCGAATCAGAAAGTGTGAAGTTCGAATGTAGCTTCAAAAGAAAGCATTGTCTATACTTGTAAATATAGAGTTGTCCTTTGTGTTTAACAAATAAATATCGAGCCCCACGTTGGGCCAGCAGACCTTCCCACCGAAAGCGTCTCCGTATGATGCCTGCTGTACATTGTTGTGTCGAATAAAGAAGCTGCTTTGTATCTACCAGTAACTCTCTCTCTCTGGTGATTTCAAACACTCAACACCACCTTCTCTGGAAGAGAGACCAATGATCCAAGAATCGTATGCCCTCTCGTCTAAACCAACTCCTTAGTCACTTGCTAAACTGTATAATCTTTCTCGTTCTGGCCTCACTAGCACGTGACATGGGGTGTCCAATGGTAGGGTCGTCGTAAACTATAGGACATAAGTTTAAAGAGAGAGGTGAAATTTTAAGGAGATCCAAATAGTAAAATTTTCATACAAGGAATCAGAAGTTAGTTGTCAAGGCAGGAAGAGTCACAATATTTGAGAGGCATGTGGACTGGTAATTGAATAAGCAGGAGAGAGAGAGGGGGATATATAATTAATGCAGGCAAAAGGGATTAGTACAGATAGATAAATTGGCCAGCATTGACAGAGTGAATCAAAGGACTGTTTCTATGCTGTTCTCTCCAACATTAACCACCACAGCACGGGGTCCCAAACTATAAAGAGTCTTGAAAATGAACAGGCAGTTCGGAGCAAAAGCAAGTGAAATTTAATAGAGGAGCTATTATGGAATTTCTTCTTCACATCAAGAGAAAATACCCAGCAATGAATGCACTTAAACAATTGTACTGAATAATTTCAGTTGAAGCAAAAAGACCTGGGAGCCCAGCAGGCCCAATGCAAAACATCTCCAACTAACACAAAATAGCAATCAACAATTGCAATTGATGACAGTGAGCTATCTCAGACGAGATAATGATCAAGGTTTCCAGTTCTCTTTTCAAACATGGCCTCAAGGACAATGTCTACTTTGGATACCAATAAATAAGAAACGTCATGCAGTGCAGAAGATAATATTTCAACAAACAAAGAAGATATTGGAGAAGTGATCTTGTTGAAGTCCTCTGAGACTTTGTTCCAGGTAAGCAAGTTAAGATTTGATTGCGGCAGAGGGCCACGAGGTACGATCAAGAATAGGAGCAGCAACTAAATGCACATTGCCTAATATGGGGATATTGAGGCTAATATTGCAAAGTTCTTCTTTCATCACCCCAGAAGTTACTATTATGTTTATTTCACTGTTCATTATTCAGAGCCTCTGTCATGTTGTATTAGAGAACTGCTGATTGGCTACAATTGAATTTTTGGACCCTGCGCTCCTCTACCGTAAGCATACGTGAGCAAACATTAGGTAAGATAGCAGTCAAGTCTCTTGCCTGCTGTAATAAAAGGAATAGTCAAATTGGTGAGGTATAAAGAGCACCTAAATCAGAAAGAAGGAGGGAAACAGTTAGCAAAGAAAGGATAAATTTAAAACTTGCAGTAATTAGTTTAGACTAATACATTGGATCATTGAGGATTATTCCCCATGTTGATGCCACTTAATTATCTCGATTCCTTTAGATTTTAATTATTCACAACCTCCCACTTTCAGCGCTGGTGTCCTTTGTGCCATTTTCCTTCAAGGGAATACTGTATAGCAATCAGAGTCGTCGCATTGATCTACATCATTATAAACAGAAAATCTTGGATTATTCAGACTTTCTGTGGAGGAAGAGATAGCATTAATGTTTCAGGTTAAATTTGACTTTCTGACAAATGATCTTTGGGCAGAAAGCTTGACCCTGGTATTTTACTATTTTGTGTCTGTAATTCATAATTAAATGACAGTTATTTCATAGTTTTCATTAACTTTATAATGGTTTTAGCTGCTTCCCTTTTCCAGTTAGTCAACACTGGTTTTAGCTAATAAAATAAAAACTATGGAATGTGTTTCTTTGAGCTAATAGCGTTAAGGTAGATCCACAGAATGCATGTAACAATAACTGCTATCACTGGTACAGAGCAAATACTCATGAAGCTTCCCCTCCATTTTTGTGTTAGATTTTAATCCCTATTTAGCCAGGACTAGACCCCAAATTAGATGCTTCAATTACATGGTTATGTAAGCATAAGAGAATCTGTGTTGTTTATGATCATCAAAAAGTGATATCCTTACTCTGGACTTCTAGTAAAGTCCTCATTAGAGTCCTATTAAATATCTAATCATTCAGCTTAGTGGAGGCCTATGTCTAGAAAGCCAATGTGCTTTTCGGGTAGGGTGTGGAACAGCAGACGTGATCTGTGCAACAAGTGCCAAGAACAAAACTGCAGGTTGTTCAGCACCTTCGATCACACTAAAGTTTTTGACACTCTTTGTCCTGAGGGCCTATAGAAGATCACAGCAAATTCAGGTTTCCCTAAAAAAGAATCAAAATTGTCCAACTCCACAATTGGTCCATATACTCTACCAGCAAGGACAAGATAGTAGAGAGATGCTGTACTGTAGGTACACAGTATGCGAACTGTAGGTTCCCCTCTAATTCACACAGCATCCTCATTTGGAAATTCAGGACCCAGACTTTTACTGCTGATGAGCCTAAAGCTGGAATCCCCTCCTACAGCTTTGTGGGAAGATCTCCGCTTGAACTGCAAAGACTTCCACTCAACAAAATGTGTAACCAGCATGTGATAACAAAACAACAGTACATGTAAATGGGTCCTTGATGGTCAGTATGGACAGGTGACGCTGAAGAGTCTGCCTCTATGTCTGGAATGACTCCACCTGCATGTGTGTGATGTGTAATCTCCCTTGCCCATGGATCAGCCACAGAATCTTTACCCAGCATCATTCCAGGCTATTAAATCTACTTGGGACCTGCATAAATACTCCAGCTATGACTTCTAGAAAACAAAGTATAGTGTCTTTAACCTTGGTTGTGGACCAAATTCCCAGTGCTGTTAAAACACTCAAACACGCCACTGTTGCTGAAGAGACATTTCAGATGTCTACACAGAAAAGAAAGCACATTTCAGCTTGCGTCAAGCAGAATGGCGAAAACTGGAGGCACAGGGCACTGCTCGATAGAAGCTTGGACCTACATAAGGAATGCAAACCAGAAAATATGATGAATGTAGCAAGGAACGGGAGAGAAAGTGGTAAAAAGATAAGTAATATCAGTAGCTCACACATCTAATGAGATATTAATGAAATATTCATTTAAGATGTCAAGACTACATGAAGCATAAACACTTCCCAGCCCATTCTCCTAAATGGCCAAGCAGTGCTTCACACAACCCATTAACTTAAGCACATTCCATCATTCCCATCAATTTGAATTTGCCATTTGTCATCAAGCAATTCAAGTAAAGAGGGAAGGCACTAAGGTATGTGTTTGGTGGGATGGTGAGGAGTACGTGTTTCTCATGGTGGTGTTCATCAGTGTGAGAAGCATAGTGTTAATGAGTCTAGGAATGGTGGTGAGAGTGGGGATGGTGGAGCTGAGGATGAAGATCGTCCCAATGAGTGTGGACAGAGTGGTGACACAAGCAAAGCTGAGTGCAAAGGTAATGAAGAATCAGAATTGCAAATAATATTACAATGTTAACATATATAACGTGGTGTTTTAGTATTGAATAATCATTCATATTATTGCAGATGAATTTATTTTTTTTAAAGGTTTCTGTTAATATGGACGGTGTGAAGCGCTACACCATGATTTTATCCAGACCATGTTCTTGAAATGGATGGCATCTACAATATGAAACAAGGAGTTGGTCTGTAGCCAGTAGAGGAGATACTTGAGGAGGCAATGACCTTCTTCATGGCAGACAGCAGGATGACCCTTCTATAGTTATCACAATTTGATTTGTCTCCTTTCTTCAATTACAGCATCTCTAGAGTCCTCTTGCATCTATTTCTCTTGCCAAATGAAGTACAGGTTGAACATCCATTGTCCAAAATTCCAAAATCCCAAACTCCCAACATCTGAAATTTTTGTAGCGCTAACATGATGCCAGAAATGCAAAATTCCACAAGGTGCTCAGAAGGTTCCCAGGCAATGCCCAGGTCTCTGTGCACCACAGGCAGTTCTGAGAAGTGACCTCACATACCCTGAGTGGGGCTCTGTTGGAACCAGTTGTTTTCAGCAATCATCACAGTCAGACCTTTGTGCATTATCCACAGTGATTACCATGTGTTTCTTCTCTGCTCTGTGCTGTGATGATATTGTTGAAAATGTCAAAGATGCCTGCTGTTACCCCCATGGGTAATAGGAAAAAGACAAAGAGGAAGCATTTATGTTTATCTATAACACAGAATATAACACCAGAACTCCAAAGAAACTTAGAAACTTAGAAGCAACAGAAATGTGGTTTCTTAGAAGAATGCTGAAAATATCATATAGAGATAGGGTAACTAATAAGACAGTACTTCAACATACCCATACAGAAAGATCTTTAATGAGAACATTAAATGAGAGGAAACTTAAATTCCTGGGCCATGTTTCAGAAAGGGAGAAATGGATTGCCTTACATTACAAGGCCGTATGCCTGGGAAACATGGAAGAGGAAGGCAAAGAAGAAAATATACGGACACTGTGAAAGAACTAACAGATCTAAGTGTACGAGATATCAGTGACACTGCGTGGGATCGTTCGATGTGGAAAGCCATGATCGCCCAAGTGTGTAACGCGCAAGGCACATGAAGAAGATAACACAGAAAGTCAAGTTGTTGGAAAAACTTGACAGTGGTGTAAGTGTGAAGCATCTGACACAGGAGTGACTGACCACAGTCTATGACCTGAAGCAATAAAAGGACAAACTGTTAAAGTTCTATGTTAAGATAATAAACTGAAAGTTAATGAAAAATAGAAAATCACTGCATAGAGTGAAAACTGAAGATCTCAATCGTGTATTGAAAGAGTAGATTCATCAGTGAGTGAAAATATGCCGCTTAATAGTATGCTAATCATGAAACACGCATAGATCTATCACGACAAACTGAAAATAGAAGGTAATTGTGAATATTCAGCAGGCTGGTTGCAGAAATTTAAGAAAAGGCAATGCATTAAATTTTTTAAGATTTCTGGTGTAACGTGTCTGCCGATCATGAAACAGCAGAGAAATTCACTGATGTGTTTGCAGAAAAAAATCATTGATGAAAAAGTGGTACCAGAACAAGTCTACAATGCTGATGAGACATCATTATTGCCCCAAAAAGACAGGCTACAGCTGATGAGAAAGCTCCTGCATGAATTAAGGATGACAAGGACAGAATAACTGTGCTGGGATGTGCTAATGCAACACTATACAACTACAGTGTACTGTAACCTTTAAATCAAAACTGGGCATCGTGGGTGGAGACTGAAAGCTTGCCGTTAGTTGTTGCTCGAAAGTTAATTCAGGTATTCACCTGATGCTGCTCTGAGGCTTTTGTTACCTTGCACACATTATATTTTCATTATATTAATGGTATGTAATAACTTTTACTGTTAAGCACACGTGTGTAATAAACTATAAGACAAAGTCTGCTTACCAGTAGTACATAAATTCAGTGTCGAGAATGATGGCAATGCCAAACAGCTACTGACTGCCCACCTGGGCAGCCAAGGTAGTGATGGTTAACCTTTCTGATGGTTCACATTATTGTTTCGTGTACAAAGTTATTAAAAATATTATATAAAACAGCCTTCAGGATATATATACAAGCTGTATATGTAATGTAAATGGATTTCACGTTTAGACTTGTGTCCCATTCCCAGGCTATCTCATTATATAGATGCAACTATTCCAAAATCCAAAAGAGAAATGAAATCTGAAATACTTCTGGCCCTAAGCATTTCAGATGAGAGGTGCTCGACCAGTAACTGATTTGTGAATGAAAGTCCTCACTCCGGGCAGCAGAGTGACACTGTAGGTAATTCTGCTGTGAACAGTAACTGATTTGTGAATGAAGCTCCTCACTTTGGGCAGCACAGTGACACAGTAGGTAATTCTGCTGTGAACAGCTCTCGTGACCTCAGTTCAATCCAGACCTCTGGTGCTGTCTGTGTGGAGTTTGCAAGTGCATGGCTTTCCCCTGGGTTCTCCAGTTTTCTCCCATGTAGACCAAAGGAACTGTGGTTGGTAGGTGAATGACTCCTCATGCAGGTGCCTTGGAGAACAGCGGAGGTGGGGGAGGAGTTGAGCAGGTAGTCGATGGATGCACATGATCAAATAGCTTGCAGGGAAATAAGTCTGGGGATAGGACTAATGACATTTCTTTGAGAGTCAGTGAAATCTTAAATGGGCTGAATGGCCTCCTTCCTTGTCATAATGAAATAGGGAGCTTTAAAATTTCAACAGGAATACCATATGATCCCAGAGCTTTGATTTTAAATTGGCAAATGGCAATCTTGGTCAGCAGGGTGAGGAAGGCAAATACAATGTTAGCATTCATTTCAGGAGGACTAGAATATAAAAGTAAGGTTGTAATGTTGAGACTTTATAAAGCACTGGTGAGGCCTCACTTGGAGTTATGTGAGCAGTTTTGGAACTCTTATTTTAGGAAGGATGTGCTGTAACTGGAGAGGGTTCGAAGGAGGTTCACGAAAATTATTCCAGGTTTGAACGCCTTGACATATGAAGAGCATTTGATGGCTCTGGGCCTGTATTCACTGGAATTCAGAAGAATGAGGGCTGATCTCTTTGAAATCTATTGACTGGTGAATGGCTTTGATAGAGTGAATGTAGAGAGGATGTTTCCTATGGTGGGAGAGTCTAAGACTAGAAAACACATCCTTAGAATAGAGATAAGGAGGAATTTCTTTTACCAGAGTGGTGAATCTGTGGAATTTGTTGACACAAGTAGCTGTGGAGGCCAAGTCTTTATAAATATTTAAGACAGAGGTTCACAGATTTTTGATTGGTCAGGGCATGAAGGGATATGGGAGAAGGTAGGAAATTGGGGCTGAGAGGGAAATGGATCAGCCAGGGTGAAATGGCAGAGCAGACTCGATGGGCCATATGGACTAATCCTGCTCCTACGGCTGAACTGAATAGGCTCCTGAGGGACAGAATCAATGACACTCACATGAAGGACAAAGGTACGATTTAGCAAGTCTTGAAGTGTTCTTTCAGGGAGGCATTCATTATCGTTCCTCAGCCCTTCCTCAAGAGAAGGAAGTAACTCGAAGTTATTCGTCATTTAATTTCACTGTTCTGTTCAAAGTCTAAACAAATGGCTTGTTTCTTAATTGGTTAGAACCAAAGTAAAATGTCCAAAATATCTTCCCAAAAGGAAGAAAGAAAAGAAGGGAAGAAATGCCCCCCCCCCACCAAACTCCCTACATACTGATCATCAGTATTATCACAAGGGTTTCTTTGCCTTCAATTGACCCAAGTTAGGAAAGAAAAAATAAAAATGAGGATTGCCATTCCACTTGCCGTTCCTCTGATTTGGCTCAATTGTTTTGCTGCTTTAAAAGTTCCAAGTAAATTTATTATCAAGGTGCGTATATGTCACTAAATACTACCCTGAGATCCATTTTCTTACAGGCATTCTCAGTAGAACAAAGACGTACAATAGAATCGATGATAAGCTACACACAAAGGTGACAAGCAACCGATGTACAAAAGAGGACAAACTGCACAAATACAAATAGAAACAAATTATAATAATACATAAATAACATTTATTAGGAAAGTGAGGGAGGGGGGGAAGGGGAGAGGGAGAGGTGCAGCCTGACATGTAAAAGGAACAACTTTTAAAACAAAAATACATACCCCTGATTTTCAAAGCAGCATTATCAAATCTAATTCAACATTGACACACACAGAAGAAATAATAACACAGATGGTAAATGATTTCATCAAAGAGACTGGGTTTTAAAAAGCATCTTTTAAAAAAAAGTGGAAGTGGAAAGACCAAGAAGCATGGATGAAAACTCCAAAGACTTGACCCTTAATGGCTCATAGCACCATTGTATCAACTAAACTTGATGACGATCAAAATTAGGGCAAATATCCTGCAGGATATTTTAAAGATGGGAAAATAGGGATTTGAAAACAAGGATATCCATAGGAAGTAATGCTTAGCCAGCAACCAGTGTAATCAGCTAGCAGTGATGGCTGAACATGTACGGTACAATTTAGGTTACGGGCAACAGTTTTGGATGACCTTGATTCCTGTTTCATATGCACTCTACTAAGCCCATCCACTTTATGAACACTAATCTATTATTTGTTCATTAAATAGGTCAGTCTGATGCCTCGTTCATCATTTTCCACTACGCTCAAGCTACTATAGAACAGAAATCCAAATTCTTTCTGTTTCATTAGATATTAAATTGACATCTCGGCAGCTGCTAGCTGGACTCAGTCCAGCATTGTGCTCAAGATTTCTATTTGCTGAAAACTAATTATGAATTTAAAAGCCAACTTGTGGATAATTCTAATGTTAAACTCCCTGATGACAAACTCACACAAATAGATCCACTGCCACTCTCAGACCCTGCCCCACAGCACACGACACTGCAACTAACAGCGCAAAATAAGGAAACAAAAAAGGTGAAAAATCGTCCTAATAATGTCTGTATTTAGAAATGTGCATTTCACAATAATCCTTCACTTAACGTTAACTTAATCAGGGCTACAGGGAGATAATCACCCCTTAGTTGCAGGAGGCAGGTACCTGGGTAACTGTCAGGAGAGGGGAAGGGATTAGGCAACCATAGGCAACCCCTGTGGCCATTCCCTTCAATAATAAGTATACCATTTTGTATACCGTTGGGGGAGGTGGGGTGGGGGAAGGAGGACCTACAGAGTAGGATGCAGCAACCTGATCTCTGGCACTGAGATTGTGTTTATGACTCAGAAGGGAATTGGGGAGGGGGAAGGGGCGGGGAAGAAAGAGAGTAAGTGATAGGGGATTCCATAAATAGAGGAGCAGACGGCAGATTCTATGGGCATGAAGGAGACACCCAGGTGACAGGGTCAGGGATATCTCAGATTGGGTCCACAGCATTCTAAAGGGGGATGGTGAAGAGCCAGAAGTCATGGTACCTGTTTGTACCAACAACATAGGTAGAAAAAGGGAGGAGGTCCTGAAGAGGGAATATAGAGAGTTCGGTAGAAAGCTGAAAAGCAGGACCTTGAGGGTAGTCATTTTTGGATTGCGGACTGTGCCACGCACCAGTAAGCTAAAGATGATTTGGCAGATGAGTGTGTGACTGAAGAATTAACGCAGGGGGTAAGGCTTCAGATTTCCTGATAATTGGGATCTCTCCAGGGGAAGGTACGACTTGTACAAGAAGGATAGGTTACACCTGAAACCAAGGGAGGCCAATATCCTTGTGGGCAGACTTGCTAAAGCTGTTGGGGATGGTTTAAACTAATTTGACAGGGGAATGGGAACCAGAGTGATAGGGCTAAGTATGGGGAAATTAGTATAAAACTAGATGCTTTATGGAGTGAGACTGTGAGGTAAGACAGACAGATGATAAGGCAAAGTTGCAGTCAATGGGATGTTAAAGTGAAACATGGGCTAAAGCTGAAAAGGGTAATGAATACAGCACTGAAGGTGTTATATTTGAACGCATGCTGTATATAGGATAAGATAAATGATCTTGCAGAGCAGTTAGAGATTGGCAGATATGATCTTGTGGGCATTGCTGAGTTGTGGCTGAAAGAAATTGGGAGCTTAACATCCAAGGATGCATATTGTATTGAAAGAATAAGCAGATAGTAAACGGTGGGGGGGGGGGGGTGACTCTGTTGGTAAAACTGAAGTAAAATCCTTAGAAAGAGATCACAAAGGGTCGGAAAGTGTAAAATCCTTACGGATAGAGTTAAGAAACTGCAGGGATAAAAAGACCTGAATGGGAGTTATATCGAGGCCTCTGAAAAGTAGCCAGAATGTGGGCTACAAATGACAACAGGAGATAGAAAAGGCATGTCAAAAGAGCAATGTTACAATAGTCAAGGGGGATTTCCATATGCAGGCAGATTGGGAAAATCAGTTTGGTCCTGAATCCCAAGCGAGGGAATTTGTAGAATGCTTACAAAATGGCTTTTTAGAGCAGCTTATGGTTGAGTCCACTAGGGGAACACTAATCCTGAATCGGGTGTTATGAAATGACCCAGATTTGATTAGGGAGCTTAAGGTAAAGAATCAGAATCAGGTTTATTATCACCAGCATGTGACATGAAATTTGTTAACTTAGCAGCAGCAGATCAATGCAATACATAATCTAGCAGAGAGAAAAAATAATAATAATAATAAATAAAACAACAACAATAATAATAAAGTAAATCAATTATATATATTGAATAGATTTTTAAAATGTGCAAAAACAGAAATACTGTATCTTAAAAAAAAGTGAGGTGTCCAAAGATTCAATGTCCAGTCAGGAATCAGATGGCAGAGGGCAAGAAGCTGTTCCTGAATCGCTGAGTGTGTGTCTTCAGGCTTCTGTACCTCCTACCTGATGGCAACAATGAGAAAAGGGCATGCCCTGGGTGCCAGAGGTCCTTAATAATGGATGCTGCCTTTCTGAGACACCACTCCCTAAATATGTCCTGGGTACTTTGTAGGCTAATACCCAAGATGGAGCTGATTAGATTTACAACCTTCTGCAGCTTCTTTCGGTCCTGTGCAGTAGCCCCTCCATACCAGACAGTGATGCAGCCTGTCAGAATGCTCTCCATGGTACAACTATAGAAGTTTTTGAGTGTATTTGTTGACATACCAAATCTCTTCAAACTCCTAATGAAGTATAGCTGCTGTCTTGCCTTCTTCATAACTACATTGATATATTGGGACTGAGTTAGATCCTCAGAGATCATGACACCCAGGAACTTGAAGCTGTTCACTCTCTCCACTTCTGATCCTTCTATGAGAATTGGTATGTGTTCCTTCGCCTTATACCCTTCCTGAAGTCCACAATCAGCTCTTTCATCTTACTGATGTTGTGTGCCAGGTTGTTACTGCAGCACCACTCCACTAGTTGGCATATCTCTCTCCTGTATACCCGCTCGTCACCACCTGAGATTCTACCAACAATGGTTGTATCATCAGCAAATTTATAGATGGTATTTGAGCTATGCCTAGCCACACAGTCATGTGTATACAGAGAGTAGAGCAGTGGGCTAAGCACGCACCCAAGGTGCACCAGTGTTGATCGTCAGCATTGAGGATATATTATCACCAATCCGCACAGATTGTGGTCTTCCAGTTAGAAAGTTGAGGATCCAATTGCAGAGGGAGGTACAGAGGCCCAGATTCTGCAAATTCTCAATCAGGATTATGGGAATGATGGTATTAAATGCTGAGTATGAACAGCATCCTGACGTAGGTATTTGTGTTGTTCAGATGGTCAAAAGCCATGTGGAGAGTCATTGAGATTGTGTCTGCCATTGACCTATTGTGACGATAGGCGAATTGCAATGAGTCCAGGTCCTTGCTGAGGCAGAAGTTCAGTCTAGCCATGACCAACCTCTCAAAGCATTTCGTCACTGTCGATGCGAGTGCTACCGGGCGATAGTCATTAAGGCAGCCCACACTATTCTTCTTAGGCATAGGTATAATTGTTGCCTCTTTGAAGCAAGTGGGAACTTCTGCCCGTCACAGGGAGAGGTTGAAAATGTCCTTGAATACTCCTGCTAGCTGGTTGGCACAGGTTTTCAGAGCCATACCAGGTACTCCAACGGGATCTTTCACCTTGCGAGGGTTCGCTCTCTTTAATGACAGCCTAAAATTGAGCTCTGAGACAGAGATCATAGGGTCATCAGGTGCAGCAGGGATCTTCACAGCTGTAGTTGTGTTTTCCCTTTCAAAGCATGCATAGGAGGTGTTGAGTTCATCTGGTAGTGAAGCATCGCTGCTATTCATGCTATTCGGTTTGGCTTTGTATGAAGGAACCCTAAGGAGCCAGTGTCCTGTGGGGGGCATGGCTTCTTCTGCAGCTGCTTTTCCCATTAGTTAGCCACCTGGTGTCCAGTTTCAAGTATCCCAGGAATAAAATAGCATGGTGGAAGGAGCTTGCTCTCTCTTCCTTTGTTTAAGGCAAGCGGTGCACATAACCATTGGAAGGTATGCTCTGCACGCGCTTTTAACTAATTATGTTTGTTGAATATCAGCTTTGTTGGTTCTGTAAATTGGGGAACATGAATGTTTGGTTGAATTTTTACTGTTTGCAAAATAAATAATATGCGCAAACACGAGGAAATCTGCAGATGCTGAAAATTCAAGCAACACACACAAAAAATGCTGGTGAACACAGCAGGCCAGGCAGCACCACCAACAGGATCCCACCGCCAAGCATATCCTTCTCTCCCCCGCTTTCTGCTTTCCGCAGGGATCGCTCCCTACACGACTCCCTTGTCCATTTGTTCCCCCACCCCCACCCTTCCCACTGATGTCCCTCCCAGCACTTATCCTTGTAAGTGGAACAAGTGCTACACATGCCCTTACACTTCTTCCCTCTACCACCATTCAAGGCCCCAAACAGTCCTTCCAGGTGAGGCGACACTTCACCTGTGAGTCGGCTGGGGTGATACACTGCATCCGGTGCTCCCGGTACGGCCTTCTATATATTGGCGAGACCCGACGCAGGCTGGGAGACCGTTTCGCTGAACACCTACGCTCTGTCCGCTAGAAAAAGCAGGATCTCCCAGTGGTCACACATTTTAATTCCACGTCCCATTCCCATTCTGATATGTCAATCCATGGCCTCCTCTACTGTCAAGATGAAGCCACACTCAGGTTGGAGGAATGACACCTTATATTCCGTCTGGGTAGCTTCCAACCTGACGGCATGAACATTGACTTCTCTACCTTCCATTAATGCCCCATCTCCCCTTCGTACCCCATCCCTTATTTATATATTTATTATTATTTCTTTCCCCCCCCCCCTTTTTCTCCTCTCTTTTTTCTCCCCCTGTCCCTCTCACTATAACTCCTTTCCCATCCTCTGGCTTCCCCCCACCTTTCTTTCTCCCTAGGCCTCCCATCCCATGATCCTCTCCCTTCTCCAGCCTGGTATCCCTTTTGCCAAACAACTTTCCAGCTCTTAGTTCCATCCCTCCCCCTCCTGTCTTCTCCTATCATTTCGGATCTCCCCCTTCCCCTCCCACCTTCAAATCTCTTACTATCTCTTCTTTCAGTTGATCCTGACAAAGTGTCTCGGCCCGAAACATCAACTGTACCTCTCCCTAGAGATGCTGCCTGGCCTGCTGCATTCACCAGCATTTCTTGTGTGTGTTAAATAAATAATATACTTACTCACAGTCAGTGTTGTGTCTCACTTGCTTGATTCAACATTACATTTTGACGCTGCTGTATGGCTTTCTGAGCAGAAATACATTTCTTTAAAAGTTTATTTAAAAGAGTGGATCCCCATATGAAAGAGTGTAAGCTTTTGAAGTCCTGCTAACCTATTGATGGGTTACGTGATGCCAGTAGGTTGGTCAGACCAGTTACCGATTTCACTGGGGATGAAATTGGACATCACATTGCTTCCATACTTAAAATCGTTGGGTTTTCCCAGGAGAAAGAAAAGCCGGCGGGATGTCTTCTGGCTGTTTGCAGCGATTGTGAGGCAACAGTATAAAATGATAATGTCTCTTAAGAATGAGGTCAAGGACTCTTATTACTCTGTGAGAATCACTATTGATGGTGCAGAATAGGGCTTTCAAGTTAGAGGATAAGAATACAGAGATAGCTTGTCAGCTAATGAAGATACAGCATTTAGACGTGGTAAGCCAAGCAGGTTGGCAGTCTGACCCTATCAAGATTCGAGCTTCAATGAGCTCTGGGGCTGGATGATGCTACTCTGGGGCTGGGAGATGGGGATGCCTGCTGGATGATGAAAATGAGGGATAGAGGGTACCATGGACCCCATGGTTTAACCCTCAAGATAATCACCCTCTCTCCTGTGTGTCCAAAACAGTGCAGACCAGGCCAGTAATCACACGTCCCATACTCGCCATAGAGGGTATCGGTCCCAGGCATCTACCTCTCAGGAGGGGGAGGGGGAAAGAGCATCAAGAATGTGTGGGGGGTGGTACAATGGGCACTTTCGAGACAACAGAGATCAGAGAATTCTCTACTAAGGAATTAGTGAATTTAGGGGATAGGTACAGACAAAGATCTGGGGAGTCTTTGGCCCCGTGTTTGTTGAGGATATGGAATGAGGGTGTACCGGAGTGAGCCTATCTAATAGAGAGATGGGTGTCTTGGGAGGGGGAGGGGGGCTATCGTCCCAACAAGTGATCAATAACACTCTGAGGACACTGCTTGCTCCCCCCAAGCACAATGTACCACTCTGGGATCAGGTAATGGCTCCGTTTAAACTTAGGCATCATTTCCTTACCGAATGGAATTTAGAACCCCAAGCGGAATGGAGCACAGGAGAGGTGATAATCATAGCCTGCCAGAGGATATTGAATTAACTTCTTGAATGAGAGGACATGTGGTTATAGCAGTGGCTTTTCCAATAAAAGGGGTAGTGCTGTCTTTAATAGCACCAGTTGTTGGTCATCCTGTAAGAACAGCAATTCAATTAATACAAGGTTTACAGTACGTGGAAGAGGGTGCACGTGGCCAGGTGCAGAAACAGGGAGTGGGGTGTCCCACATATCCTGTAAAGAAGTGTTTTTAGCATTGCTTAAATCTGGGGTCCCGAAGGAGCAGGTAAACGGCATTCCTATATGCAGTGTTGAGGAAGTACTGTCAGGAGAAGCAAGAAAGGGAGCCTGCTGAGCAGGAAGGGTCATTCTTCAAGTCCTCTCCCTATAAGGGCTCCTTTTGTCCTCTACCAGATTCCTTGCATTCCATTCAGGATTCTCTAAGTGGCTAGGACATATGCGTCTCATTGTTGTAGGGAGGGGGTTCCTTTGACCTGTATCCCACATCCCTGTAAACAAAGTGTGAATTATTTGAGTGTGGAAATGTGAGGTGTGGCCACACACATCTGTGCGCGCGCGTGTGTGTGTGTGTGTGTGTGTGTGTGTGTGTGTGTGTGTGTGTGTGCGCGCGCGTGCTTTGCCTTTAAGAGACTGTGCGAATGTGTTGGGCCCCACCCAGTTGCTTTTTCCTTCTCAGTTGTTCTTTGATAAGTGTGTTATTTCTCTGTAAGAAATTAAGTGTCTAGTTTGAGTTTTTGAAGTTCCATATTAAGTTTTAAAGGAGTACAGCCTGGGTTTTGTATTCTAATCTGTTACTTTGCTTCTTGTGTTTGTTTAGTCAGTTACTTGTTTCCTCACAAAGTTGGTTTTAGGGATGACTCATTTCATACTGACCATATGAAATTTGAGTTGAAGGTGTAGAAATTTGAGCAGTTTTATTCCGGATATGGGATGCCCACATTTCAGAGGGAATTGAGCATTTGGGGAGCCATTCCAGTAAGGTTGTTTTTGTGTTTCCTAAATATCCAGTGACAAATCAAGAGCGAGCGCATTTGTATTCCCCTGCATTACAGAATTGCAAGGTGGTGGTGCTGACTTGTAGTGGGAAATCTTGTGATTCATTCCTGGAAATGGCATTTGAATTTGCACACTGGACCAACAGGTCAGATTGGTGAATATGTATGAGGACTCCTTACTACATCGCAAAAGTGGTGCCACTGATATTGATCCCTTTGACAAGGGAAAAGAGTTTTAAGGGAAATTATTTGGCTTCTTGAGTTTTGGCATTCTGTTTTAGGGGAGCTGGGAGGGGTAGCCTATTCCAGCCAACCTCACCCCAGAGTAAGGTAACAGCCTCGAGAGACTTGAGCCTTAATATCCCCTGAGTAGAAAGTGCTTTAAGGACTAGTATTTCCCTGTGTACCATTTGTTTAAGAGTAAATAACTCTTAAAGTGATTTCCCCACCTGACAGAGTGGTGGTGTAGGTGGTATGATAAGCACACATACAAGGTGGATGGAGAGTGGAGTGAGAGCAGGGTTATATTCTGGAATGGCTGTGTCCATGCCAAATGGTGCTGTGAATGTGGGTACTTGTTGGACGCTGAAAGACATTTGCTGGATATGTAGTTCCTCGGACCATACGTGGTTCCCGCAGGTGGTGCAGTTGATACACGGTGCCGTATGTATACCACCACAGTGCCCTGGAGGAGCACCTTGCCCATGTTGGTCAGTAAGACAGCTATTGCAAAGGACGGAAGGTTCTGAATGACAGCCTTTCTCAGCATGGTGTGGCCAGACTGTCCTGGGAACTGATTTTGATGGCCTTAGATTACCTGTCCACAAAGGAAGGTGGCACTTGTACTGGCATTGGTCAAGAATGCTGCACCTACACTCCTGATGGATCTGATAACATCACTCACCTGCTGTTAATCACATCTGAGAGTCAATGTATAGATTAACTGGGGACCAGCTTATTAGCTATGACACTCTGGGGTTTGGTCGCCGGCCACTCGACCATGGTTTTCGGTCGGGTGCCGGGCGCTCGATGAGAGTTGGCGGGGGGCGGGCACCCGGTGCTCGGCCGGGGGCCGTGGTCAAGTGGTCGGCCACTTGGGCCGGCTCACCCACCGGACTTAGTCTGGTGAGGAGGGTGTGAGGACACCTAGCAGGACTAAAAAAAAAACAAGACTTGACAAAGGGAGGATGAGCTCCTTGTGAGCCAACGGCCATCTTCCGTGGAAGAGATTAAAGCCTCACCACGTATCTACGAATGGTATTTTATGCAACTAGTAGAAGAGATATGGTGAACTTGGGCACTGCACCGTATGCCTGGACCTGCCCAAGGCCTCCGCCTACGGGAAGGCCGAGCTCGAAGAAGCAGTCGTGGCTGGAGGCCGACACGGCCTCGGGCTCAAGTTCGGCGGGGGCAGCGGCGGGCGGTGCCAAGGCGGCCAGCGAGAACAAACTGGAGGAAAGGCTGTACTTGGTGTTGTCGGAAGATTGAAGAAGATGGAAGTGCATAGCCGCCAACCCCTGATTCAGGACAGCACCCACTAACTGACTGACTGGGGTAGGGCTGCTGGACTACTGTAGTGTACTCGGGGTGACTATTGGGCTTACAGTATTGAGTATTGTACTTTGGGGTTTTACATGTACCTTAGTTGGGAGTTCGAAAGAGTCATACTCATCTGAGGATTGGATCATCAGATTCGCAACTTTCAAGGGGTAAAGTATCCTATGGGGGCATAGTTTATTCTGCCTGTTGAAAGTTACATTGTCAAGATTGGTTAGTTTAGAAACTACAGCTGCTTTTCCCATTGGTTAGTCACCTAATTTCCTGTTTCAAATATCCCAGGTATAAAATAGCATGTGGAAGGAGCTTGCTCTCTCTTCCTTTGTTTAAAGCAAGCGGTGCACATTAACTATTGGGAAGGTATGCTCTGCACGCGCATTTTTCTAAGTATGTTTGTTCAATATTCAGCTTTGTAGGTTCTGTAACTTGGGGAACAGGAATGTTTGGTTGAATTTTTACTGTTTGTAAATAAATGATTACTATACTTATTGCAGTCAGTGTTTTCCGTCTCACTCGCCAGACCTGCAAACCTGATTCAACATTACAGCCAGTGATCATAATATGATAGGACTCAACCCATAGATTGAGAAGAAGCAGCTAAAATCAGATGTGTCAGTATTACAGTGGAGAAAAGGAAATTACAGAGGCATGAGAGAGGAGCTGGCCAAAGTTAATTAGAGGGGACACTAGCAGGGATGAGGGCAGAACAGCAATAGCTGGAGTTTCTGGGAGGAATTTGGAAGGTGCAGGAAAAATGCATCCCAAAGATGATGTATTCTAAAGGGAGAATGAAGCAACCGTGCCTGACAGGTGAAGTCAAAGACAGCATAAAAGCAAGAGAGCATAAAATAGAGCAAAAATTAGTGGGAAGGTAGAGGATTGTGAAGCTTTTAAAAGCCAACAGAAGGCAGCTGAAAAAGCCATAAAGAGAGAAAAGGTGAAATATGAAGTTAAGCTAACCAATAATATAAAAGAGGATTCAGTAAGGTCTTATTTCAGATATACTGTATAAAGAGTAAAGGAGATATAAGAGTGGTGATCGAACCACTGGAAAATGACGCTGGAGATGTAGTAATGGGGGGGGGGCGGGGGGCAAAGAAATGGAGAAAGAACCCAATGAGTATTTTGCATCAGTCTTCACTGTGAAAGGCACTAGCAGAATGCCAGAAATGCAAGAGTGTCAGGGGGCAAAAGACAGTGCCATTGCTGTCATTAAAAGAGAAAGTGCTTGAGAAGCTGAAAATTCTGAAGGTAGATAAGTCACCTGCACCAAAGGGACTACATCCCAAGGTTCTGAAAGAGGTACTGAAGAGATCATGGAGGCATTAACAATGATCTTTAAGAATCATTAGAGTCTGGAATGGTTCAGAGGACTTGAAAAGTGCAAATGTCACTCCACTCTTTAAGGGAAGGAGGCAGAGAAAGGAAATTATAGACCAATTAGCCTGACTTCAGTGGTTGGAAAGCTGTTGGAGTCAATTCTTAAGGATGAGGTTTCAGGGTACTTGGAGGCACATGGCAAAATAGGCCAAAGTCAGCATGGTTTCCTTAAAAGGAAAACTTGCCTGACAAAACCGTTGGAATTCTTTGAGGAAATAACAGGCAGGATAGTCAGAGGAGAGTCCATGGATGTTGTTTATAGAAACATAGAAAATCTACAGCACAATACAGGCCCTTCGGCCCAGAAAGCTATCCTGATCATGTCCTTACCTTAGAAATTACCTAGGGTTACCCAGAGCCCTCTATTTTTCTAAGCTCCATGTACCTATCCAGGAGTCTCTTAAAAGACCCTATCGTATCTGCCTCCACCACTGTTGCTGGCAGCCAATTCCACACACTCACCACTCTCTGTGTAAAAAACTTACCCCTGACATCTCCTCTGTACCTACTTCCAAGCACCTTAAAACTGTGCCCTCTTGTGATAGCTATTTCAGCCCTGGGAAAAAGCCCCTGCCTATCCACACGATCAATGCCTCTCATCACCTTATACACTTTTATCAGGTCACTCCTCATCCTCCGTCGCTCCAAGGAAAAAGGCCGAGTTCACTCAACCTATTCTCATAAGGCATGCTCCCCAATCCAGGCAATATCCTTGTAAATCTCCTTTGCACCCTTTCTATGCTTTCCACATCCTTCATATAGTGAGGCAACCGGAACTGAGCACAGTATTCCAAGTGGGGTCTGACCAGGGTCCTATATAGCTGCAACATTACCTGTCAGCTCCTAAACTCAGTCCCACGATTGATGAAGGCCAATGCACCGTATGCCTTCAGAGTCAACCTGCGCAGCAGCTTTGAGTGTCTTATGGACTCGGACCCCAAGATCCCTCTGATCCTCCATACTGCCAAGAGTCTTACCATTAATGCTATATTCTGTCATCATATTTGACCTACCAAAATGAACCACCTTACACGTATCTGGGTTGAACTCCATCCGCCACTCCCCAGCCCAGTTTTGCATCCTATCAATGTCCCGCTGTAACTCCTGACAGCCCTTCACACTATCCACAACACCCCCAAACTTTGTGTCATCAGCAAACTTATAAAAATCACGAAGAGCAGGGGTCCCAGAACAATTCCCTGAGGCACACCACTGGTGACCGACCTCCATGCAGAATATGACCCGTCTACAACCACTCTTTGCCTTCTGTGGGCAAGCCAGTTCTGGATCCACAAAGCAATGTCCCTTCGTATCCCATGCCTGCTTACTTTCTCAATAAGCCTTGTATGGGTTACCTTGTCAAATGCCTTGCTCTACCTTTATCAATGTGTTTAGTCACATCCTAAAAAAATTCATTTGGGCTCATAAGGCATGACCTACCTTTCACAAAGCTATGCTGACTATTCCTAATCATATTATGTCTCTCCAAATGTTCATAAATCCTGCCTCTTAGGATCTTCTCCATCAACCTACCTCCAACTGAAGTAAGACTCACTGGTCTATAATTTCCTAGGCTATCTCTGCTCCCTTTCTTGAATAATGGAACAGCATCTGCAACCCTCCAATCCTCCAGAACCTCTCCCGTCTCCATTGATGATGTAAAGATAAGGATCATTGCCAGAGGCTCAGCAATCTCCTCCCTCACCTCCCACAGTAGCCTGGGGTACTTCTTGTCTGGTCCTGGTGACTTGATGCTTTCCAAAAGCTTCAGCACATCCTATTTCTTAATATCTACGTGCTCATTAAGTACATCTGCTATCTCCTCCGGTTCCATACAAACTTTTCCACTGTCACATTTGATTGGTCCTATTCTCTCACGTCTTATCCTCTTGCTCTTCACATACTTGTAAAGTACCTTGGGGTATTCCTTAATCCTATCCACCAAGGCCTTCCCATGGCTTTTTCTCGCTCTCCTAATTTCTTTCTTAAGCTCCTTCCTGCTAGCCTTATAATATTCTCGATCTCTATCATTACCTAGTTTTTTGAACCTTTCATTAGCTCTTCTTTTCTTCTTGACTAGATTTACAACAGCCTTTGTACACCACGGTTCCTGTACCCTACCATCCTTTCCCTGTCTTATTGGAACATACCTATGCAGAATTCCACGCAAATATCCCCTGAACATTTGCCATATTTCTTCCATACATTTCCCTGAGAATATCTGTTCCCAATTTATGCCTCCAAGTTCCTGCCTGATAGCCTCATATTTCCCCGTACTCCAATTAAATGCTTTCCTAACTTGTCTGTTCCTACCTCTCTCCAATGCTATGGTAAAGGAGATAGAATTGTGATCACTATCTCCAAAATGCTCTCCCACTGAGAGATCTGACACCTGACCAGGTTCATTTCCCAAAACCAGATCATCAATGTAGGCTTGTAGGCTTATCTACATATTGTGTCAAGAAACCTTGAACACACCTAACAAACTACACGCAATCTAAACCCCTCACTCTCGGGACATGCCAATCGATATTTGGGAAATTAAAATCTCCCACCATGACAACCCTGTTATTATTACACCTTTCTAAAATCTGTGAATCTGTCTCCCCATCTGCTCCTCGATATCCCTGTTACTATTGGGTGATCTATAAATAAAAACACCCATTAGTTATTGATCCCTTCCTGTTCCTAACTTCCACCCACAGAGACTCCATAGACAGTCCCTCCATGTCTTCCTCCTTTTCTGCAGCCGTGACGCTATCTCTGATCAACAGTTCCACGCCCCCACCTCTTTTGCCTCCCTCCCTGTCCTTTCTGAAACATCTAAATTCTGGCACTCAAAGTAACCATTACTGCCCCTGAGCCATCCAAATCTTAATTTAGATTTTCAGAAGGCCTGCTTAAAGAAGAGCCCATGGCATTACAGGAAAGATGCTAGCAAGGACAGAAGATTGGCTGACCGGCAGAAGGCAAAGATTGGGAATAAGGGGGCCTATTTTGGTTGGCTGCTGGTGACTAGTGGTGTGCCGCAGGATCGGTGTTGGGACTGCTTGCCAACAGAATGGGCAAGGAAGTGGCAAATAGAATCTAATGTAGGGAAATGCATGGTCATGCATTTTCCTAGTGGAAATAAAGGAATGGACTATTTTCTAAATAAGGAGAAAATTCAAAACATCAGAAGTGAAATGGGACTTGAGAGTCCTCCTGCAGGATTCCCTAAAGATACTTTGCAAGATGAGTCGGTGATAAGGAAAGCAAATGCAATGTTTGCATTCATTTTGGGAGGATTGAAAAACAAAAAGCAAGGATGTAATGGTGAGGCTTTATAAGGCATTGGTCAGACTGGTCCTGGACTACTCTGAGCAGTTTTGGGCCTTTATCTGAGAAAATATGTGCTGGCATTGAAGAGGATCCAGAGGAGACTTGTGAGAATGATACTATAACAGGAATGAATGGGTTAACAAATGAGGAGCATTTGATGGCTTTGGACCTGCACTCGTGGAGTTTAGAAGAATAAGGAGGGAATTAATTGGATCCTATTGAATATTGCAAGGCCCAGAAACAGTGGATTTTGAGAGAATGTTTCCTATACTGGTTAAGTCTAGGACCAAAGGGCACAGCTTCAGAATAGAGGGATATCCATTTAGAATAGAGATGAGAAAAAAAACATACTTTTGCAGGCCAAGTCATTAGGTATACAGTATTTAAGGTGGATGTTGATAGGTTGTTGATTAATTGGGATAGGGTTACAGGAGTATGGAGTTGAAAGAGATAATAAGTCAGCCATGATGGAACAGCAGAAAAAAGTCAATGGCCCAAATGGCCTAATCCTGTTCCGATGTCTTATGGGCTTATCAATCGTGTTTCGGTATAACGTCAATGATATAATCAGAAATATAAATCAGCACAACATCGCAGGCCGAATAGCCTGTACTACACTGTAATGTTCTCAATTCTATCTTCCAAATCATTCTAATGTCACAATGTTTGCTATTGCAACATTTCCCAGCACACTACAAATGTTATATGTACTTTTTTTCACAGCATTAAAGGCATATGTAAATGCTGCATCAGAACCTAACATCCCCAGTCTTATCTCTCTGCCATTTTCATGTTGTGCGTTGAGAACTTTAAGCAAAAGTAAATGCCGGGAAGCTGAAAGCAAAGCAGAAGATGTGGGCGAAGTTCAGCGGATGAAACAGCATCTACAGAGAGAGGAAAGGAGCAAATGTTTAAAGCAAATAAACTTTCATCAGTTCTTCATCTTTTCTGTGTTCATTTATGATGTAGGATTTTTTTTATCTTCCTTTATTGACTGAATTACTTAAAAACAAGAGTCAAAAACACTAAACATGTGAAGACAATGAGCAAACAAGGAAAACATTTTTAGGTTAGATTTACACTTTTTAAAACATTATGATGCTGGAACGAAGTGGTTGAAATAGGGACAATATCTAGGCTCCCTCCCACAACAGCAATAATAATTCTTATGAATAGTAGCATCAAAAATGCATAAACCACAACAACTCAAAGCGCTACCTGGATTGAAGACCAAAACCAACAAAATGTGCTTTGGTTACAAGGGTCATGAAAGTAAAAGTCAAAAGCTGAACACCTGCATAATGAGATATGTAATGAATAGGATGCAAGTTCACAATTGGACAGTTTTGTTAAAACATGTTAAAAGGTGTTATAATTTGCATAAGGTGGTTGAAGGATCTAGTTCCAATAACAACAAAATTTTCTGCCCATTTAAATCAAAGAAGGTGGGAACTTAGAAACAAGTGTGTAATATTGACGAGATGTGGGTTTGTTGGAAAGGTACGCTATTAATATGCTTTTCCAAACAGCAAAAGGCTGCACTGAGATTTAAACTAACCAGTGACTGTTTCTGCCTGATGGAACTCAGTAGGGGATTTCAAACTTAAATTCTTAAGTTCTTAGTGTCATACCACTCAGACATCAAGGCCTTTGAATGCTATTTTTAAAAAAAAACATCTGCAATTTATTTGGAACTTATTCAAAAATTGTTTTCTGTATTTCCCATCCATGCTTGGAAGAATATTGTGGCAAAGAAATTCAAGATGTTGCTTATCATAGGCAATACTCAAGATTGTTCTATCAACCATGTGACATATTGGAAGACATTAAGGTTCTTTCCTACCAGCCCAAAATGAATTCAGGGCTGTTACCCATGGGTTGGAGAACCAGAACAAAGCTCAAAGTAAAGTTATCATCAAAATACATATATGTCACCATACACAACCCTGAGATTCATTTTCTCGCAGGCATACTCAATAAATCCATAATAGATTAATAACCAGAATAGAAGTCCGCACCAACTTGGGAGTTCAACCATTGTGCAAAAGACAACAAACTGTGCAAACACAAAAATAAACAAATATTAATTAATAGATAAATAAATAAATACATACATACGCAAGCAAGCAATAAATATTGAGAACATGAGATGAAGAGTCCTTGAACGTGAGTCCATAGATTGTGGGAACATTGCAATGATGGAGTAAGTGAAGCTGAGTAAAGTTGTCCTTTTGGATCAAGAGCCTGGTTGTTAAGGGGTTAATTTTATTTATTTATTGAGATACAACACAGAATAGACATTTGTGGTCCTTTAAGCCAAGCTGTCTAGCAATCCGCCAATTTAAATCTATCCTAATCATGGGACAATTTACAATACCTAATTAACCTACCAACTGGTACATATTTGGACTGCAGGAGTAAACTGGACCTTCCAGAGGAAACACATGCGGTCACAGGAGATTGGTCACTACTAGATGATCCCAAGACTCACTCTCAGTGAAAGGAAAAGGGGATGAGAACACAGATGTGAGGAATCAGAAGAAACATGATGGAGAACCCTGTCAAAGCCACACTCTTGAAAAGTGGACCTATAAGCAGAACAATTTTTGATTCTTCAGGGAAAAATAAATTCGCCAAGTGCAACAGCTAAGGTAATGCTTGTCAGCTATGTTTGTGGCATCTGTTTATAGTGATGGAGTGGAGGAGAAAATGGTTGTATTTGTGAGACAAAAAGGGTAGAGACAGCTGCTCTCTTCATCCACAGGTGAAACTATAGCTCTTTCCAGCCTCACCATCATTTCACTAACATCCAAAAAGTAACTATTTACATTTTGACAACTATCTTTTCTTTTTTGTTGATAAATCATTAATTATCCTATTCACTATGGACTTGATTTCTCTCTACATGGTAAAGAGTTTGATTGTTCATTCAATAAGGCATTTGATAAGGTTTTTAGGATGTGACTAAACACATTGATGAAGGTAGAGCAAGGCATTCGACAAGGTAACCCATGCCAGGCTTATTGAGAAAGTAAGCAAGCATGGGATACGAGGGGACCTTGCTTTGTGGATCCAGACCTGGCTTGCCCACAGAAGGCAAAGAGTGGTTGTAGACGGGTCATATTCTGCATGGAGGTCGGTAACTAGCGGTGTGCCTCAGGGATCTGTTCTGGGACCCCTACTCTTTGCGATTTTTATAAATGACCCAGATGAGGAAGTGGAGGGACGGGTTAATAAATTTGCTGATGACACAAAGGTTGGAGGTGTTGTGGACAGTGTGAAGGGCCGTCAGGAGTTACAGCGGGACGTTGATAGGATGCAAAACTGGGCTGAGAAGTGGCAGATGGAGTTCAACCCAGATAAGTGTGAGGTGGTTCATTTTGGTAGGTCAAATATGATGGCAGAATATAGCATTGATGGTAAGACTCTTGGCAGTGTGGAGGATCAGAGGGATCTTGGGGTCCGAGTCCATAAGACACTCAAAGCTGCTACGCAGGTTGACTCTGTGGTTATGAAGGCATACGGTACATTGGCCTTCATCAACTGTGGGATTGAGTTTAAGAGCCGAAAGGTAATGTTGCAGCTATATAGGACCCTGGTCAGGTCCCAATTGGAGTACTGTGCTCAATTCTGGTCGTCTCACTACAGGAAGGATGTGAAAACCATAGAAAGGATGCAGAGGAGATTTACAAGGATGTTGCCTGGATTGGGGAGCATGCCTTATGAGAATAGGTTGAGTGAACTTGGCATTTTCTCCTTGGAGCGACAGAGGATGAGAGGTGACCTGATAAAGGTGTACAAGATAATGAGAGCCATTGATCACATGGATAGTCAGAGGCTTTTTCCCAGGGCTGAAATAGCTAGCACAAGAGGGCATAGTTTTAAGGTGCTTGGAAGTAGGTACAGAGGAGATGTCTGGGGTAAGTTTGTTTATTTTTTTTTACGTAGAGTGTGGTGAGTGTGTGGAATGGGCTGCTGGCAGTGGCGGTGGAGGCGGAAACAATAGGGTCTTTTAAGAGACTCCTGGGTAGGTACATGGAGCTTAGAAAAATAGAGGGCTATGGGTAAGCCTAGGTAGTTCTAAGGTAAGGACATGTTCGGCACAGCTTTGTGGGCCGAAGGGCCTGTTATTGTGCTGTAAGTTTTCTATCTTTCTAATAATTTGAAAAGGTTTTCACAACCATTTTGTTATTAACGTTTGAGATGGTGGTATTTCAAGTGCTATCTTTTGTGTCCTCATTTATTAAATCCTCATTTGATAGTTCTTCTCTGGAGAGTTTGAGCAAATCCACCATATCAGTCTCTTCCACTTCTTCAAAGCTAATCTCCTTGGTTGAGCTGATACTTGAGGACATCATGAGCCCTTTTGAAGTCATTCATGCTTTTTGCCTTAAATCTTTTATGCAATGTGATTCATCTTCATCCCATGAACCATTGAAATTTTAGCCCTAGCATAACTTCTTGATTATTGCCTTAACTGCAACACTTCATTGCTTTGAGCTAGAAGTAGAATACTGTATAAATGTTCGGTTAAACATCGCTGCTTCCATCAGGAAGAAGGTACAGGAGCTGCAGAACTCACACCTCCAGGTTCAGGAACAGTTATTATCCCTCAGCCATCAGGTTCTTGAACCAGAGGGGATAATTTCACTCAATTTCACTTGCCCCATCAATGAAATATTCCCACAACCTATGGATTCACTTTCAGGGACTCTTCATCTCATGATCTTGATATTTATTTCTTGTTTATTTATTATTATTTCTTTCTTTTTGTACTTGCACAGTTTGTTGTCTATTGCACACTGGTTAGTGTGGTCTTTCATTGATTCTATTATGGTTATTACTCCATTATGGATTTATTCTGCATGCCTGCAAGAAAATTAATCTCAGGGTTGTATACATACATGTACTTTGATAATAAACTTATTTTGAACTTTGAGTAACATCACCAATAGCCTGTCCTGATCAGAAATTTGGCCTATCCACTTCAACTCTCAACAATTTTTAAATCAATGCACCACAGAAAGCATCTTATTTGGATGCTTCGCAGCATGGTATAGTAACTGCTCTGCCCATGACTGCATGAAACTGCAGGGAGATGAGGACACACCTCAGATCGTCTTAGAAAACAATCTCCTCTCCATTGACTTTGTCTATACTTCTCACTGCTTCAGTAAAACAATTATGTAATCAAAGACCCCACCCCAGACATTTTGTCTTCTACGCCTTCCCATCAGGCAGAAGATACAAAAGCCTGAAAGCACTCAAAGACAGCTTTTATCCCATTGTTATAAGATTGCTGAATAGTTCCCTAGTACAATATGATGGACTCTTGACCTCACAATCTACCTCGTTACGCCCTTGCACCTGTCTGCCTGCACTGCATCTGCCCTGTAATTCTAATACTGTATTCTGCACAGTCATTGGTTGAACTTTATACTACCTCAATGCACAGTTGTAATGAGTTGATCTAACGAGGGCATTCAAAGACATTTTCAATCTCTCATTGTTACGGTCAAAAGTTCTCACCTGCTCCAAAAGGCCAACAATTATGCCAGTGCCCAAGAAGAACAGCATGAGCTGCCTTAATGACAATTGTCCAGTAGCACTCACATTTATAGTGATGAAATGCTTTGAGAGGTTGGTCATGGCTAGGATCAAAAACTGTCTCAGCAAGGACCTGGCCACACTGCAATTTGCCTAACACCACAACAGCAGAGACAATCTCAGTGGCCCTCCATGCAGCCTTGGCTCTCCTGGACAATGCAAATACCATTGTCAGGATGTTGTCGATTGATGATAGTTCTGTACTTAACACCATCATTCCTGATTTAGTCCTGATCTGAAAGGTACAGAACCTAAGCCTCTGTTCCTTTCTCTGCAATTGGATCCTTGACTTCCTAACTGGAAGACCACAATCTGTGCGGATTAGAAATAACACTTCCACCTCACTGACAATCAACACTGGCGTACCACAGACATGTGTATTTAGCCCACTGCTCTACTCTCTCTACACCCCATGACTGTGTTGCTAGGCATAGCTCAAATGCTATCTATAAATTTGCTGATAATGATGAAAGGATGTATAGGAGTGAGATATACCAGTTAGTTGAGTGGTGTCGCAGAAACAATCTTGTAATCAATGTCAGCATGGCCAAAGAGCTAATTGTGAACTTCAGGAAGGGTAAGGCAAGGGAACACAAACCAATCCTCATAGAGGGATCAGAATTGGAGAGAGCGAGCAGTTTCAAGATTCTGGCTGTTAAGATCTGTGAGGATCTAACCTGGACACAATGCATTGATGCAACTATAAAGAAGGCAAGACAGCAGATATACTTCATGAGACGTTTGAGGAGATTTGGTTTGTCAACTAAAACACTCTAAAAGCAGAACTTCTACAAGAAAACTTCTGGCTGGCTGGTAAGGGAGAGCTGCTGGACAAGATTGAAGTAAGTTGCAGAAATTTGTAAAATTCGTCAACTCTATCATAGGTACTAGCCTCCACAGTATCCAAGATACCTTCAATGAGTGGTGCCTTAGAAAGGCGGCGTCTATCATTAAAGATCCCTGTCACCTAGGATATACCCTCTTCCTATTGTTACCATCAGGAAAGAGGTACAGAAGCCTGAAGGCACACACTCAGCAATTCAGGAACAGCTTCTTCCCCTCTGTCATCCGATTCCTAAATGGACATTGAACCCTTGGACACTACCTCACTACTTTTTATTTCTATTTTTTTGCACTACATATTTTAACTTAACTATTTAATAGTCATATTTACTGTAATTCAGTTTTCCCTATATTTGTTTATTATGAATTGCATTGTACTGCTACCATTAAGTTAACAAATTTCTCAACATATGCTCATGATATTAAACCTGATTTGGATTCTGATCTGCATGGGTGGTATGTAAGACAGGTTTTTCCACTATACCTCCTTATCCATGGGTTCCGCATGCACGAATTCAACCAACCACGGATCGGGAAAACCCGGAAGTTCTCTCCCTAGCACTTGTTGTTTGAGCATTTTTTCTTGTCATTATTCCCTAAACAATACATTATAACAACTATTTACATAGCATTTACATTGTATTAGGTATTATAAGTAATCTAGAGATGATTTAAAACATACAGGAGGATGTGTGTAGGTTATATGCAAATACTACGCCATTTTATATAATGGACGAGCATCCGCATTTTTTGGTATCTGCGGGTGGTCCCAGAACCAATTCCCCGTGTATAAGGAGGGCCAGTTGTATATAATTATATGTGACAATAAGAAACCAATTTACCAATAAAGTTATCCTGAAATCCATTTGCCCGTCACATTAATTTTCCATCCCAATCCCATTCTGAAACTTCATCTTTGGCATCTTACTCTGTGCCAAAATAGCCAATGCAAACTCAAGGAACAACATCCCATGCTCCATCCAGATAAGCTACAGACATCTGTACTCAGTATTTTTTCTCTTTCTTCATTTTCGTGTAAAATTTATGCATAATTTATAAACTGTGTGTTTTAGGGATCTATGCACCCATGATGCTGTTGCAAGCAAGCTTTTCACTGTACCTGTATCTCACCGTATTTGCGCACGTGACAATAAACTCAATTCAACTACTTCAGTTAACAAGTTAAGATCACTAACTTTTTCCTATTTATATCACAAACTGGCGAGTTCTAATGGAAGGTCACCCATCTGTGACATTAACTCAGATCTTCCTCTCTCCACAGATGCTATGTGATCTGCTGGGTATTTTGTAACATTTTCTTTTATTTCTGAGTTCCAGTGGCTGCTATGTTTTGCTGCTTACACATGATCATTGCTCATTCTCTTTCCGTCTCCTGTGTTCACTCATCTCTTTCTCTTTCAATATATCTCCTCCAGTCAGCTCAGCCACCACTAGATAGCCTTCATCACCTTTTCTTAGGAGGCATTAACTACATTTGTGCCACTTTAAGTCTCTTGGTTTCCATCCTATCAAATGCATTCCCTTTATTCTCACCACCCCTCTTCCTTATCTACAACATAAAATACACTCAATTTTTCGCTTTCCTCGTTCTGATGAAAAGTCATTGACCTAAAACACGGCACGGTAGCGTAGTGATTAGCACAACGGTTTGCAATGCTAGCGACCCAGGTTCAATTCCCACCGCTGCCTGTAAGGAACCTGTACGTTCTCCCCGTGACTGTGAGAGTTTCCCTGGGTGCTCCAGTTTCCTCCCACAGCCCAAAGACGTACTGGTTGGAGGGTTAATTGATCATTGTAAATTTTCCCATGATTTGGCAAGGGTTAAATTGCAGAATTGCTGGGTGGTGCGGCTCAAACGGCCAGAAGGGCCTATTGCATACTGCATCTCAATAAATAAATAAGATTACTTCCGTTTATCCCCCCATTAAGGCTGTCCATTCTGCAGGTATATCCATAATGTTCTATTTTATTTATTTATGTAATATTTCAGTACTCCAAGACTACCCTGTAGAACTGAATCCATTTATTGAAAGACTTTAGTTTAAAGAGAAGAAAATTTTAAACATTTTCCGTTTTCAAATACTTCAAAAGCGCTTTGTAAATTAAGCAGAAACAAAAAGAAATTTTTCTGGCAGCCATTTGTATTTGTGACATTTCATTATCCAATCAACCTAGTCATATGCAGATAGTGTATTCCAAACATTAGTAAAAGAAACCCACACAGGATACATTGAAAATATGCAAATCTCCTCACTTCAAAGCTCATTAACTTTTCTATCTTTTCATCTTTGTCATACCAAGCACATACTATATTTAAAAAGTTTTGCCCCTTTGTACAGCTTCAAATTGAATTAGATTTCTTTAAGTTATTACCATGTATTTAATATTCTCATATATTCAAATAAATTATGCAAACAGCTGAGATTTAGAGTATGAATTATTGACCTCAATGCTTTAGAAATGATGGAATGTATTATAATCACAGCCTGTGGCTATTATATTAGCACAGTGGATTCCGGTTAATTGGGGCAACAGCTAAGCAGGCAAGCCACTTATCTGAGACAACTCTTAAAGAATAAAAACTAATCTAGAAAATAGCCGGGATTCCTTTCGTTTACATTTGGGACACATGCCGCTTAATTAGGACAGAAGACTGTTGTCAAACATTTTCCAACTAGCGTCAGTTGCGTGCATGTCACGTGGCCGTTCAACACTACACCATACTTAGAGCGGACAGTTTTTAAGTAGCATCACTTGCGTCTGTTTGTGGTCAAATAGCAGGCATTTTTTGTGACTGATAGTTGGTGAGAAATAAACAGTAAGACAATTCAGAACTGTTTTGCTCACTACAGTTTCAATGCTTGAAGGTGCCAGAAATGGCCATGAGTCCAAATGAAGTGATTTCACAACTTCAACAAGTCAGGAACTACAAAGAATTTGAGGGTAATGACAATCATCTTGAATGTTACAATTAAAATAAAAATTTGGTGGATGCTAAGGTCGAAAGCACTGTTTGAAGGCAGACTGCCACCTCCACTAGGTGTCTGCGATGATTTTGTTCATTTACAGTCAATCAAGAGAACACAGCAACGTACACTGGATGAATCCCTCTGTCAACAGCTATTGGGAACTAATATAGCACTGTAGTCTTATTGATACTGTTCTAATTTGTTCTGTATTTGATTTAATTACATTATTTGTTATTCAGTTAAACAGTAGTTTGCCTTTGCTATATCTATTTCCATGAAACTTCGGGTAATTGAGACGACTGGTTAACTGGGCCAAAATATACTTGTGTCGATGTGTCCCAATTAACTGGAATTCACTGTATTTTGGGCCAACAGTGCATTATTTTACAACCAAAACACTCATTATTTTTCAAACAGATGCAGACAAAATTTTTTTTCAGCAAATTATAAGTACAATTTCAATCTGTGGTTAATGATATTGTACACATAATACATGGAAATACTTGTTCTAAATATGATTAAATTTTGAAATTTCCCCAACTTTTTACATATTGTTCTAATCTCATGCACAAGTGTCTGGAATTAATTTTAATAGCTTCCTTTTTATTGTTTAGGAATCATCCAAGTGGAAACCTCAGCTTGAATAAACAAATTTAAAAATAAGTCCCAATGCTAAATCATTGCTTGACATATTTAGAGCAGGGACATGGGGATTTCGTCTGTCTTTCCACCAACTGTTGTGGTGCAAAATCCAGGAATGATCAATAGGAACAAAGAAAATGGTATCATGATGGAATTTTGCTCAAATGAGGCAACTTAAAAAAATATCTGCAATAAATCTGATGCTTTTTTTAAACTGTACTCAAAACACTGTTATGTATATCCCAATAGATTTCAGTTTCAATACAAATGATTATGTCATTCTATTTTCCTTTTGACAAGTTTTGAGAATAGTTTCTTTAGGATAACACTGTAAGCTCTTTGCAAAAGTGTCAAATTTTACACAGTTATATTTCTGAAATCCAATTCTTTTCTTGACAAGATTTACATTACTTGCAGAAAATTTCACTGAATTTTGACAGACAAGTTTCTTCCTCATTTAGTATTGAGGTTGGCCTGAAGAATTGACAGGTAGAATAAACTCTCCCAGCCATATTCACCTAATCAGAATAACTTAAATTTGTTTTCCCCAAATCTTTCAATCTTACCTCATTTCTTCAAGGCAATATTAAAATAAGGCTTGATCAATCCAGGCGACTTTAATGAAATCGCTCGTGGAATTAGACATCAGTGGTAGGTGGGCTATGGAATTGTGGAAGGATTGAAGGTGACCCCACTCTCTCCCTCGCCTTTTGTGCTTGCATCTGATCAATTTGGCTCATTCTCTATATAGTGAAACAAAGGACTGGGAAAGGCCTTTCAGCCCTTTGATAAACTGCTGTGATGATCACACCATCTATCCTGATGCCATTTATCCTGATGCTCTTGCCAGATTCTGAATTCTTTTAATCTAAGAATTTAACTACCTATTTTAAAATATATATTTAGCACCTGGTCCCTATAGCTCTGTTGTAGCAAATATTATGGATTCACCAGCCTGAATTAAAGAGACTTTTTGGTCGTAAATCTGCTCTATAAATCTGACTCTTCATTCCAAACGTACTAGCTGAGGAAACTATTTCTCCCCACATTCTTTCAATGTTCTAGTGAATACAATTATAGTTGATACATCAGTCTTGTCACCCCAGGAATCTAACTGATGAACCTTTGTTGTACTTCCATGTTGTACTTCCTTTATGGCAAGTAGTCACTCTCAGGTGGATAAACTAATCCTGTACACAGCAACACACACAAAAAGATGGAGGAACTCAACAGGCCAGACAGCATCTATGAAAGAAAGTACAGTCGACCTTTTGGGCCGAGACCCTTCAGCAGGATCCTGTACACAACAAGGTTGGTCTCAACAGGTATATGGAGGAATTTAAGGTGGGGAGAGGGGGTTATATGGGAGGCAGGGTTTGAGGGTCGGCACAACAACGTGGGCTGAAGGGCCTGTACTGTGCTATACTATTCTATGTTCTATGTTCAACAAGGCTTATATAACTGCAACAAGACATACTGACCTTCGTACTGAAATTCTTTTAATTTGAAGTCCATGACACAACTTGCCTCCTTAACTACAAAATGTTAGTCAAAAAAAATCTGTTCACTCTAATCTTATTTTCCAGCTCTCTGTCTACAGCACTAAAAGCTAAGCAAGATGCCATTTGGAAACAAGGCTCTGAGGGTTTATGCCTCAACTATCACTGCAAGCATCAGTTAATACCCCATCTCCTTGGCAAAAACAAGCTTCTTCAACTCCTTTCTACTAATGCAAGTTCCCTAATTACTGAGTACTTCAGTAGGGAAGGTAAATCAGTCCCATTCACCCTATCTAGACCTCAATTTAATAAAAACATTACCTCACTTTATCCAGTTTGAGGAGAAATTATCCCAGTTTGGACTATCATTCTTCAACTAAAATTTTGCACGTCTCGAAACATCCTAATAAATCACTTTTGTAAGTTCACTAGTGCTAACTTTCCTGTAACGTAAAACATAGAACATCACAGCACAGGCCTTTCGGCCCACAATGCTGTGTCATCCTCTTAACATATTCAAGATCAATCTAACACTTCCTTCCCAAGTAGTCCTTCATTTTTCTTTCACCCAAGAGCCTATCTAAGAGTCTTTTAAATCTTCCTAATGTATCCACCTCTACCACCACCCCCACCAGTGTGTTCCATGCATTTACCATTCTCTGGTTAAAAGAAACTACCTTTGAAATACTGATTAGAATTGTTTATAGAACTCTAGCTGTGACCTAACTACCATTTCATATATTTCTGACCTAACAAATGCTGGTAACGCTAGTCAATACAAATCAAAGAGAAAACCTTCTACCAACCAGTCATACGCTTTGAAGGAAAATGGCTGTTAGAAACCAATTATCTCAATTCAACAACAGGGAATTGCAGTCATTTCTCAAGGCCATATTCTAAACCCAAGCCGGTCTAAGCTGATATTTTAATGATCATACCTTCATCAAAAGATGAAGATCAAAGATGCTTGCACAATAACATTCATAGCTCCTTAGTCAATTAAATACTTCACATTAACACAGCAAGACTTTAACAACATTTAGGATTTGAACAAATATGGAAGTCAAACAATACCAGGACACTGCAAGCACCAGGGTGAGAATTACCACCCAGAGAGGAAGCAACAACTTGCATTACTACTGGCAAATTCAACTCCTTAAGTGTAAAGTGGTTTCACTGAGTTTTATTATCACTTTCTTTTATGTCAGAAAATTTGATTTTTGTTTCTGGAAGCACTACAGTGCAAAGGCATAAAATTACTGCAAATTACAAAATGAATAGTGCAAAAAGAATAAGGATGAGATAGTATTCCTGGTCCATGGACCATTCAAAATTGTGACGATGGAGAGGAAGAAGCTGTCCCTGAATCACTGAGAGTGGGTCTTCAGGCCCACACTTCCTCTCTGATAGTAGCAACAAGACTGGGCGCATGCTAGATGGCGAGGGTCTTTAGCGTTGGCCAGGCCACCTAACTAAAGACTGGGTATTCTGCAGGAGTGACTCAAAGCCGTTCCGTCAAGTACAAAATGCAAGTTGAAAGTGTGATGGAATCCACCTCACTTGCTTAAATGATATAAGCTCCAGCAACACCCCAAAATTCTCAGTAACATCAGGAAAAAGCAGTTTGTCTGGTCAAAGCCACCTCCACCATCTTAATAGATCAATTCCACCTAACACTGGATATACAGTGTACATACCGCTTACAAAAAGCACTGCAGAAACTCAAAGGTTCATTGTTTGAATCTTCCAAACCCACATCATCCACCCCAGGATGAATACGATAAGTAAACATATTGGAACAATACAAGCAAGCAAGTTTATTCGTATAGCACATTTCAAACACAAATGCTTTACATAGAACAAAACATAAAGATCAAACATCAAATTTCAGACAATATATAAGAGAATAAAATCACACAAAAATAGATATGATAAATAGATGTTACAGTGCAGGAGATTCTAATTAAAAGCTACAGTGAAAAGAAAAGTTTTCAGCCTCAATTTAAAAGAGCTTAAAGTTAGGGCAGACTTCAGGTTCTCTGGAAGGTTATTCCAGATACATGCAGCATAGAAACTGTGTTTAGTTTTGACCCTGGGGATGGTAAGCAGACCCACCCCAGAAGACCTGAGAGCTCAGGAAGGTTCATAATGCAGCAAGAGATCGGAGATGTATTTTGGCCCCAGACCATTCAGTGCTTTATAAACCAGCAGTAATATTTTAAAGTCAATCCTCCAATGGACAGGAAGCCAGTATAACGATCAACAAGTTCTTTCCCAAATCAAGAACTATTTCAACTTGGTAATTGGCTGACATTCTTTCATCCTTCCTGGATTAAAATTAATGTTTGTTTAAAAAAAACAATTATATAGAATAAAATTCAAGTCTATTGCTGTAAACAAACACCATATCAATATCACCTTGTCTTATCCGTAATAAAAAAGATTTGTGCATTTGTGCAATAACTGTTAAACTTTTGAGCCCAAAAATAAATGAATTACACAACTTAAAGAAAAAGATCCAAATTAAGAAGCTCTAGATTGTCAGTGATCAAAATTTAAATCTAAATTCGCTAGTCCCACAGCCCCAGCTGGGAGTCTTGTTCAAAGAAAGCATGGTGATCTATAATTCTATAGTGCGACCTGACCTCCCTTTGAAGAAACCTCAGGTGGGAAATGAAGTGTTAGTGTATGGTCCCTAAGCTCTTTGCTTGTCTCATTGCTTTCTTGTTGAATGAATCACTTCAGCTCATTATATGTGGCTTAGACAATATCAGAACAGGCAAGTAAAAGGGAGGGAAGATGTAAAACATTCATTCAGTTGCCACTTTACTAAGTACACCTGCTCTTATCTAATTAGCCAATCAACTGGCAGCAATTAAAGCATGCAGTCATGGGCAAGAATTCAACTGTTGCTCAGACCAAACATCAGGTTGGAAAAGAAATGTGGTCTAAGTGACTTTGACAGCAAAATGATTTGACAGTTGGTGCCAGATAGGGTGGTTTCAGTATCTCCAGAAAATGCTGATCTCCTGGGATTTTCCTGCACAACAGTCTCTAGAGTTTGAAGAGAACGATGTGAAAAACAAAAAAAAAATCCAGTGAGCGGCAGTTCTGTGGGCAAAAACACCTTGTTAATGAGAGAGGTCAGAGGAGAACGGCCGGACTGGTTCAAGTTGACAGGAAAGTGACAATAACTTAAATCACCACGCATTACAACTGCGGTATTCAGAAGAGCATCTCTGAACACACAACACATCCAACATTGAAGTAGATGGCTACAGCAGCAGAAGACGATGAACTTACACTCAGCAACCACTTTATTACTAGGTACCTCTTGTACCTAATAAAGAGGCCAATGAGTATATAACACATTTCACAAATCATGGATTTCCTAAAGCACATTACAACTAAAGATATCTTCAGACAAAATTACCACTGCATTATAGAAAATGATAATGTAATCAATTTCCATGAGACCATAAGATATAGGAGCAGAATTAAGCTATTTCGTCCATCTAGTCTCCTCTGCCATTTCATCATGGCTGATCCAATTTTCCTCTCAGCCCCAATCTCCTGCCTTTTCCTCATATCCCTTCATGCCCTGACCAATCCAGAAACTATCAACCTCTGCCTTAAATATAAAGACTTGGCCTCCACAGCTGCCTGTGGCAAGGAAGTCCACAGATTCACCACTCTCTGGCTAAAGAAATTCTTCATCTCCATTCCAAAAGGACACCCTGTATTCTGAGGCTGTATCCTCAGGTCTTAGACTCTCCCACCATGGGAAACATCCTCTTCATATCCACTCTATCAAGACCTTTCACCATTCGACAGGTTTCAATGAGGTCACTCTTCATTCTTCTGAGTTCTAGTGAATACAGGCCCAGAGTCATCAAACACTCTTCATATGGCAAGCCATTCAATCCTGGAATCATTTTCATGAATCTCCTTTGAACCATTTCATCATACATGCTTTCATAAACAACAATTAAGATTAGACAACAAACTTTATGATATCATTGGATAATTATCAGCCATAACACCACAGAGAATTCATCTGTTCCTCTTCAAAGGATCTTTCAAAAAAGCTTTTCAAAAAAAAAGACATAAGTAATGCAGCATTCCCTTGGTACTGCATACTAGAATGTTCTAAACCCACGACTCTCTTAACCCAGAGGAAGAATCTGCCAACTGAGGCACAGTTGTCACCATGTGCCCACACCAAGAAAAAGCTTACGCTCTAATGTTACAGATTTTCATGTTTCTTACTTAAGTTATGTTTTGTATGAGCCACAGACAGCATTTGATGAGGGTTACAGCATTTACTGGAAGGTAAATTGCTTCTAAGCCAGCAGGCAGCCCAAATTTTTTGTGCTTACATACCAGCCCAAGTTCAATTAAATAAATTTTTGTAAGTGTTGTTGCTATTTCTCAACAGAAAATAACAGAATAGGTTTAATAATCATTTACTGCATGATACTAAAAAGCATCTGCCTGCCATCTGTCTTACCTAACCCTTTGGAATTCTATAAGCATTATACCTTGGTGTACAGTTTTTTCTGCAACTTCAGTATTATGTATCAAAGTAACCAACAGCTTAATTAAACTGATGCATGTACAGTACTAATATAGATTAAATCTTTCTAAATTTTTGCAAAGGAATAAGCAAGAGTTAATAAGATACTTTCTTCCTAACCATAATCCATGTATGTGTCAGTGTTTCTTGTTGCAGTGGCAATTCAAATAGTCCTAAATCAGGTATAGGAATTTTTTAATATTTCAAAAATAAACTCCATTTACAAAAAATTACATCTGTAATGTGATTTGGTTAAACATTCACAGTATTATCAGTTTTGTACATTTGCACTATTAGAGCATTCTGTGGACAAAGCAACATTGCCACACAAAAGAAATAAAGCGGATTCCGGTTAATTGGGACACATTGGGACCAGTACATTTTGGCCCAGTTAAGTAGCTTCCCAAACTAGCCAAAGTTTCATGAAAATGGTTAAAAGAGTATAAAAAAAGACAAACTACCACTTAACTGAGTCACCAATTATGTATTTAAATAAAATAACAGAACAAATTAGAAAACCACCAGAACTACTAAAAGAGGAATTCATCCAGTGTACGCTGCCATGTTCTTTTGATTGACTGTCATCGCAGACACCTCTTGCAGATAATGAACTGCCTTCACGCAATGTTTTCAACCTATGCATCCTCCTTTTCATCCTCACTGTAACATTCAAGATGATTGTCGATACCTTCAAATTCTTTGCAGTTCCTAACCTGCTGAAGTAGTTTCTGCCATCTCTAAGCCTGAATGTTTAAAACCACAGTGAGCTAAACAGTTCTGAATTGCTTATTGCTTATGACTCACCAATTACCAGTGACAAAAATCACTGCTTTTTGAATGCAAACGCACACAAGTGACGCTATTTAAAACCTGTTTGCTCTAAGCATGGTATAGTGTCTAATTGCCATACGACAGGCACACACTGACGCTAGTTAGAACCTGTTCGGCAACAGTCTCCAGACCCAATTAAGCGGCATAGAGTCCCAAATAAACAAATGGAATCCCAGCTACTTTCTCAGTTAGTCTTTTTCTTTAAGGGTTGTCTCAAATAAGCAGCTGCCCCAATTAACCGATGGCCCAATTAACTGGAATCCACTATAAATGGTTCTGCAAGGTTAGCTGGGCAGGGGAGAATTGCTATTACTCTAACAAATGTTTAGCACAGATACAACAAAGTGAAGACCTTCTGTTCTAAGAACAGACTCTCAATAAACTATAAATAATGCAAAGAATGAGACTATTTCTCACATACATCAAAATATCTATGGATGTACTGAATCCTACAAAGGTTAATTGATCGTAACTGGAGTCATTAATTAAAACAACAGAAATTTCAATAATCAATAAGCATATTGAAGCACACTTCGTTTAGTCAATTTGATTTTGATGCAATTGTGCGTATATGACAGGCACATATGAAGCGTTTAAAAACCTCAAATTCCTTTTCTTTCTCCATGCTTTTGGCAATTAATAACTCATTTCATCCAATCCTTCTTTCTAATACCTCTTACTTTTCCCTCTCAATTCTGGAAAATGCTCTGAGACATCCATATGTACACAAGCTCAACTGAAATTTAGATCTGTGTATGTTTATTAGTGAGTAAATGATGTGCATATTGGTTGAAAAATTATACAACAAAATTTAATTTCAAAATGAGTAGCAGCTATGCATTACTATGGAAAAGTTAGGACTTTATGTATTTCATTATCTTTAATCCATTTCAAGTATTTGATTTTTTACCACAAGTATCCTTTAAAAATAGGCAGTGCTACAAATTGTTAAGGCACCTAGTAAAACTGCAATCAATATAAGATTTTGTTTAATTACATCTTAAGAGTGTAATTAAATCTTTGTTTTCATTTGTCAAATATGCTAAAGAAAAATTAATGAATCAAAAATATTAATGCCAACGAATGCCCTCAGAAGCAGTCACTTTTTAAGACAATTAACACAAACCAAACACTAATTTTAGATTCCGCTTGCAGCATTGATTTCTGTTGTGATGAATGTAAGTTTGAGGAAACTACAAACCAGATTAAGATGCACCTCCTGCCATTTTCTCTTGGAAATTATTCAGTGGCCATTGAGCTCCTATGCTACAAAAGCACTTCTTGTAATATCACACATAACATGTTACTTCATTAAATAAAATACTTGTAAAACCAACATTAGCACTTAAAGTTGGTTAAAGACTAAATAGGTTCATTATAAATTCAAGATAAGTGTCCATGAAATTACAAGAGTACTTTAATGCCTAACAGGAGAGGCTGAGTCCAGCTAATGAACAAGAGGAATTTGAATTGTTTCACTCCACAACATCTGACCACCCGCAATCCCATAAATTACTGCCTTGCAGATCAGCAACAATTGTTCCCGTTTTTCCATATAATTTGTGACAGCCGCATTCCTTCTTACTCCTATGAAATCTGCATCCATGTTGGGAGTTACAGAATTGTTATATTGGTACTCTCACTCTCCGGCTCCAAAATGTAAGAATTTTTTTTCCATTTGAAATAAATAAGGAAACTTCCCGATGACTAATACATACATTTTAGGCTTGTGCTAATGTGGGTAGTTCCAGCTGTATGTTCCTTACAATACAGCAGCCTGACACAGTTTCCATGGCAGCAATTCTGAAGCTAGCACCAGTAATCTTCCCACCATAAGTCACTGCACCTTATTCACTGTGATACTGCCAAGAAAAAGGTACTGAGCACAAGGCGCTACTCTAAATACAGCAAAAAAAGAGGAAACTTTAGGTTAGGAAATGTAAAATCCATCTTTAAAATCAATACAATTTAGAGAACAGGAAGGTTTCTGTCAAAAGCAAATATCCAGATTAAACATATGTTTAAGATCACAATATTCTGGATGACAAATTTTAATTCATGTTCAGTACATGTCAGGATTTCAGTAATCAAAGTTTTTTTTTTGAAAAACATAAAATACTAAACTTTATAATGCCATCACTGGCCAAGGATAAGTCTTTGAGAAGTTGTATTTCAATCTATTGCACTCAATGACACTAAAGAGCTAAGTACAATCATATTTAACCAGACTCAAAATGGGAGGTAAAACTTGGATCATATGAGATACAATTCCAGCACATTTTAGTTTTTGATAATTTTTCAAAAAATATAGTTTTTGAAGTTGACATTACAACCAAAACAAAAATGTACAACTTAAAAAGGCAGATTTTTGATGTTCGATTCTAATCATAGTGATTCCCAGAAACAGCATACAAGGACTGGCTGCTTGTGTCAATAAAAAACAACAGCAATCTTGAAAGAACATATGTTGGCTTGGCCTAAGAATGTGATTTAACACAACTTCAAGGGGTATTCAGAGGTTTTTCTGCTTTTGCACAATTTTTAATTTAACTACTTAATATCCATATACACTGTAGTTGATTTATTTATTTTCTCTTATATTATCACGTACTGCTGCCACAAGGTAACAAATTTCACGACATATGCCGGTGATATTAAACCTGTTTCTGATTCTGACTCTTCAGTGTGCAAATGTAGCAAGCAGTGGTGATGCTGACAGAACGAAAACGTTGAAGGTACGTCAGGAGAATGTAAAAATAGGAAATGATGAATGAAATCAGAAATACTAGAAGGGAAGAGAAAACTAAATGCAGGGAATACAAAATAAAACAATAGCATGGCTGATTATCTGACATTGTTGAATTATTTAATTGCTAGAGTTAAGGTCAGAAAGAGAAGGTAAAAAGAATTAAAGTGCAGGTATGTCAATGCTAGAGGGATTCTGTAAGGTGGCCATTCAAGCTTTGTTTAATTTCCCCAAATGTAGAGATCACCGTTACATCAGCACCAAATCTAACAGACTAAGTTAAATGTCGAAGTGATTTGCTGTTTCACTTGGATGAAGCTTTTCAGTACCTGGACAATGGGGTGGAAATAAACTGGGGGCAACTGCTGGGATTAGGCCGGATAACTCTTTTACAACCAGTTTAACGGTGCCAAATAGCCCTCTGCAATTCTGTTTCAGTTGCCCCTAATTCTCCACTCCACTTGCACCAGGAGCAGTTTCTCTTTGGCCTTTTACGATGTTCAAAAGCCCAGTGCAAGCTTGAGTGATACACTTCATCCTCTGGCTTGCCCTTTAGAACTCTTCGTTGAATTCAACCATTTCAGCTAGCCAGACATCCAGTCTTGCAACTCAAATTTTGAGCACGGCACCTCTCTCCATTCCTGGCACTTCAGATTTCATCTTTTAGCATGTCCACCCCTTACCTTCCTCTCAACCAGCAACGCTTGTACCATTAGAAATACACACAAACTGCTGGAGCACCTCAGCAGGTCGCGCCGCATCTAATGAGGGAAATGAACAGTTGATGCCCTGAGCCAAGACACTTCATCAGGACCGGAAAGGAAGAGGGTAGAAGCCAAAATAAAAAGGGAAGGGAAGGTGGAGGAGCACAAGCTGGCAGAAAATAGGTGAGGGGGAAGGTAAGAAGTTGTGTGGGGGAAGGGTTGGGAATGGTGTGAGAAGATAGGAAGTGATAGGTGGAAGAGATAAAGGGCTGAAGAAAGAAATCTGATAGGACAGTAGACTATGGAATAAATGGAAGAAGGTGGGCAACCAGAGGGAAGCAGTGGACAGGTTCTGAGGGTAAGGGAAGGGAAGAAGTAAGAGGGCCACCAGGATGAGGAAAAAGAAAGAGGGGAAACAAGGAAAACAGAGGAAAGTGGTTACTGGCATTTAAAGAAATTGATACTCATGCCAAGACTGAGCTTGTCAATTTCATCAACTTTGCCTCCAATTTCCACCCTGTCCTTAAATGTACTTGGTCCATCTCTGACACCTCTCTCCTCTTTTATTATCTCTCTGTCTCCATTTCCAGGAACAGATTACCTACCAACATCTTTTATAAACCCACTTGACTATACCTCTTCCATCCTGACACATATAAGAATACTATTCCTTTCTCCCATTTCTTCTGCCTTTGCCACATTGCTTGCTAGAATGAGGCTTTCCAGTCCAGAACATTCAAACTGTCCTCTTTTTTTCCCAAAAACAGAATTTCCCATCCACCACAAGCAAAGCTGCCATCATCTGCATCTCCTCCATTTCACCCACATATGTCCTAACCTCATTCCCAAACCCGAACATAACAGAGATAGGTTTCCTTACCTATCATCCCACAAATCTTAACAGCCAAGACATCATTCTCTACATCTTCTGCCATTTCCAAAGGGATCCCACCATGAGGCATATCTTTCCTTCATTTGTCCCTACATCTCTTCCCTCACCACAATTCAGTGCCCTAAGCAGCCCTTCCAGGTGAGGGAGCAGTTCATCTGTAAGCCTGGCAGGGTCATTTATTGATTCCGGTTGGAGGAACAAAGCTCATATTCCAAGTTGGTAGTCTCCAAATTGACGGCATGAGCATCCATTTTTCTAACTTCCGATATCCACTCTCCTATTTTCCTTATTCCCCACAGCCCCACTTTCTCCCACTCCAGTGGTTCTCTCACCCCTTCTCTTCTCTTCCCCAGACACTCACAACTTGACCATCGCATCCCACCAGTTTCCCACTTCCTTCCCTTTATTCCATGACCCACTATCCTCCCCTATCAGATTTCTTTTTCTTCAACCTTTCATCTCTCTCACATATCATCTCCTAGCTTCTCACATCATTCCATTTCATTCCCCCATCCACCTCCCTACCTCCCCCCCCCCCATCTGGACTTACCTATTATCTGCCATCTTGTGCTCCACCTCCCCCTCCCCTGCCTTTTTTTATACTGACTTCTGTCCCCTTCCTTTCCAGTCCTGATGTAGGGTCTCAACCCGAGACGTTAACTGTTCATTTCCCGCCAGAAATGTTGCCTGACCTGCTGAGTTCTTCCAGCAATTCGTGTGTTGCTCAAGATTACCAACATCTGCGGATCTCTTGCGTCTCCACTCGTATCATTCGATACCTCCTCTTCCACGTTTACTCTCTCCATCTACCTATCCCCTTCTCGCGACAACTTAAAACTTACTTCACGTCTAATTTCTTTACATTTCTGGTGAAACGACGTCGACCCGAAACATTAAACATTTCGCTCCCTTCATCTGCTGTCTGAACTGCCGAGCATCTTGCTTCCATTGTAGTTTTCAGAATGGTGGCTCTTTTACAACACAAATCATTCCAACTTCCACTTCAATTTTGAAACCAGGCGGTATTTAATCGTGAAGAAAAAGGTTGAACTGTCTCTATGTAACCTGTTACAGCACGGAAAAGGTAACAGAATTCCAATAGCTAAGCAAAGCTTTAAAGTTTGTCAAGTAGAGCGCCTAATAAATCACCAACTGTGCCTGCTGCAGCCGAGCTCCTCTGCTACTAACCTGGATCCTTGAGCTTTACTCTGATCGTAATGTAGTTGCATTCCAAATAAATTTTAAGTACCAGACTGGAATACCACTCCAGTCCATGTGTCAAGAGGAAACTCTGGGTGGGTTCCACGGGTCAGAAGGAATGCTCACCCAGATTATTTTAACCCCGTAATTGCTACGTTTCTAATGCCTTTGCAATGCTCGAATTTGATTTTATTAATTTCTCCCGATCTCAGTGCAAATGCTTGCAGCCATTGTGATCTGTGTTTAATCAGACAACAGTAGGATTTATTTTACCTGCTGTTCTTGCTGCTTCATGAGCCCGATGGAGACGTTGGGAGTGTTAAAGCCCCGGCACCTGCCCGATGAAGATGTCTTTTCCTCTCGGAGATTTCATCTTTACTAGGGCTCCTGGCTGGGGGAGAGAAGTTGTAGCTGCCGCATCTGAGTCCCCGGCGACAACCAGCTCGCTGCCCGCAGTGGGCAGCGCGCATGCGGCTCACAGCCCGGGACCACCACCCACCCGTTCACACAGGCTTAAAAGGGCAATGCGCCCTCCGCTCCGCCGAGGAATCCTGGTGGCCAGAAACCACTGTATCATCAATGTGGAAATAAAGATTAAGTGCAACAAGTGCATTAGCAGTTTCAGTCTGCGATTAGATTTAATACATTCCACTACTCATATGCATGGCTGCTCTGCGGGTACCTTGCCCATTTCAGCCTCTCGCAGTGCAGCTCGATTTCCCCATAGAATACTTCTGCTAACATTACCACCACCCGACCAAAGATTCAAGTGACTGGCGGAATTGAAGTATATTTCTTCATCAGTATAGTGATCTATGATATTATCCTTTTTGCATTTAATCATTTAATTTGATCATTCTTATGGGTTTATATATTTAATCGATAAATGTTGATGAACAATCAATTTTGTAGATATAATTCAAAAGAAAAAAGGCGCATATTCTGCAAAATGATTGCATCTCGTAGCACTCAAAAGCCATGTTTCACCCCATCATCTCCGTGATTTATTTCACTGCACTTCCGAAATTGTGAACTCTTTAGCCTTAAACCTTTCCTAGCCTAATTTCAACCCGTGTCGTAAAGCGCAGAAATGTGCTGCTCTATCCTTTATAGAGTGATGGATTTTCACAGACTCTTCAACCATGCCAAACAAGGTGTATACCTGAGCTAGTCTCATTTGCCTGCATTTGACCCACGAGTCCTCTAAACCTCTCCTATCCATCGACCTGTCTAAATGTATTTTAAATGATGTAATGTTACCGACCTCTACCACTTCCTCTGACATTTCATTCCACCTATCCACAAACCTTTCTGTGAAAAAAGTTGCTCCTCCGGCCTCTTTAATTTTTTTTTACCCTGTCTCACATCAAATTCTAGTTTTGTTCTAATCCAGCGTTTCCGACCTGAAAAGTCGGCAATATCTTTCCTCCCACAGATGGTGCTGAGTTCCTCCAGCAGAGTGTTTGTTTTCCCTCTAGTTTTAAACACCTCTATCATGGGAAACAGCCTGCAATCGTTCAGTTTTTCTATGCTCTTCGTGATTTTATATACCTCACAAAAGTCATCCCAAGGGAGAAAGTCGCTCTTTTTAACTCAAGCTCTCCAGTCCCAGTAATATCCTTGTGATTTTTTTTCCTGCATTGTTTCCAGCTTAATAACATCCAACCAGAACTGCACACGATACTTCATGTCTCACCAGTGTCTCCTACAGCTGTGACATGACGTGGAAATTCTTGCACTCAAAGCCCTGACAGATGACAGCAAGTGCAGCAAGTGCCTCTTTTTCCACCCTGTCGACCTGTGCTGCCATTTCGCGGAACTATGTTCCTGTACTCCTATGTCTTTCTGTTCCACAACTTTCTCAGGGGCTCTGCCATGTTCTGTGTGAATCCACAGTGCTACAATCTGTATTCTCCCTATTTAAATTGCGTCTGCCATTTCTTGATTCACTTTCCAAACTGATATAAATCCTGTTGTAAATCTAGATAACTTTCTTCATTGTTCATTTTCTTCATTGGTGTTATTGCAAATTTACAAATCATGCAACTGCATTCTTATTCTAAGTGATGATGAATCACAGTGAATCCAGCACCAACCCCTGTGACATAGCACTGATTACAGACCACTCTATTAAATGCCATGAAACCACCACCCTCTGAATCCTTCCATCAAGCTAATTTTGTATCCAATGCGATGCCTTCTTCTAGACTAGTTTACTATGATGAACCTTATCAAAGTCCTGCTAAGATTTATGTGGGCCTTGCTAAATTCCATTTACATTGCTATGCTCTCTTGTGTCTTGGTCACCTCTTCAAAAGTGCCAACCAAATTCATGAGACACGATTCCCCACGCACAGAGCCATGCTGTCTATTCCTGTTCTGTCCTTGAATTCTAAATTCAGATAGATCCTCTCTCTCAGTTTTCTCCAGGGAACTTTTCCTATCACTGACACTCGGCTTTAGTACCTCAGCTTCTCCTTAGTTGTAATAAAAAAATACATTTATTTATAAGATGTAGACATCATTGGCAAAGCCAGTGAAACAGTGTGTCAATGTTGCATGTGATGAATAAAAATCAAATCTTTTGACTGTGTGTCAGTGCATAAAGCTCTATTATGCCCACCGTTTTCTATTTGTTTGCTAAATGAAAGATTGTTACACTAAAATCAGGTGAAAGTGCAAGCTGTATGACAATGTTAACAGATCATGAAAAATTAATGTCTCTCTGGGACGTAAATACAAGAAGTTACTTAAAATGTTTTCATTTATATTTCTTGCCGATCTCTTTTAATAAGTCCCTTTATTATTCTGTTCCATGCACCAATGATGTAAACGTTTGAAATGTAGAGTAGTTACTGTTACAATGTGGGATGCATTACTCCCACAAAGCCCTACGATCAATAAAGTAATATTGACCAGAGAATCTACATTACTGTTGAAGAGTAAATATTGAACAGAAATAACTCCCCCACTTTATTAAAAAAAAACATTATCTATAGCACCTTCAACTATCTAGGAATGGCCAAAGCTCTCCCTCAATATTTCACTAAACCCATTAGCCATTTTTTGCTCAAGTACTTGCACTGGAACATGTACCCTTTACTTTCAGAGACAGGCAACAGTACTACAAACTCAACTACAGCTGACATACCATGCAGTCTTATAAGAACAATGCCAAAAAAAATGCCATGAAAATGATAAAAATAGAAGTTCAGCTCAATAAATGTTGTTTGGGATTAACAAATTAAAATGCTACTGGTTGCTTGTAAAGATCTTAGGTAAATTGAACAGAGAAGCACATTTTCAATTAATAGAGAGCAAGATTTAATTGAGCAATATTTCCAAAATGGGATCTGAACAGTCAGGTTCATTCTGAAATATTGCATTTGAAAATTAAGTTGTCAAATTGGAATAGAAATAAAGTTAATGGCACATGACCATACATGATGGATTTGTTACGGAAAATTTGACCAACATCAGGTGCATGATTTCGGCTGCTCTGCCTGCATATTGTCAAGTTTCATCAGTGTTGTCACAACTGATTTCATTCAGATTAATGTTTGTAATTGCAAATGTCACTCCACTCCTTAAGAAGGCAAGAAGGCAGAAGAAAGGAAATTATAAGCCAGTTAGCCTGACTTCAATGGTTGGGAAAATGTTGAAGTCCTTTATTAAGGATGAGATTTCAGGGTACTTGGAAAGTCAGTGTAGTTACCTTAAGGGGATAGCTTGTCTGACAAATCAGTTGGAATCCTTTGAGAAAAAAAAATAGGCAGGATAGACAAAGGAGCATCAGTGGATGTTATTTACTTGGATTTTCAGAAGGCTTTTGACAAGGTGCCTCACAAGGTAAGAGACCATAGTATTAAAGGAAAGATACTAGTATGGATAAAAGACTGGCCAACTGGCAGGAGACAAAGAGTGGGGAAAAGGGGGTAATTTTCTGTTTGGTCAGCAGTGACTAATGATGTTCCACAGGAGTCGGTACTGGGACCACTTCTTTTCACACTAAATGTCAAAGTTTTGGATGTTGGAATTGATGGCTTTCTGGCCATGTCTGTGGATGATACAAAGAGAGATAGAGGGGTAGGAAGTGCTGAGCAACCTGGGAGCCTGCAGAAGGACTTAGACAGATTAGGAGAATGGGTAAAGAAGTGGCAGATGGAATATAGTGTAGGGAAGTGTATGGTCATGCACTTTGGAAGAAGGAATAAAGGCATAGACAGGGAGAAAATTCAAAACTCAAAGGTGCAAGGTGATTTGGGAGCCCTTGTGCAAAATTCCCTAAAGGTTGAGTCAGTGGTAAGGAAGGCAAATACAATATCAGCATTCATTTCAAGAGGACTAGAATATAAAAGCAAAGGTGTAATGTTGAGATTTTAAATGGCATTGGTGGGACCACATTTGGAGAAGTGTGAACAGTTTTGGACTCCTTATCTAAGAAACAATATGTGTCATTGAACCAGAGGTGGTTCATGAGAATGATTCCAGAAATTAATGGCTTAACGTATGAGGAGCGTTTGATGGCTCTAGGCTAGAACTCACTGGAGTTTGGAAGGATGAGGGGGAGATCTCACTGAAAGCTATTGGATAGTGAAAGGCCTAGAGTCAATGTGGAGAAGATGATTCCTAGAGTGAGGAGAGTCTAGGACCAGAGGGCACAGTCTCAGAATAGAGGGAGATCAATTTAGAATGAAGATGAAGAGGCAACACACTCAAAATGCTGGAGGAACTCAGCAGGCCAGGCAGCATCTGTAGAAAAGAGTATAGTCAACTGTACTCTTTTCCACAGATGCTGACTGGTCTGCTGAATTCCTCCAGAATTTTGTGTGCATTGCTTGAATTTCCAGCATCTGCAGATTTTCTCGTGTTAGCGAGATGAAGAGGAATTTCTTTAGGCAGAAGATGGTGACTGTTGCCACTGATGACTGTAGAGGCTGAGTCATCTAGGTACATATGAAGCAGATGTTGATAGGTTCTTGATTAGCCAGCACATCAAAGGTTACAGGGAGAAGAAAGAAGAATGGCATTAAGAGATAATAAATGGACCATAATGGAATGGTGATGCCTATATCTCTTAAGTTTTATGATCTTATGGTAATTCTTAGTGATGAATATTAAATTGTAATCCTGACAGGAGATTTGTTCAGTGGAGCTATCAATGTTCAAGAGGAAAACTGCTTTAAACAGAGTACACCATTCTTGTAATTATCCAATAAGTATGGTTAAAACTTGGATCAGAGGAAATTCTCCCGCATCAAGATGCTGACATGTTGACTCAGAGGTTGTAGTAATTTTGAAGGTTATGGAGGAGCAACCAGGCTTTTATTTGTACATGATGCCCACCATCTCCTACTTACATAGTACAAGGTTCCCCAAAACTCCTCCACTCCATCCTAATTGTTTCGAAGGCCATGCTGTTGTCTAGCATGACCATTCCATAATCTCAAGTGATGTAGAGACCTGTATATTGAAAGGTCATCAAGCTGAAACCAATATTTGTGCTTCTCTCCTCACAGCTGATGCTTAACCTGCAGAGTGTTTTACAGCAGTTTCTGTTGTTCTTCTAGTGTTAGACCACTCTTGGCCTTTTCTGGAAGAATAGTTGATGAGAGGCAGTGAGTTACAGTTAGAATAAGAGCACGTTCCTGAAGAACATGTGCACTGACAGATTGGAACTGAGATGATGGTTGTTCTGCAACTACATTCCAATACATCATGTATGATTTCTAAGTATAAATATGCGCTGACAACTTTGCTAAAGATCTCTAGGATTATCAAGATCAAATTCGAAGTAAATTTATAATCGAAGTGTATATATGTCACCATGTACTGTCTTGAGATTCAGTTTCTTGCAGGCATTTACAGAAAATAAAGAAATACAGCAGAATTTATGAAAACTATACGTAAAAAATCACCAACAGCCAAACTGCAAGAGGAGTCTGGTTGTAAAAATAATAACAAATAAATAAATAATACTGAGCACATGAGTTGTTGAGTCCTTGAAAGTGACTCTGTGGGTTAGAACACAAAATATAGAACGTGCAGCACAGGAACAGGCCCCTCGGCCTGCAATGCTTTGCTAAACCCATTAAATTAGTAATCAAATGGCCAACTCAACTAATCTCTTCTGCCTACACAACCTCCATATCCCTCCATTTTCCTCACATCCATGTGCCTATCTAAATGTCTCCTAAAAGTTTCGAATATTTCTGCCTCCACCCCCTCCAAGGCAGTGCATTCCAGGTACCCACTGCTCCCTGTGTAAAAAATTACCCCATCTCACTTTAAATGTGTGTCCTCTGGTCTTAGGCATTTCAACCCTGGGAAAAAGATACTGCCTAGGCACTCTATCTATGCCTCAAATAATCTTATAACCCTCTATCAGATCATCCCTCAGCCTCTGCCACTCCAGCGAAAACCATCCAAATTTGTCCAAACCCCTGTTATAGCCTATGCCCTCTAAACCAGGTAACATCCTGGTAAACCTCTTCTGCGCCCTCTCCAAAACCTCAATATTGTTCCTATTATGTGGCAACCAGAACTGTATGCAATACTCCAGATGCAGACTACTAGAGTTTTTAAAAGCTGCAGCTCAGTGCCTCGTCTAATAAAGGCAAGCATGCCATATGCCTCCTTAACCACCCTGACAACCTGTGCAGCCACTTTCAGGGAGCTATGAACTTGGACCCCAAGATCCCTCTGCTCATCAACACTGCTAAGGATCTTGCCTTTAACAGTGTACTTTCTCCTTGCATTTCATACAGGTCATTTATATACATCACAAACAGCAGACGTCATAGTACAGAACCCCGCGAAACACCACTAATTACAGACCTACAGCTTGAATAAATCCCTCCAGCCACTGTCCTCTGTTTTCTATGGGCAAGCCAATTCTGAATCCAAATGGCCAATCCACCATGGATCCCATGCATCTTAAACTTCTGGATGAGCTTCCCATGAGGGACCTAGTCAAACATCTTACTAAAATCCATGTAAACAACATCCACAGCTCATCAACCACCCTCATCACCACATCAAAAAAACTCAGTCAAGTTAGTAAGACATGATTTGCCCTGTACAAATCCATGTTGGCTCTCCCTAATTAAACCATGGTTTTCTAAATGCTCATAAATCCTATCCCTAAGAATTCTCTCCAGTAACTTCCCTACCACTAATGTGAGGCTCACTAAATTTGTTTAGTGGGATGGCCAGATGAATGCTAATTCTACATTCTGTTTATTTTAAGTGGAAATAATAAATAAATCAGCTGAAATAGTAATCAAAATCCATAGTAAAACATTGCAAATAACTTTAGTTTTAGGATGCTTCATAATATTCCAAAGAGACTGAAGTTTATTCAATGACTAGTATATTGAAGAATATGAGAGGTTTTGTACAAAGATCCTTTTTTTAAATTTAACTTCTAATGGATCTTTTTAAATCTGTCAAGTACATATTTTATCTTGAAATGGTTATGAAATCAAAGAGTCCTTGCCCTAAATAATTATATTAATTTTCAAAGATATTATTATTTATTTCATTTTCTAAAACATCCCTGGAACCAACATATGAAGATATTTCTATTTCGCAGGATTTCTGAATCCTCTTTAATTTTCAGACTTCCATTTTCACTTTTGTAAAAATCAATTGCATCAAAAGCATATTTCTGCCTTCCCTCAATGGGACAGCGAGCAAGTTTAGGTTTAAGTTTAGCAGTTATCTATTAATAATTTAAATCCTGTTAATGTTACAAGTTACAACCACTGCATGGGTATTGAGACTGTCTAGTCTGTGTTTCAGTTGCAGTCAAAGTGTTTCTTTGTACACTGGTTGGCAGAATGCTCATTTTCTAAAATTACTAATGCATTGTTTGCGAGATAACATCTTTAACGAGAGAAAATTGGTCTGTTATAGATACATCATAATTGCGTTTTTGTGATTCACATGCAGAAATATACAGTAAGTGAAAAGAAATTATGTTATTTTCTGACATACTACTATGGTGATAAAATCGTGCTATATGGCAGCTTGAGTTAATATATCTGAAATTAAGATGATTACACATTATTGTAGAGTTTCCATTATCCATGCTCCATTTAACAACTGGAAATCTTGTGGGGCAGAGCCTGCTGCAAGATATTCTCTTACTGTAGAGTCTGCTAGCATTAATCTTATTCTGTCCAATATAAATCCGCCTCTCTCCAGAAGATAGATTACATTCAATTTATGGTACTTGTGCTGCATTTTTTTCTTCATTTCCTTTACTAGGCCATTTCCATATAACATCTGTAAGAACAATATTTAGAAAAACAGTTATCCATCAATTTCAATTATCTAACATGGAAATTCCCTGTGTTTTAGTAGAGAATAAATGCTTGCTTTCATTATGAGTTTCTTAGTTTAAAAAAATACAAATGGCATCACATATTTTTGAGGAAAAAAAAGGAAGACATGCCAAAGCATTTTTTTGTATTAAGTACAATTAAAATCAATCACAGTTTATTTAATTTAATGCTTGATTATTTTTCTGTACCAGAAATTATGCATTATGAATGCTTCAAGATAAAGAGGGACCAAATGAAAGCGAAACAATTTAACTTTATATGCAGAAAATGTGAGTGATGTAGAATCTGGAGTGTTCCTTCAAATATAGTCTGATAGAATACTCTGGGAAATAAGTTTGAAAATTCTCGATGCAATTCTCAGTAATCATGCACTCCCACAACTGAACTGGTAATCCCAGAAACAACAGGAAGGCTGCGGAGGGGAATAAAAATGGACTATTGACATAGAGAAAGTAAATCTCTACCTTAAAGATGGTACTTAATGGTTTCATCTAATGAAAAGTCACAGACTCAAACTTCTGTTTAACCTCATACATAGTAAACTCCCTTAATTTCTATTGTGCTCATCTTTTCCTAATTTGTCTAATAATTTAACAACTAAAAATAAATCTTAAAATCTGCTATTGATGGCAAAGTCTGCCCGTCCATCAGCCATGAATAGTAATGCATAGTAATTGATTCATGTGAGTGCAATTTCCCAACACCCATAGACAACAAGCAAAGCTACCTGTTGCACTTATTTCCTTGCAAGTTTGCTGCTCAGTTTTATATCTACTCTGTTGTCAACCTATAATTGTAGCTCATTGAGTTGTCATGCTAAGATGTGCACAGATGTTGTACACAACAAAAGCATTTAGTAATTTAATTTACATTATCATTTCAATTTCCTAGTATTTAAGAATGATTGCTGCACACATTCTGCACAGTGGGGAAAAGTAGCTGTTTAAATTTCATACTGTAAACCTTCCGATTACTTTAGTGGGAGTTGTTATATCAATAAAATATATGCAAATTAAAAGCTGCCAGTGCCTATAAGGTGTACTTCACAGATTTCCAAGCATTTTTGTTATAAAATAGGAATGTGTAAAATCATCTCCATACAGAGAGTGAAACCAGATAGCAATCAAACATAATTGGTAAAAAGATGATTTCCTGGCATTTTTGTATTAGTGAAAATGCAAAAATCAACAACTGCAGTTGCTGGAAGTCTGAAATAAAATCAAAAGAATGATGGAACAACATAGCAAGTCAGGCAGCATCTGTGGAAAGGGAAACAGACAACAATCCAGGTTTCTGACCCTTCAACAATACAGGTAAAGAGGAGTTTTCAGTAAAAAGAGGTTATGAGGGAGATGTGCAAAATTGTCATAACGGAATGTCAGCAATAGAATGAGCCATCATGGCCTAATGTTAACAATCACAAGACATTCAGCTTCTTGGTCTATCTAACATAATAACTGATATTGTTCTGGGATGTTTCAGGTGGGCCAGATGTGTAGAGTAAGAAAATCTGACCTACATAATATGAAAGTACAAATCAAAAAATGCTAATAAAACTTAATAGGTCAGTTAGCATCTGTGGAAAGAGAAACAGTTAATGTTTTAGGTAGTCTAAATAGCAACAGAAGGGTGGGAGGACAATGGGTGGATCAAAGGGAATTTTTCTGTTAGAATTAAGTCAAGAAGATTCAGATTAAACTTCAATGGCTGTGTGATCTATTGTGAATATGGTTCTGGCAGATTGGCCAGCAGACCAGAATATACAGAGGGATGAAAAGAGAAAAATGGAATAGCATCTAGGAATAGTTCATGTAGAGACTGGAAGTAAGAATCAGAATCAGGTTTAATATTACCAATATATGTCATGAATTTTTTTTTTGCGGCATAATAATGAAAATTGTGAATTACCGTAGGTATATATATATATATATATATATATATATATATATATATATATATATATATATATATATATATATATATATATATATATATATATATAGTTAATTTAAGTGATTAAATAGTACAAAAAATAGTGAGGTAGTGTTCTTCGGTTCAATGTCCATTCAGAGTCTGATGCAGAGGGGAAAGAGGTGTTCCTGAATCATTGAGTGTGTGCCTTGAGGCTCAGTACCTCCTTCCTGATGGCAGCAATGAGAACAAGGCATGTCCAGGGTAATGGGGATCCTTAATGATGGATGCCACCTTTTTGAGGCGTTGCTCCTTGAAACTGTCCTGGGTTCTACAGAGTCTAGTGCCGATGATGGAGCTAACTGAGTTCAGATTCTGTGCAGTAGCCACCCCATACCAGACAGTGATGCAGCCAGTTAGAATGAACTTCTGAAGAAATTTGTGTTTCTTTGGTGATGTACCAAATCTCCTCAAACTCCTGACTAAACATGGCCACTGTCATGCCTTCTTTGTAACTGCATTGATATGTTGGGCTCAGGATAGCCCCTCAGAGATGTTGACACCCAGGATCTTGAAATTGCTCACTCTTTCCACTTCCAATCCCTCTTTGAGGACTGATGTGTGTTCCCTTGTCAATCAATTCTTGGTTTGTTGCTGCAACACCACTCAACAAGCTGATATACCTTGCTCCTGTATGCCCTCTCATCACCATCTAAAATTCTGCCAACAATACTTATGTCATCAGCAAATTGATGGATGGCATTTGAGTTGTGCTTAGCCACACACTGTCATGGGTGTAGAGAGTAGAGCAGTAGGCTAAGCACACATCTTTGAGGTGTGCCAGTGCTACCCACACTACCTAAAGTTGGAGAACTCCATACTATGAGAATGGTGAAATGGATTGCTCTCAAAAATAACAGGCTAAACTTTTATTGCATAGCAAAACACTTTTATGCCTCAGGGAAAGGTTTTATGTGACAAGTAGTGCATACATAGCATTCTTCAAGAAATCATAGTAGTTTTCCATGTTTATGGTTCATCTATAAATAGAGAGAACTGGGCATATAGCTCTGATAGTAATCAGCTCAACAGAGGTTGCTGTTATAGTGTTCTGGTGCAATAAAGAGAAATAGGATGCAAGATGCTATGAGAGAGTGGAAGAATGGGTGGAGAGGGCTAAGGGGAAAATTCGTGATGGCCTGAAATGCTGGCACAATTAAAGAGGAGTAATTGTGGAATACTGAAGAGGTCAATCATGAGCTAATTTAAAGACTAACCTTATGAGGGGAAAATGACAGCCACTCCCCACCCCCATTCTAATCAGGTTTTACCAGAGCACCACTGAGAATACCCTGACCAGATGTGTATATCGTAAGTCCCTTTGCATAGAAACACAGAAAACCTACAGCACAATACAGGCCCTTCAGTCCACAATGTTCTGCTGAACATGTACTTACATTAGAAGTTACCTAGGGTTACCCATAGCCCTCTATTTTTCTAAGCACCATGTACCTATCCAGGTGTCTCTTAAAAGATGCTATCATATCTGTCTCCACCACCATCACTGGCAGCCCATTCCATGCACTCACCACCCTCTATGTAAAAAAACTTACCCCTGACATCTCCTCTGTACCGACTTCCAAGCACCTTAAAACTGTGCCCTCTCGTATTAGCCCAGTTCAGCATCTCAGGTTTTTGGATTTTCTCCCTATTTAGAAAATAGTCTGCATATTTATTTATTCTACCAAAGTACACATTGATGCATTTTCCAACATTATATTTCATTTGCCACTTTCTTGCCCATTCTCTCAATCTGTCTAAGTCCTTCTGCAGCCTACCTTCTTCCTCAACACTACCCGCCCCTCCACCAATCTTCAGATCATCTGCAAACTTGGCAACAGAGCCACCCATTCCATCATCTAAATCATTGATATGCAGCAGAAAAAGAAGCGGTCCCAAAACTGACCCCTGTGGAACACAACTAGTCACTGGCAGCCAACCAGAAAAGGATCTCTTTTTCCCCCCACTCACTGCCTCCTACCAATCAGCCAATCCTCTAACCATGCCAGCAACTTTCCTGAAATACCATGGGCGTTTAACTCGATAAGCAGCCTCGTGTGGCGCTTTGTCAAAGACCTCCTGAAAGCCCAAATATACATCCACTGCACCCCCTTTAGCTATCCCACTTGTACTCTCCTCAAAGAAGTCTAACAAGTTTGTCAGGCAAGATTTTCCCTTAAGGAAACCATGTTGATTTTGTCCTACGTCTGTTCTATGTCCTGTGTCACCAAGTGCTCCATAACCTCAACCTTAGCAATTGACTCCAACATCATCCCAACCACTGAGGTCGGGCTAACTGATCTCTGATTTCCCTTCTGCTCCTTCTTCCTTCCTTAAAGAGTGGGGTGACATTTGCAGTTTTCCAGTCCTTTGGCACCGTGTCAGAGTCCAATAATTTTTGAAGGATCATGTTGAATGTTTCCACAATCTCTACGCTACCTGTTTCAGAACACTGTATAACTACCAATGTTGGAAATCTGAAACAAAATTAAAGCAGAAAATGATGAAAACGTCTATCACAATGTGTGGGCCTTGCCTATAGCAATAGACCTCAGCAGAGTAAAGGCCTACCACAGTGATTGAAGGGTTTGTCTCTATTTGTACCACTTTTTGGCAATGAAGTGGCATTTGTCATTTTAAAGTGTGGTCCAACATTGGCCATCTCATAGCTAAGTCCTTCTTTGTTACTCATTGTCCGGTTTCTGGTTCCCACCGCTGATGGCAGAGTGTTCCACTACCAATCAGAGAAGAACGCAACTTGTTCCCGTCATCCATCAACCCTGCAAGAATGTAAAACAAAGACAGGAAACTGCTAAATAAAGATCTCTTTTCTTTCACAGCAGTGAATATGATCATATGCAGAAAGCTTGGGTTTAAAAATGTTAACAAGCACGGTGAATCACATGATTTCATATCCGGAACAAGTTATAGGCCAACGTGAGCTTTTCTTGAAGATGTGTACAACTATATTAACAGCTCAAATGATCACTTTTTTAAAAAGTTTTTTCAGTCATTGGGCTAGAATTTATTTTTCTGCAGTACCCATGCATTATTCTAAAACCCAACACATAAATACAATCATGTCCTTAACCAGAGGGCTTCATGCAGGTGATAAACATGCAGCCAAATTAATTTTGACGTCACTGTGCCTGGGGTCTGCTTATGGCGTTAGCAATTCATACCAGTGCAAGTTCGACTGAGAGCTGAGGCCTGCTTCGGCATTGAACAACATAGACCCAGCTTATTTGCTCCTGGTTATGGCGTTTAAGCCTTTGTTCTACCTGCATGTCACATTTGACGTGTGGAAATCTGACATGTGACTAGAGCCTGAAAAAACATAGTTGTAATTCACTTCACTTTGCTGTTCTGTGGCATTCCAACACCCCTGACCCCCAGATACATGGTTAAAGTGGCTGGTGGTGGGACACCAGGAGGGGGAATGGAAGAGGAAGAATATAAAGTTATGAAAGGGACAGATAAGATAGAGGCAGGAAAGTTGTTTCTACTGGTAGGTGAGACTAGAACCAGGGGACATAGCCTCGAGACTTAGGATGGAGATGAGGAGGGACTGCTTTTTCCAGGGAGTGGTGAATCTATGGAATTCTCTGCTCAATGAAGCAGTGGAGGCTACCTCAGTAAACATACTTAAGACAAGATTGGACAGATTTTTGCATAGTCGGGGAATTAAGGGTTATTGGGAAGGTAGGTGGAGATGAGTCCATGGCCGGATCAGCCATGATCTTCTTGAATGGCAGAGCGGGCTCGATGGGCCAGATGGCCACCTCCTGCTCCTATTTCTTATTTTCTTATGTTATATTACCTCAAATTACAAACTGGAATAATTACAAATGCTGAAAATCTGAACTAACGGATGGTTGATGGTTAGCACAGATTCAGTGGGTTGAAGGTTTTGTTTCCATGCTGTTCGACACTTTAACTCCATGACTCTCAATGAGAAAAAGAAGAAGGTGCTCATTACCTGAAAGAGTTTACTCCAGGTCAATGGTACACGGCCCATGGACCCATCGGTGAATGTTAGGGGTCCAGGGCATTAAAAAAATTGGGAACCCCTGCTCCAGATGATTCCTGATGAAAAATTGTCAACATGAGCCATTAACTGAGATGTTCTCTCTTGCTGTCAGACCATTTTCAGCATTTTCTATTTTTGCTTACAGTGATCATCTGTTTTCAGCCATGTTTCAAACTTCTAAATTGAAATTAACAGATGGTGAAATCTTCTGTATAAAGCAGATGAGAGCTGCAGCTTAGAACATGAAAGGGGTGTGGCCATCACTGTGTTCAATTTCTTAGCCTGTTAATGTAAAAAATACCAAATCTCATGCACACCCATTAAAGGTGGCATTGTTTGGGAGGATTGGTAATTTAATGGCCAGATATTAGTGGGTTAGTATTGTCTGTATTTCTTCCTGTTGTAACATTGACCTTTTGTCGGTAAAATTTTTGCATTTTTCTACTTCCTTCAATAGCATCAATCACAGTCCTCTGACAAAACTCTACCCAGTACGAGGTGTAAAAGGTGTGCACAAGCAAGCTATGTGCTATTCAAAAGGACATCCAATCCATATAGCCTGCATACCATAGCCCTCTTCACAATGAGAAAGCCACTCATTCATCAGCTGGATACTGAAGTCCAATGTAAATGATGGAAGAACTGTATGACACCACAAACTACCTGTCTATCTGCCCTGAAGACAGCCATCTATTTTCATCTCCAAGCCCTTTGTTTTTTGATCACTCAAAAACACTAAAATTTATAATTCAGGAAGAACTATGGCTCCAAGTGTCTGATTGGATCCTGTGGAAATGCTAAAGCCATTCACTGTAAAACTATTAGAAGAACACAAAACAAAGAGTCATTATAATAACCTCCTCCTCTTTGCCCAACCCCCCCAACCACCCACCTCGGCTGTGTTCATGGACCAGTTTATTTATGTAGAGTATTTCATGTTCATGTAGGTTGAGCTCATTTTGATAAAGGGAAACTGATGGAAGAAATTTAGCATTTTTCCATCTGTAATTTAACTTCTTTGGAAAAACCTAATTTAAGTATAACTCCACTGTAGCTATTCATTTTTATTGTAACTATTGAAATTGTGTTTTGCTACTTGGAATATAACTTAGAAAGGTGACTTGATAACATATTATTTTTTATTAAAAAGCTGGCATGATACCAGGCAGAAGAAGGTAGTCCAAGCTGAAGTCTGTTTGCTCAGGTTGGAGTGCGGATGAAATGTGTGAAACTTTGTGTTAGGTACAAGGGAAAACTGTCATCGTGGCTCATAGTGCAAGGCCTCTCAGGCACAAGGTTACAGAATTTAGTAAAGGGTAACATGGTCAATTACCAACAAATGGGAAGGTGGATAACTGTGGCAGAGACTGCTGTTAGAGAATGGTGACATGATCAGTCATCAGAAGTCATATTTCTTTGGATCTTTGGTAGATTGATCCCCAAGATAATAGTACATAGGAGTCAGCCTGAGGTATTGTGACACCTCAAAGTTCAAAGTAAATTTAGTATCAAAGTACATATCACCATATCCAATCCTGAGATTCATTTTCTTGTGGGCATACTCAGTAAATCCATAATAGAGTAACAACCACAATAGAATCAATGAAAGACTGCACCAACTTGGGCATTCAACCAGTGTGCAAAAGACATCAAACTCTGCAAGTACAAAAATAAATTAATAAACAAACAGACAATAAATAAATACTGAGAACATGGGATGAAGAGCCCTTGGGAGTGATTACATAGGTCATGGGAACATTTCAATGATGGTGCAGATGAAGTTGAGTGAGTTATCCCTTTAGGTTCAAGAGCCGGATGGATGAGGAGTAATAAATATTCCTAAACCTGGCGGATGAGGAGTAATAAATATTCCTAAACCTGATGGATGAGGAGTAATAAATATTCCTAAACCTGGCAGATGAGGAGTAATAAATATTCCTAAACCTGGTGGATGAGGAGTAATAAATATTCCTAAACCTGGTGGATGAGGAGTAATAAATATTCCTAAACCTGGTGGTGTGTGACCTGATGGCACAGCGAGAAGAGAGAGCGTTCCAGAAGATGGGGGGACCCGATGATGGATGCTACTTTCCTGCAACAGCACCTTGTGTAGATGCTAATGGAACCTGCTCTTCCATTAAGGCTACTACAATCTCTCAACCTTAATTAAAGACATCACCACAGAAAAGAGACATCTGATTTCCTGTCACTTTAAATTCTCTTTTCTCGGGACTTTAGCACAAGAGACAGTTATTACAAATGCAGGTTATGAAGGGGAGACACATTTTTGTTTAAACTTTGAATTTTTGGATCTGGGTGTGTCCTTGTTAGAGGATAAATCATAAGTTTATTTAAATAGTATTTTATTTTGTGTTTGGCTCATTTTTGTAAATATACATTGGAAGGAATTCAATCATAGCTGATCCCTTTTTTCTTCCTCTGCCCCACTGCCCAGCCTTCTCCCTGTAACCTTTGATGCCATGTTCAATTAAGAACCTATCAATCTTTGCCATAAATACACCCAACAACCTGGCCTCCACAGCTGCCTGTGGTAATAAGTTCCACAAATCCACTACCCTCTGGCTAAAGAAATTTCTCTGCATCTCTGTTTTAAATGGACACCCCTCTTTTCTTAGACTGTGCCCCTTTGTCCTAGACACCCCTGCCATGGGAAACGCCCTTTCCACATCTACTGACTAGGCCTTTCTATATTCAAAAGATTTCAATGAAATGCCCCCTCATCCTTCTAAATTCCAGCGAGTACAGACCCAGAGCTATCTCGTATGATAACCCTTTCATTCCCAGAATCATCCTTGTGAAACCTTCTCTGAATCCTAGCCAATACCAACACATCTTTTCTTAGATGAGGAGCCCAAAGCTACGTACATAACCAATGTGTATACATGAAATGAGAAAAACTTACTCAAAGTTGTGGAGGAAAACTTAAACAACAGGAATTCTGCAGATGCTGGAAGTTCAAGCAACACACATCAAAGTTGCTGGTGAACACAGCAGGCCAGGCAGCATCTCTAGGAAGAGGAAAACCTAACCCAATTGCCATAACTATCTAATCGTACTACAATAACTTCACCCCTGCTTTTTCACAACAACATTGTACTATCTCTCTTCTGCTCACATGACAATAATTAGAATTCTCACATTTAACAATTTTGTCAGATCACTGAAGTAAAAAGAAATCCAAATATTTGAAGCCCAGCATGTGAGGTTTTTTTTCGGTTTAATATAATTATTTAGGCAAGTTATATTATCTGCCAGTTACTACTTCACACTTGTCTTCATTTAATGGTATCATTTAAAAAGGTAGTCAAGAATGTCCCATTTGCAAGTGCACAGTTCCAGAATAAAGCAAATAAGTCTGTCATCAAGACTCTTACTGACAGAGGAAAGCTAGCAGCTGTTTTCTGCCTAAAAATGTATTTCAGTTCAGAAGTTTTAAACAGTGGTTGTTTTCAAATGGAAGTGTCTTTGCAGGTAACTCTGTTGCTTTAGCAACAGGAAAAGCCACTCTAGAGTTCACTGTTTTATCATTCACACTTCAGTGCCCTCACGAGTTAAAGTGTGAGGCAATAGGGTGTTTAAATGGGGAGTTTTACCCAATGTTGGTGATAGAGAGGAATAATGCCAAGATTTTCATTCAAAGGAAATGCTTGCTCGTCATAACATGTTCAATTTATAATTTTAGCAAACTGACACAAATTTAACACAATAATTATTTTTGAGAGTTTTTTTAATTAATAAAGATACTAAGCATTGGGAACTTTTTTTTAAAAATCTATAAAATATACCACATACTGGATCTGAGTATCCATTGAATTTTGTCCATTCCATATCAGTTTCTTTCTAATTTGAATTCATCACCCCCTGACCTGTATAAGGGCTCAAAGGAGACATAGGGCAAGGGTGTAAATGCTATCTACTGTAGCTCCAATCACAAGTGGATATTCTTTGTGTGTGAGGCTAGATAGTAAAACCAAAATAATAAGTAATGCCAGCTGTCCAACCTTTACCACATCCAGTGAGCATGGTGTATCAGCTTATTACATAGCTCCTTACCACTATAATTCACACACAATGATGTTTGTGTCAGAAGGAGTCAAGGCTCCCATTACAAGAATCCATATTCAGAAGAGGTAGCCCAGTGAAATCTTAATGCAACAATAACATAATCTAGAGAATTCTGCACTGCCTACATCTGCAGGAGAAAGACTCTGGCCAGCCATTGTTGACACATGAACAAAGTCACCGGAGAGAAGTACTGGTAGGTATGAAGATGTCTCTTTATTTGACAAAACAAAACTGAGCAGGCATCATATTGAGACCCCTCTCAGAGGAAAAAGGCCTACCTGACCCAACACTACACAACATTATATATCCTAATGTTTGAGCCATTGATTGTGTGGATAGTCAGAGGCTTTTTCCCAGGGCTGAAATGGCTAGCACGAGACGGCACAGTTTTAAGGTGCTTGGAAGTAGGTACAGAGGAGATGTCAGGGGTAAGTTTTTTTTTAAAAAACACAGAATGGTGAGTTCATGGAATGGGCTGCCGGCGATGGTGGGGGAGGTGGAAACGACAGGGTCTTTTAAGACACTCCTGGAAAGGTACATGGAGCTTAGGAAAATAGAGGGCTATGGGTAACCCTAGGTAACTTCTAAAGTAAGTACATGTTCAGCGCAGCATAGTGGACCAAAGGGCCTGTATTGCGCTGTAGGTTTTCTATGTTTCTAAAGATCAAAGAACAATTCAGCCTAAAGATCAAAGAACAATTCTATACTTACAGTAACTTCCTTTGAACTACACACCACCCGCACATCTCCCCCTTCACACCCACATGACAGACATGCAAATGACACCCAAATAACAAACTTAATCAGCATTGTCTATCTTCCAATTAAGTGTGCTTCACGGTCTTAGGAACCGATTGTTCAGAGCTGCATTTTAGATTTCATCCTCAGTTCACCTTCAAATCTGAAGACTGGTGGCTGAAGTCATTTGCTAAAAAGTTAGTGCTACATGTGCTAACCCCAAGAAATACTCTAACAGACATTTTTAACAAATTCCCATTTTGCCTTTTCCATTGATCACCTGGCTTTCAGGAGACCTTGATAACTCCAGATCTATGACCTTCTGTTTATCTCCCAAGTACTCTCGAAAATCCCTGTCGCAGCTTCCCCTTTGGTTTCGATCACTCTCCAAGTTCCATGTCCCACTGGCTATCTTATTCACATTTCTCTATCTGCAGTCTTCTGCAATAAAATTCTTTTCCCTACCCACTTCAATGGAGAGCCAGTGAATCCGGAAGAGCATCAGGCAGGGCTCCAGAAAGATCGTTTTGAACTCTAACGAGAAAGAGGTTAGATGATGTTAATGACATTTGTTGTATTATGCAAACAATATAAATATTTCTACTCACTATCTGCTGAACTCGCATCCAAGCTTCTGGAAAGATAAATATATTCAAAATTAGTTCTTCTATGTGTAATTGCACTAGTTGGTAATGTAGCAACTCTTATCATTTACAGTATTCCAGAATTCAAACCCTTCAGTTACTATAACAATTTTCCTGTCTAATTCCAGACAATGAATCCAACTGATCCACTCTGGTTTCAGAACAGGGAATGGACAAATGCAGCACCGAGTTTCAGTTATAAGACACCTTTGTACTGTATATAGTTGTCTGGCTGTTATCTTAATACATAACCGATACTTCCAGAAATCTGTTCATTTCAAGGTTTGACTATATCCATCCAGGTAAATATATAAGAACAGCTTCAGTTAAAATTTTCTGTTAATGCCATCTAAATATTCGCAATCCACACGAACACAGAGGCTATCAGTTCAGTATCCAACAACAAAGGTGTGGGGATGAACCATGTAGTTCTCTAAAAGTATTCCAAAAGTAATTGCTTCTGCAAATTGTTATGAGATGTCTGAAGTGATAATGTGCTAATTAAGTAAAGATATTTCATCTCTTTTTACAAACTAGATGGAGGCCAGCTCTTAACATTGACCCACACAGAGGCATATCATCTCCATCAGCGGGAGGAAGAGAGAGTATATAAATAATTCTGGGGATTCGGATTCAGGAGTAGAAACAAAGGAATCTGCCAACTTTCCTGTCTGCCAGTGCATACCCATGTCAGCTTCCTGCTCACTGAGTTAACCTACCAAACAATCACAAGGCCAAAGGTTTAAACAGGTCAGAGTGTATGCAGCGTGGAGTGGATCTTCTTTTGTTCTTCAGTATGTCCCAGTTGAATTACATTGGATAATCTAAGTTATGACATTGTCCAAACTGTCAATGTGTCAATGTGCTTTGATTTACCTCACACAAGAATAGGCACTTCACAAGATATTGAAGGGCTGCCTGACCAACAAAGAGAGGACTGAGAATTGAAAAGTAGAATCAGGAATAAACATGTTCAGTGATGTCACAGCACCGTAAACGATTTTCTAAAATTAGCTTCAGCAGGACGTTCTACTACATTTTAGAAGAATTGGATTTTTTTTTGCCATTAGTTAACAATTCTTCTGCAAATCAAAGCCAAAAAAAAGTCTGTAGATGCTACAAATCTGAATTAAAACTTTCTTGCAAGAACAGTAGCAGTGAATTTAATAGTAATTGGAAAGCAAAAGAGTGCAAATGTTGTATAAATGAAATAAAAATAATCGGAAAGTAAAAGCTGATATATCTCAGTTTATTTCGGAGTTTATGATCTTCCTTAACACAGTCAACTCTACTGTAATCAGCATTCCAGTGTTGTATTTCTAATTTACTCTGTGTGTGTGTGTGTGATTTATAGTTTTAACTATGATAATGGAAACTACAGCAATTCCCTACTCTCCTCTAAAAGAATGAGAAATTCCTGACTTCAACTTACTTTCTGCTGAAGTGCTTAGTTAATGTTTCAGCTAGGTTGACATAATCAGGTCTTGCCATACAAGTAACAAAAACAGGGTGGGAAAAAACAGGCATTTTGTCAAATTGCAATAATTTGATCTTAAAGGGTTCAGGGCTGGCCCGTGTCTTAGATGTCCAAATTGGAACAAAAACAATCCATTGCCCCAGCTTAACTACACCTTTCCAAACTTAAATATGGGACTTATAGCTCTTTAGCATCATAGAATCACAGAACTGCGCAGCATTGAACAAAACCATGTGTCCTATTACATCTGCACCAGCTCTTTCAAGGACCTATCCAGTTAGTTCCATCCCTTTGTTCTTTTCCAATATATCTTCAGTATGTTCCCCTTCTTCTATTTACCCCTTAGAGTATTACTATTTAATCTTTATCAGTAACTTCAAAATTCTAGTGATTTGTGTAAAAAGATTTTCTCACATCATCTCTAGCTCTTCAGATCGTAACATGGGAGCAGAATTAGGCTATTAAACTTATCAAGTGTGCTCTGTCATTCAATTATGGTTGATTTATTTTCCTTCTCATTCCCATTCTCCTGCCTTCTCCCCGTAACCTCTGACACCCTTACTAAGCAAAAAACTATCAACCTCCGCTTTAAATATACCCAATAACTTGGCCTCCCACTGCCATCTGTGGCAATGAATTCCACAGTTTCACACCCCTCCACCTAAAGAAATTCCTCCTCATCTCCGTTCTAAAGGCACATTCTTTATACTGAGGCTGTGCCCTCAGGTCCTAGAATCTCCCACTATTGGAAACATTCTCTCCAACTCCACTTTGTTTAGACCTTTCAATATTTGATAGGTTTCAATGAGATTTCCCAGCCCCATTCTTCTAAACTCCAGCAAGTACAGGACATGAGCTCTTAAATGCTCCTCATACAGAACCAAACTGTGCAGACGTCTTAGGTATATTTACATATATATGAGAAATTATATAAAACATATTCACACCCTTCCCAGAAGTTTTCATGTTTTATTGTTTTACAACACTGAATAACAGTGGATATAATCTGGCTTTTTTTGACAGTGATCAACAGAAAAAGACTAATTTGTGTCTAAGTGAAAACAGATCTCTACAAAGTGATTTAAATAAATTACAAATATAAAATACAAAATAATTGATTGCATAAGTATTTGCCCCCTTCAAGTCAGTATTTAGTAGATCCACCTTTGTCAGTAATTATAGCCTTGAGTCTGTGTGGAAAGTCTCTATCAGCTTTGCAAATCTGGGCACTCCAATTTTTCCCCGTCCTGCTTTACAGAACTGCTCAAGCTCTGTCACACTGCATGAGGATTGTGAGTGGACAGCCCTTTTCAAGTCCAGCCACAAATTCTCAATTAGATTAAGGTCTGGTTTCTGACTTTGCCACTCCAGGACATTAACGTTGTTGTTTTTAAGCCATTCCTGTGTAGATTTGGCTTTATGCTTGGAGTCATTGTCTTTCTGGAAAACAAGTCTTCGCCCAAGTCTCAGTTCTTTTGCAGACTGCATCCGATTTCCCTCCAGGATTTCCCTGTATTATGTTGCATTAATTTTACCCTCTACCTTCACAAGCCTTCCAGGGCCTGCTGCAGTGAAACATCCCACAGCATGATGCAGCCACCACCATGCTTCACGGTAGGGATGGTGTGTTTTGGATCATGTGTGGTGTTTGGCTTATGCCAAACATAGCACTTAGTCTGATGACAAAAATCTCAGTTTCAGTTTCATCAGCCCATAGAACCTTCTTCCAGCTGACTTCAGAGTCTGCCACATGCCTTCTGGCAAACAAGCTGAGATTTCATGTGTTTTTTTAATAGTTCTTTCTCTTTGCCACTCTACCATATGTGCAGTCTCTCCCACCTCAGCCACTAAAACTTGTAACTCCTCCAGAGTTGTCATAGGTCTCTTGGTGGCCTCCCTCACTAGTCCCCTTCTTGCATGGTCACACAGCTTTTGAGGACAGCCTGCCCTAGGCAGATTTACAGCTGTGCCATATTCTTTCCATTTCTTAATGATAGACTTAACTGTACTCCAAGGGGTACCACTACTACTACTACGTCGACTCAGGCCTAAGGGGCCGGCGTCAGGCACGATGATGGACTCTCCACTTCTCCCTCTCCCTCATCAGTGTGTTTAGTTCATCTACATTAGCTGCGCCACTGTCTTCTAGAAGAGTGTTGACCATAGTCTTGGGAGGGCGCCCAGGGTTCATCCTCCCGTGCTTGGGCTCCCAAATGACGACTAGGCTAGCAGATAGCTCGGGGTGACATAGACAGTGCCCCACTAGTTGCAGTCTTCTCGCCTCGATTTTAGTGGTGAGCATCGGTAGGTTGTTATAGAGCTCAACATTCATCATGTGCTGTTGCCAACTCACATCAAGAGCCATCCGGAGCATTCGTGTATAGCAACCATCTGGAGACTTTCGCATCGTCTTGGTGAGTGTCCACGTCTCACATCTGTACGTAAGAATGGACTCTATGACTGCTATGAAAATCTTCTGTTTAAGCCCTCTGGTCAGGTTCGACTTCCAGATTTCCTTCATGTCGTTCATAGCCCTCCACGCCAGCGCCTTCCGGATCTTTACGTCTTTCTCCGAACTCATCATTCTTGACCCGAGGTACTTGTAGTCACAGACTTTCTTGATGGTATCATTCTCTACAGTCTTGAGAGTACCCTCGTCACAGTTAAACGCCAAGTACTCTGTCTTTTTAGCGTTTAGGTGAAGTCGAACTTTATTGCATTCAATTTCCGCTTTTGTCAGTAGCTGCTGTGCTTCCTCCATCTGGTCAGAGAGCAGGACTATGTCATCTGCAAAATCGAGATCTGTGAGTGTGACTGGTCTGACCCTTTTGGTTTGCCCTGGTTTTATGGTAAAACTCCAAAGGGTATTCAGTGACATATAAATTTTCTTGTATCCATCTCTCGACTTGTGCTTTTCAATAACCTTTTCACGGAGTTGCTTGAAATGTTCTCTTACCTTCATGGTGTCATTTTTGCCAGGATACTGACTCACCAACAGTTGGACCTTCTAGATGCAGGTGTATTTTTACTACAATCAATTGAAACACCTTGACTGCACACAGGTCTTCAAAATCAGATGTCCATTTAACTAATTATGTGACTTCTAACACCAATTGGCTGCACCAGTGATGATTTGATATGTCATACTAAAGGGGGTGAATACCTATGCAATCAACTATTTTGTGTTTTAATTTAATTAATTTGTAATTAATTTAGATCACTTTGTAGAGATCTGTTTTCACTTAGACATGAAAGAGTCTTTTTCTGTTGGTTAGTGTCAAAAAAGCCAAATTAAATCCACTGTGATTCAATGTTGTAAAACGATAAAATGTGAAAACTTCCAAATGGGAGTGAATTCTTTTTCTAGGCACTGTATTATTGCTAGGGTTCGTAAAGACTTTTGCATAGTATGGCACTTGTCAACGTGAGGCAGAAAGCAAGTTTGTGAATCTGGCAGGAGCAAAGGAAGTTGGAAATTTCAAGGGTAGAATGCCACAGCAGGGGTGTGGAACAGATGGCAGAGAAGAAGTGCCTGGGTAGCGGATGGCACAGGTGCAGACACACCCAGCTCTGAGACATCAGGCAAGACAATTTGATTCAAAACAATTGGTGTATTGATCATTACAAAATGTTTCTCTGGTGCTTCCTGCTCCCTCCCTCCTCCCTTCGCCTTTTCCCAACCATAATTCCCCTCTCTCTGACCCCTTCCCACTCTCAGTCCACAATAGAGACCCATAGAAACCATAGAAACTACAGCACAGAAACAGGCCCTTTGGCCCTTCTTGGCTGTGCCGAACCATTTTCTGCCTAGTCCCACTGACCTGCACACGGACCATATCCCTCCATACACCTCCCATCCATGTATCTGTCCAATTTATTCTTAAATGTTAAAAAAGAACCCGTATTTACCACCTCGTATGGCTGCTCATTCCATGCTCCCACCACTCTCTGTGTGAAGAAGCCCCCTCTAATGTTCCCTTTAAACTTTTCCCCCCTCACCCTTAACCCATGTCCTCTGGTTTTTTTCTCCCCTTGCCTCAGTGGAAAAAGCCTGCTTGCATTCACTCTATCTATACCCATCATAATTTTATATACCTCTATCAAATCTCCCCTCATTCTTCTACGCTCCAGGGAATAAAGTCCTAACCTATTCAACCTTTCTCTGTAACTGAGTTTCTCAAGTCCTGGCAACATCCTTGTAAACCTTCTCTGCACTCTTTCAACCTTATTTATATCCTTCCTGTAATTTGGTGACCAAAACTGAACACAATACTCCAGATTCGGCCTCACCAATGCCTTATACAACCTCATCATAACATTCCAGCTCTTATACTCAATACTTTGATTAATAAAGGCCAATGTACCAAAAGCTCTCTTTACGACCCTATCTACCTGTGACGACACTTTTAGGGAATTTTGTATCTGTATTCCCAGATCCCTCTGTTCCACTGCACTCCTCAGTGCCTTACTATTAACCCTGTATGTTCTACGTTGGTTTGTCCTTCCAACGTGCAATACCTCACACTTGTCAGTATTAAACTCCATCTGCCATTTTTCAGCCCATTTTTCCAGCTGGTCCAAGTCCCTCTGCAGGCCCTGAAAACCTTCCTCACTGTCAACTACACCTCCAATCTTTGTATCATCAGCAAACTTGCTGATCCAATTTACCACATTATCATCCAGATCATTCATATAGATGACAAATAACAATGGACACAGCACTGATCCCTGTGGCACACCACTAGTCACAGGCCCCCACTCAGAGAAGCAATTCTCTACCACCACTCTCTGGCTTCTTCCATCGAGCCAATGTCTAATCCAATTTACCACCTCTCCAGGTATACCTAGCGACTGAATTTTCCTAACCTATATCAGAACCAGGTTTATCATCACTCACATATGTCATATTTTTTTCTCGTTGCTGTAGCAGTACAATGCAATACATAAAATTACAAAAGTACTGTGCAAAAGTCTTAGACTCCCTAGCTATATATATGTGCCCAAGACTTTTGTACAGTACTGTATGTTAACCCTTTCATTCCTGGGATCATTCTCATAAACCTCCTCTGGACCCTCCCCAACGCCAGCACGTTCTTTCTTAGATATGGGCCCCAAAACTACTCCAAATGTGGTCTGACCAATGACTTTATAAAGCTTCAGCATTACATCCTTGCTTCTAGTCATAGTCATAGTCATACTTTATTGATCCCTCTATATTCTAGTACTCTTGGAATGAATGCTAACATTGCATTTACCTTCTGTACTACAAACTCAACTTGCAAGTTAACGTTTCGGGAATTCTGCACTCGGACTCCCAAGTCCCTTTGCACTCTTGCTTTCTGAATTTTCTCCCCACTTAGAAAAATGTATATGCCTTTATTCCTTTCCTGTATGTATTCAATGTTCCACTTCTTTGCCCATTCTACTAATCTGTCCAAGTCCTTCTGCAAACCCCCTGCTTCCTCAAGATATAGACACGAGAGCAGGATTACTGTAAACCAGACCAAGACAAGTCCTAATTTACTATACTCTCCCCTTTTTTCACTTAAACATTGCAGCATCACCTGTACAGACTAAAGATTAGCTTCAGCTTTATTTGTTACATCGTTGTGTTGTAACGTGGATGAGATCACCGGAGAGACAGAGTCACGGGTAGATACAAAGCAGCTTCTTTATTCGACACAACAAGGTACAGCAGGCATCTTACGGGCAGAGACGCTTTCCGCAGAAAGTTCTGCTAGCCCAATGTGGGCTCGATATTTATATGCTAAACACAAAGGCAATCGCTACTTAAAAAGTTATAGACAATGCATAGACAATGCTTCCTATTGAAGCAATATACAAAATATCACACCATCCTTTCCTTCGGATGCCAATATGTCGGGGTTGGTATCCACAGCCTTTAGGAATGTAAGTTAAGTCTACAATACATTTATTTGGCATTTCCCATGGTAACATAGAAGACCCTTAGTATTTATAATGTATAGATAATACTGTCTTCGAAACTACAGCATCAGGCGCCAGAAGCATCTGGTCTTTACACACTTTTAGGAAGTGCATTGTCAAACAGTTAAAATAGAAGTTTGGTGGCCAAAGTCATTTAAGTGTAAACAAATCATCTACCCAAAAAAATTCACTCTAACAGTCATCCACAGAGCGAAGACACCTGTGCGTATATTTGTTTAACATGTGCTTGATGTTGCACTCCAAGAAGCACACAATACTTCACAAATCAACCAACTGATTCCAGTGGCATGGAAACCACGATGATTGGAGCTGATGGATTTGTTGCAGCCTTCATCCGACTTCACAGCCGTTGAGTTTGAAGTAACTTCGTCCGCCTGTTCCACTGTTGAGGTCTTGGTTGGATTGTTTTTTGTCAGGGACCTCACCCTTGACCTTACCACCATGGGTGACCCTACCAGGAGCATAGATCCAGACGGCATTGCTCTCGGGATCACAGGACCACACAAGCTTCTCCACCGTGACAAGGTGACAATCCACGGAGAAGATTTGTTGCATATATAGTACATCAAAACACACAGCGAAATGCATCATTTGCATGAGCAAAGATTGTGCTGGGAAACCCACAAGTGTAGCCACAATTCCAACACCAACATAGCATGCCCACAACTCATTTAGCATAACCAGTACATCTTTGGAATGTGGGAGGAAACCGGAGCACAGGGAGGAAACCCACATGGTCACGGGGAGAACGTACAAACTCCTTGCAGATAGCAGCAGAAATTGTCCCCAATCTTACAAATGGTGCTGTAATAGCATTATGGTACCGTGCCTCACCCATACTATACCGAGTCTTATGAATAAGATGGCTAATTTTGCTTCTTGCTGGGATAATTTCAATCACTCGTTTATCAGACAAACAAAAAATGCACATTCAGATAGATGTTCTAATAGTCTATCGTTTTTATTTCCAATTCGGATTAGTTCATTGTCATGTACACCAGGGTGCGATGAAATACCTTGCTCACATGAAGCTCACATTTTATTCATTAGACACAGTAACAATAAATACAGCAATGAGAGCAGAGCACCACAATGGTGCAAAGACAGTCATGCAAAAAAAATTGTTCAATAGTAGAATTGCCAAGAGAGGTAGAATTAGGAGTCAAGAGCGTGGCAGCACCACCAGGGAAAGAGGAATGAAAGAAGCGGTTGGTTCAGAAGCCTCTTAGCAGAGGACTGTTCTTAAATCTAGTCATCCAAGCTTCATTTTTATAAGTTTAGCCTAGCTGGTACAGTGGCTGGCTACAAAAACCAATAGCACATTCAGTCATATTCCAACTAAAAATGATGCCGTAAACAAATGGTCATATTGGTATGAAGTGACAGAGGTGTGTATAGAATTCCACACCCAGCTCTTCCTGCAATACTGGCAGGAATTTAATTAAAACAATGAACTTATTTAAATAACTACATATCTGAACTGCAAGTCCGTCCGAAAATATCATTGTTTGCAGTACATCCTTGGTTTGCACATTTGCAGTCTGTGTTAACAACTCGTCAATAGCTCGCTGCATGGCAAGTTTCACAGTGAATACATTTTCAAAGCTGAATGTAGAAGTGACAGCATGGTAAGCCAATGAGGTGAATGGATTTTGTGAACCAGAAGCTCTTGCATTAGAAAATTCATGTATGAAATCAGGAATTGGAGCTAAAATTCCTGTGCTGGAATCAAATGACATGGAATTTCTGATATACACATTCTGAAACACATGAATATAGGTGGTACATTGTTCCCAGGCAATATTACACAGGCTTATTCTCAGTATCGCACACAAAATGCTGGAGGAACTCAGCAGGCCAGGCAGCATCTATGGATATGAATAACCAGGCGACATTTTGGGCTGAGACTCTTCTTTGGGACTGGAAAGGAAGGGGGAAGATGCCAGAAATAAAGAGGTGGGGGCAGGGGAAGGAGGGTAGCTAGAAGGCGATAGGTGAAGCCAAGTGGGTAGAAAGGTAAAGGGCTGAAGAGGAAGGAATCTGAAAGGAGAGGAGAGTGGACCATAGGAGAAAGGGAAGGAGGAGGGGATCCAGGGAGCAGTGATAGCTAGATTAGAAGAGGTAAGAGGCCAGAGTGGGGAATAGAAGAGGGGAGGGGGAGGGAAATTTTTTTACTGGAAGGAGAAATCGATATTCATGCCATCAGATTGGAGGCTGCCCAGATGGAATATGAGGTATTGCTCTTCCACCCTGAGGATGGCCTCGTCTTGGCACAAGGGAAGGCCACGGACCGACATGTCAGCAAGGGAATGGGAATCAAAATTTAAATGTTTGGCCACCGGGAAGTTCTGCTTTTAGCAAATAAGTGGAGTTGTTCGAGGAAATGGTCCCCCAATTTACCACGGATCTCACCAATGTAGGGAGGCTGCATTGGGATCACTGGGCACAATAGAGGACCCCAGCAGTTTCACAGGTGCAGTGTTACATCACCTGGAAGGACTGGAGTTGAGGAAGGTAGTGAATGGGCAGGTGTAGCTCTTTGGCTGCTTGCATTTATAAGTGTCTGGAGGGAAATTATTGAACAAGGGAATTACGGACGGAGCGATCCCTGCAGAAAGCAGAGAGAGGCTGTGGGTAGGTAAAGATATGTTTGGTGGCAGGATCTCTGTAGAAATGGTGGAGATTGCAGAAGATAATGTGTTGGATGCGGAGACTGATGAGGTGGTAAGAACAAGGGGAACTCTATCACTGGAAGGAAGATCAGGAGAGCGCGTATGTTTGGGAAGTGGAAGAGATGAGGGTGAGGGGAAGTAGTGGAGGAAGGGAAACTCTGTTCTTTGAAGAGGAGGACACCTCTGATGTCTTGGAATGGAAAGCCACATCCTGGGAACAGATGCGACAGAGATGAAGAAACTGAGAAAAGGGAATAGCATTTTCAGATGAGACAGGATGGGAAGAGGTACAGTCAAGATAACTGTGGGAATCAATAGGTTTATAAAAGATATCAGTTGACAGTTTGTCTCCAGAGGTAGAGACAGGGTGTCAGGAGTTCTCAGTATCTATGCTCGTACATGAAGAAAGCACATCAAGGCCAACGTTCTTCAAGGCAAGTTACTGGAGACAGTGATGGCTCCTATTGATCGTAAGTGCTGCTGCTGATCCCAAAGGCGCCAGGGTGTGGCTGGAAATGGAGGTTGGTAAATGGTGGAACTTTGCTGGGACAGGAGCCAAATGAGCACCATTAGAAATGGGTCTAAGTGTGTGGAAGGGAGTCAAGAGCTGGAGGATGTCTGGAAGCATGGGGAGGTGTAGCAGTGATGTGAAGACTGAAGGGAAAAAGTCTGTAGGCGGGCAAGCAGGCGTCAGCAAGGAGATGGGTGGGGAGTGGACTTCATGGAAAGAGGCTTATAGGACAGAAGGAGTGAATGGTGGGTGGATGGCATATCATGCCTCAGAGATAAGGGCCCATTCATATGTAATCAATACTTATGTAGAGTACAATATATTCATCAGAACAGAGTACATTTTACTTATCTGAAATTCAACATCATTTGACAGACATTTTAAAACATTTTATAAACAGCAGAAAAAACTTAATGTTACACACAGAACACGGGAGGAACTCAGCAGGTCAGGCAGCATCTTACGTGTTCGTCCGTCGTCATCGATGAAGACCTCGACACCATCGTGGTGTCGAGACAAGCATTTAATTTGGATTTAAGTGAGGGAGAGTTGCGCAACGTCAGCCTCACTCTCTCTTCCCAATTCCCATCTGTATCCAGTGGCAAGACAGAGTCGAGACGGCTGGAGATGGGACTAGGCGCAGTGGATGACCAGGACATCTTCTATGTCTAGTCATGCTCTACACGTTCCACAACACTTGCAGTGACTGCCTTCTTGACCATTGGACCTTCCATTGGTCTCGTCTGCTCAATCCGCCGGAGTCTGTCTTCACATGCTGGGATAGACAACTCCCTATCTCACCGAGGGTTTGAGATCTGTCGGCCACCCTCACCTGGTTTAGCCGGCTTGTCGAAGCCATTGCCCGGGGTGTGGCTGCTGTCGCATGCAAACAGCTACAGGGAGCCACAGGTGAGAGCTGAGTTCCAGGTGGGGACCAAGGGTGGACTAACCATCTTGAAAAGGACGTGACATGTTCCCCCACCAGAGGTACTACCCCTCCCTGACACCCCATACACCCCTACATACAGCATCTGAGGTAGGAGTAAACAGTCGACAATTCAGGCTGAGACCCTTCATCGGGACTGAGGAGGAAGGGGGAAGATGCCAGAATAAAATGGTGGGAGGGAGGGGATGGGGGCTAGGTGGAAACTGATAGGTGAAGCCAAGCAGGTGAGAAAGGTCAAAGGCTAGAGAAGAAAGAATCTGGTGGGAGAGGAGAGTGGACAATAGGAGAAAGAGAAGTAGGAAGGCACCTAGGGGGGAGTATAGGCAGGTGAGAAGAAGTGTAAGGTCAGAGTGGGGAATAGAGGAAGGGGAGGGGAGTGAAACGTTCACCGGAAGGAGAAATCAATATTCATGCCATCAGGTTGGAGGCGACCCAGACGGAATATAAGGTGTTCCTCCTCCACCCTGAGGGTAGCCTCCACTTGGCACAAGATGAGGTGATGAATTGACACGTTGAAATGGGAATTAAAATATTAGGCCATCGGGAAGTCCCAGTTTTGGTGGATGGAGTGGAGGTGTTCGACAAAGTGGTCCTCCAATTTGTGACAGGTCTCACCAGCGCAGAAGAGGCCGCATTGGAAGCACTGGACACCATAGACAACCCCAGCAGATTCACAGGTGAAGTGTTGCCTCACCTGGAAGGACTGCTTGGGGCCTTGAATGGAGGTAAGGGAGGAGGTGAATGGGCAGATGTAGCACCTAGGCCGTTTGCAGGGATAAGAGCCTGGAGGGAGATTAGTTGGGAGGGACGAATGGACAAGGGAATCCCGGAGGGAGTGATTCCTGCAGAAAGAGGAGGGGGAGGTAGATATAAATTTAGAGGTAGGATTCCTTTGGAGATAGTGGAGGCTGTGGAGGATAATGTGTTGGATGTGAAGGTTGATGAGGTGGTGGGTAAGGACAAGAGGGACTCTATCGCTGTTATTGGGGCGGGAAGATGGGGTGAGTGCAGGTGAACAGGAAATGGAGGAGAGGGTGAGGGCAACATCAATAGTAGAGAGAGGGAATGTTAGTCCCTTTTCATGTAAAACATCCAGTGAAATAAATGGAGAAAAAATTATTTTTTACAAAAATGAAATTTGATGGAATAGAGCTTTATTAAATAATATAAACTCAGTGACCACTTTATTAGGTGCAGGAATGGAACCGATGCGGTCTTCTGCTGTTGTGGTCCATCCACTTCAAGGTTCGATGTGTTGTGTATTCAGAGATGCTCTTTTGCACACCACTGTTGTAACATGTGGTTATTTGAGTTACTGTCACTTTCCTGTCAGCTTGAACCTGTCTGGCCATTCTCCTCTGTCCTCTCTCATTAACAGACCTGCCACTCACTGGATTTTTTTTTGGTTTATCACACCATTGTCTATAAACACTAAAGACTGTTGTGCATGAAAATCCCAGGAGATCAGCAGTTTTATGAGATACTCAAACCGCGCCATCTGGCACTAACAATCAGTCCACAGTCAAGGTCACTTAGATCACATTTCTTCCCCATTCTGATGTTTGATCTGAGCAACACCTGAACCTCTTGACCATATCTTCTCACGTTTATGCATTGGGTTGCTGATTTTTGGATTAACGAGCAGGTGCATAGGTGTACCTAACAAGGTGATCACCGAATGTAAATTACCCATTTTTCCCAATGATGAACGAACCCCTCATTCTCATACGTCCATAACGTCACACTCCAAACTTCATCATCTGAAAGCTTCAATCAGTTATTTGGTCATAGTTACAATATCATTACTGCTAATGAAACATGAGGACTGATTTAGAGCCTTAAAGAACTCTCTTCAGGCCAGCCACTGAGCAGGTACAGAAAATACTCCTGAGACAGGGGCAAATATGTATTCGGCCAGCCTGGTTTCCCCCTTCCTACTCCAACTGCAGCTGCTTACACAGATTAAATCATGTTTCACAAATGGTCCCAGTCACTGTAAGTCATGGAGTGTTCACGTTTTAAGAGAGAACAGCATGTAATTATGTAGTGTCTTGTACAGCAGGACTGCTATAAAGCCTGAAACACTGCGATGCCGTTAGAAATATGCTGAATGCTTAAAAACTGAGGGTGACTGATACAGTGAAGGAACAGTGAGAATCTCTTAAATCCACCGCAGGATTTGTTACTCTCTGTTTGTAAGTTAATGCAGGTCACCGTTAATATCCAATTACTGGTGGTAAATATGCAAATGAGTACAGCAAACCAGATGCGTGACTGATGCCAGGCAATATGTTAGATGCAATAAGATGAATCACTTCTAAATGTAACCAGGCCGGAAACCTGATGGTCAGTTAAACAATGCATGAACGACGATTCCTTTGATCTACTGGCAATTTACCACAAAGCCATACATAAATGGATCGCATTTCTCAGCATCAGTGACTTGAGGATAGAAAACAGAGTAAAATGAATAAGCATGGAAGCCCACAAAAGAATCCAATCAAAGCAACTTGATCTGAGCAATCCCTTCATTGCTTTCAAATGGGGAACATGAGAGGGAACTTCTTCAGTCGGAGGGTGGGGAGAGTGTGGATCGAGCTGCTGGCGGATGTGATGGATTTGGGTTCGATTTCAGCAATTAAGAGAAATTTTGATAGGTACATGAGTGGGAGGTGTATGGAGCGTTATAGTCTGGGTGTGCAGGTCGATGGGAATCAGAATCAGGTTTATTATCACTGGCATGTGATGTGAAATTTGTTAACTTAGTAGCAGCAGTTCAATGCAATATTAATATAGAAGAAAAAATAAAATAATAAATAAATAAATCTTATTCAGTATATTTTATACAGTATATGTATAGCGAATAGATTAAAAACGTGCAAAAAACAGAAATACTATGTATTTAAAAAAAAGGGAGGTAGTGTTCAAGGGTTCAATGTCCATTTAGGAATCGGATGACAGAGGGGAAGAAGCTGTTCCTGAATCGCTGAGCGTGTGTCTTCAGGCTTCTGTACCTCCTACCTGATGGTAACAGCCAGAGAAGGCAAGCCCTGGATGCTGGAGGTCCTTAATAATGGACGCTGCCTTTCTGAGACACCACGCCTTGAAAATGTCCTGGGTACTTTGTAGGCTAGTACCCAAGATGGAGCTGACTAGATTTACAACCCTCTGCAGTTTTTTTCAGTCCTGTGCAGTAGACCCACCCGCCACCCCCCCCCCCCACCCCCATACCGGAGAGTGATGCAGGACTTGACAGAACAAGAGTTTAGCACAGACTAGATGGGCCAAAAGGCCTGTTAAGGCTGCAGTATTCTAAGACTCTGCTGCTGCTGAGAAAAATGCCTGCATTCAAGAGGGAGCTGAATTGTCTAGGAATTCACCCACACTGACATTCACAGGCAGTTTCCCCTCACCAAGCCAAGGGGCAATTCGTCGCTGCAGAAGCACAAGGGAGGGTGAGAATTTTCCTGGCACCAAGCTCCCAGTACGACAGCACAGAGCAGCAGGGAGGGTGGGAACTTGCACCAGATTCCAAGAACCACAACACTTCCTTCACCTCGTATTTTTCATGACTCTTTTGCCCATCAAGTTTACACCATCTTACTGAGCATTCCCATAAGCATCATCCCCACACTTATGAACTGGAGACTGTTTTCTCTCATATGCTCATTAAGTCCAACTAATTCACCTCACACTCACAGGGGGAATTTTTAGCAGCCAATTAAATATAATTTTTGGGGTGTGGAAGAAAAATGGGGCAACCGGGGCAACCCACGCAGTCACAAGAAAAGCGTGCACATTCCACACCTGTAGCACCAGAGGTCAGGATTGAAATTGAACCATTAAAGTTATGAAGCAGTATTACTACTTCCTGCACTATGACGCAGCCTTTCTATAATGCCATAACTACCCTGTTTAGCACTGATTTTGTTAATGCTCTTGCTCCATGGAACGCATCCTGAGATCTAAGTGAAGTACCTGAGTACTTAGTTTCATAGGCAACAAATTGACTGTCATTATAACTGTGGAGTTAGATCAAAAACGTGAATACTCAGATGCATTAATTAACTAGAGGCATGTTCAATTACCACATTTAAAAGATATTTGACAGTACATATATAGAAAAGAGAGGGCTATGGGCCGAATGCAGATAAATGGGACTAGCTCAGTATTCAATAGAGCCGAAAATGTTCACCACAGTAATATTATGGCCAAACCCATCATTGGTTCAATCAAGATAGACATGCACTTTCATCCAAGGGTCACGAGGTTTTAATCTGCAGCTGATTTTAAAACCCATGACCCATTTCCAATCAACTGTACAGTACAAAACAAGATTTCATTTCTTCTATGATGAAGACAGAGATTGTAGATGCCGTAATATGCAAAAATAAACTGCAGGAAGAACTCAGCCTTTCAAGCAACATCTGTGGAGGCAAAGGGATGGTCAGCATTTCAGGCTGACACCCTCCACCAGGGTACTACTTTTAAAAAATCCTTTGTTTCAAAACTTCTTATTTTTACTGCTCACTGCAAAATAAGCAAACATTATTGTATCAAAAATAAAACAAGTTGAACTCTGCTTTATAAAATATTCTGAACATACCTGCTATTGACACATGGCGCTACCCTATTAATTGCAAAATGTCTGTTCAATGATTTATGGTTTGTTCTTCGTCCCTCTGAGAAATCCAGAGGAGGACACAACAGCCACACACAGTAAAAAGCCGATAGTAAAAATAAACAATCTCCACTCTCTCTGCTGTATTATAGAAAAATACTAAGCATTCAAAACATGTTCAAAAATTCTGCCTGTACTACACATAGGGAGAGTTTCACATCAAACCTCTCATGACATTTTCCAAAACAGGCCAAGGATTACACTCATTAAACAGCATGAATTATAAAATAAGACAGACCTTTTTAGCTTCAACAAAAATGAATTTTGTTTGGACTTATGTATCTTGATTTAGATTTTGATTCAGGCTCATTTATTTATCAAATGTACATCGAAGCATACAGTGAACTGTGTGCTTTGTGTAAACAACCAACATAAGCTAAGGATGAGCTGAGGGCAGCCTGCAAATGTCGCCACACATTCAGTTTCCAACATAGCGCCCCTGCAATATTCAGCGGAACATTTTGGTTTCCTTCAAATCCTTCCCCACAGCTACCTTCTATCGTTCCAGTTATGCTGCATCTGTTCTACGGTAAGAAATCCGATGGGTTATTTTTACATGCATAATCAATTCATACCCATTCAACGTTCTGGACAACCAGTAATCATCCTAGACTGTTTCCTGCTCTTGATAACACTTATGAACAAATGAAGTGGGTGACAGTGTCGTCTAGTGATAGAAGCTGAAGCATTAAGTTCCACTACCTGCACTCTTTTTTTTAAAAAATGATGTTCTTCAGACAGAATCATTCAGAAAAAGCTTGCAATATTTGAACTCAGTGCAAGGATCATATCACAACACCTAAGATCTGGTAATGCATTACCATCAGTGCATCACTTGAAGATAGTCAATGCATACAATTTTCATTAGGTATTACTGAGATTAATATAAATTTTATGTTCAATATTAGTTTGTCTAATCTGAGAATATATTGAAAATATTTTTAACTTGCCAGTGGGCTGAGCCAACAAAATAGCTTTGGTAACCTGCAAAAACAACAGTCCTGACACTTTCCGCATTCTTAGCATGAGCAGAATAAATTGATGTGAGTGTTTGATAGAAAACATATAGAACTGTATCTACCCTCAGAATGAGGAATAATTCTATCAGAATACAAAGGCTATGGATTACATAATTCTAAAAAAAGGCTACAAATGTTGAAGTGGTGAAAATGAATGGATGCTCGAATACTGCTATATATCTGCAGGTGTGGCAGCAGTGTCGGGAAGAACATTTGTGAAACATAAGCAAAAAATATTGGAGGTATTCAGTAGGCAGCATCCGTAGAAAGAAATTACTTAGGTTCAAGGACCTTGAATTAGAGCAGAAAAAAGTTTGAAATGAAACAAGTTTTAATCGGCAGGGAAGGAACAGAGACAGCAAAAGAGAGCGTGCATGATGAGGTCGAAACCAGACTGGATTTGATGATACAAAGCTAAAGTCCTGATGAAGTGTCTTGGCCCGAAACAGCAACTGTTTATTCATTTCTATAGATGCTGCCGGACCTGCTGAGTGCCTTTAGCATTTTGTGTGTGTGTTGCTCTGGATTTTCAGTATCTGCAGAATCTCTTGGTCTAAGTGATAGAGTAGGTTGTAGGGAGAATGTAGAGGGGCTTCAATGGAGTACATATAGGCTAGATGAATGGACAAGCAATTGACAAATAGAATCTAAGATGGGAAAATGTGAGGTGATCCAATTAAATAAATAAATAGAATGGTGGAATATTTTTAAATAGTGAGAAAATGAAAGAAATTAATATTCAGAGGAAATTAAATATCTTTTGTGTGCAAATCACTGTAAGTTAACTAGCAAGTTAATCAAGGAATTAGGAAGATAAATAGTAGGTTGGCCTTTATTACAAGAGAATTTGAATATAAAAAATAGAGACTTCTTGCTCTATTATGTAACTCCCTGCCAAAACTTCATCAGGAACATTGTATGCAAACATGGCTTTGATATGAGGGTGAGTTCGGTGAATTATTTGTAATTGGAGGAGTGCAGTGAAGATTGAGCAGATTCATTAGATAAATAAGGGCCCAACAGGTATTGGGGTGCTAGGTTTGTCAGATAAGGAGACAGTAAGCAATCTAAAATTATACTCTTTTGAATTTAGAAATATGAGAGGAAATCTCTTTTAAATTCTTATAGGCTGAGCAGAGGTGACGTTTCCTATCCCTGGCTGTAGATAAGGCATTGGTCATGTAGAGGAGAAATAGGGGGGGAGGGGCGGAATCTCCAATCAGTATTCATTTTTTTTTAAAAATTAGTCCAAAAGGTTTCTGGGGCTTATTTGCTCAGTATAAAGATGAAGACTGATAGATTTTTTTTGCTTTTACTGTAATGGAATTAAGTATATGGTGTTAGTGAGGGGATCTTGTCCAATGAGAGAAAGGGTACGAGGCGGCTGCCTCTATGTATCTTCTTATGTTCCATTTTCGCACTTTATTCCATCTTTTTTAGATAGCAACTATCAATCCATCAGTTGAATTGAAAGTGATTGTTCTTTTTCTCCAAGAACTCACACATTTATGAACACTTTCACATGCGTTGCGACCAATCGGCGGACGTTGAATTTGAACATCTCTTTGAAAGCAGTCCTCCCACCGCCAGGCGGCGGTGCGCCCGACACCTGGAATGGAGGAGTTTGTTCCGACAGTAAATGCAGTCCTCCCAGCGTTAGGTGGCATTTGACCGACCGTCCACACCCCTTCGGATGACTGGCGCATGTGCAGTGAGGGGACCCTCCGTCTCCTAGTGATGGCGGCGGCTGTGGAGAAGGCAGAGGCGACGTGCTCTCAGGCGCAGTCCGCCGAGACGCTGAAGCTCTCCGACATCTTCGAGAACGGCTGGAGGCTGCACGATGAGGTGGAGAGCAGCAACGAGTCGTCCAACTCGGAGGGCTTTCAGCGCAAGGTGCGGCGGGGGATGGAGCTGCTGGAACAGGCCACTCGGATGGTGAACCAGCTGGATCTGTTCAGGTAACTAGAGCCCTAGCCCGACCTGCGCACCCACGAAGGCGACCGTCCCTCAAACCGTGCGCAGCCGTCTCCCACCAGCAGTCAGTGAGTGTTGTCGCCGAAAGGGGAGCGGTCCCCATAGGTGACAGTTGTGGAAGCCTTTGTGATCAGAAGGATTGGGCATTTAATCCCGTTAACGCTGTAACCACTGAAGACCCCCCACCTGCAGACTTTGGACAACCCTTTCTGCTCGATATATTGAGCGAGAATATATCCACCGTGACTGGATGTATCTTAAGGGTACTTGAAGAATTTAGATGTCTTGGGACAGGTAGTCACACAGTGTTTAGAGTCATACAGGATAGAAAAAGGGTTTTCATCCTATCGTCCACGCTGACAAACACCTGTTTGTACTAATTCCATTTTATTCTCGCAAACTGTCGTCCTTTCAACCCCCACCCACCACTCACCTGTTCAGGGGTGGGAAACCAATTTACAGTAGCATTTAGCCTATCGTCCTAAGCACTTGGAGGAAACCCTGGGTCAGGGAGATGGTGCAGATTCAACACAGAGCACTGGAGGTCAGGACTGAACTTGGTCTCTGCTGCTGTGACACAGCATTTTCTCTATCTGTGCCGCGCCAAATGTGAATATTCAATTGTGATTTAACTTTAACTTGGCCTACTTGATATAATGGTGATTCCTCACAGAACTGTGGAAACGTGACTTTACCTTCACAAATTGTGCTTTGGTCAATATTTAGACCGATACATGGTCGATTAAAGTGACTAATAAAGGAAAAAATGGTAACGCTAAAGTCACAAGTAGACGATGCACAGGTGATTCTGTGGCCGCAGTAGAGACTTCAAGATGGTGTGTGGCCTCCTGGCTGCCAGGGTCAAGGATATGGTTGCTACTGTTGAGGAGGAGGTATCAGAGCCTGAAGACACACACACAATATTTCAGGAATAGCTTCTCCTCCTCCATCAACTTTCTGAATGGGCAATGAATCCATGAACACTACCTCACCTTTTCTAAGCTGTCCTTTTGTATTAAGTTTATATATAATGTGTAAGTTATAGTTTTTATTATGTGTTGCAATATGGTGGTGCTGCAAAACAACAAATTTCATGACATATACCAGTGATATTAAACATAATTCTGATTCCGACCTATTTCTGGGAATCAGTAGCCTGTTTCTACTCAAAATGGAGAAAGAAGAATTGCGCTAAAAGTCTTGGAGCTATCTTTAAAGAGCTTGTCAAAAGCTCGATATAAGCAGTGCTCGATATAATAGTTTGGGAGTGCACCACCTCCCAAACTACCCACCTGCCCAACGCATCAAGCATCTCCTACCTTATGTTGGACAGAGTTAGCAGGGTTTCCTAACTTGGGGTCCAAGGACCCCTCAGTTAATGGTAAGGCTCCATGGCATAAAAAATGTTGGGACCCCCCCCCCCCCGGGTTTTCAGGTCCTGCATTGGTCTTGTCTGCCCAGCCCATTTGCAAAATGGAACAGGAACAGTCATCCTCCAAGAAAATGGCTTTCAAAATATAATTTATGTGCAAATATAGCAACAAATGTACACATGGCTTAGTTGCATGCAAAAGCAGATATAAGGTACAATGTTTTATATAGTATTGACTTAAATGTGAAATTAGATAACTGGATACTAATTTGATTTTTTTTTTAGATTTGTTTTTGTTCTATTGCAGTCGAAATGAAGAATTGGAAGAAATTGCCACTCCAGATGTTAAGTACCTGTTGCTGCCTGTGTTACTAGGAGCTCTTACAATGAAACTAGGGAATTCCGCAAAGCGGCTTGAGCATATACAAAAGGCCCAAGTCTATTACATGGACTTCTTGCAACGTTGCAAAGATTATAATGTAATGACATTTGAGTTCCCCAAAATAATGGAAAATAAAGAAGAAAGTAACAAAGGTGCTGATTCCAGTAGACCGACAGTTTCAAGTCAATCCAGTTTAATCTCCATGGCAGTAAAAAGACAGGCTAAAATTGAAAGGTACTGTTTTAATATTATTTTGTTCTTTAGTATTAATCTTGGAACAAATGAATAATTGTGGCAACGTGTGTTGAAATACACAACATAATTTACTTTGTAAATTCATCCCAACCAGGTATAACATGAAGAAAGAAACTGAAGCCAAATTAAAAGAGATTAAATCTATTATTTGCAGTGGAAAAGCAGATGATGAGCAGACAAGGAAATTTTATCTATTGAATTTACAGAAGTGGATAAGCACAAGTCTGGAAGAGATTGAAAGCATAAATCAAGAAATAGAAATTTTGAAACGAATGGGGGAAAATAAACAAGTAAGTGTTTGTTTCACCATTTGGCTTCAGGCTGAAGTAAGTGTAAGGAGTGAGGAATAAGTGTTTTCAGAACAAAAATATTCTCTGGGCGTAGCCTGGTCCCCTCAGATTTAAAACTCTGTCTATTCAAACTCCTGGTGTACAAGGTATCAACAGTTTGCTGGATAAAGCCTCATCTTTGGGAACTCTGCTTTCAGAGTCCCAAGCTCAAAACCTAAAATTGACAACTATGCCTTTAGCTTCGTGGGCCCAAGCTAATGGCTCCCTCATTCACCTCTAATTATCTCTTCTTAAAGTGCTCCTCAAATTTCCCTCCATGTGGCCCAATGTTGGATTTTGTCTGATAATACATCTGTCTTTGGACATTTTGTTATATTAAAGACTCAATGTGAATGTAAGTAATTGTGCCCACCTCTGTCTGTAAGGAGTTTATACTTTCTCCCATGACCGCATGAGTTTCCTCTGGGTGCTCTGGTTTCCTCCCATAGTCCAAAGGCATACTGGCTGATAGGTTAATTGTTTTTTGTAAACTTTCTCATGATTTGGCTAGGGTTCAATTGGATGTTGCTGGGCGGTGCAGTTTGAAGGGCCAAAAGGGCCTATTCTGTGCTGTTTCTCAATAAATAGATAAAGTAAGTACACCTGGACTTCAACTCAGTAGTGTAATTGTACCTGGTAGACAAGTAGATCTCCAATTTTACTGCTGGTGTGTTTACAAAATTCATTGTTCTTTTGAAGTGATGGTTCCATGTTCTCAACTATATTTTTACTCCTCAGTACAAAATTCGTACATTTCCAGTAACTTTCCATCTTCAGTTTAGCATCAATATTTTTCAATATCTGATGAAGTAGGCTTGTTCCATTCTGGTCTCATGCTGGAAAGTGGCCATTTCATAATGTAGTATGAATTCAATTATTTGCATTGACATAACTGAGATGGGGAAATTGGTGAAGCCCTGTTAGATATATGTCAGGGTTTTGGTAAAACATAGCAGATATAAAAAATTTTAGTACTTCTTAAAATGTAGAAAATAATAGCAATATACTTTTCTAACTTTTGATTTTTTTTCTGCATGCCAGTAAGAGATCCATGACTAAACATCTATGACTAAAATTAATGTTTATTGAGATGTAATGAAAAAAAGCAATTTTACAAGACAGAGGTAAAGAATGCATCTGGTACAGACACCTTAAAATAAAATTGTTATCTATTATGCTCCCCATAAATTTGAATACTTAGCTTCCAAGCATTTCCAGAAACATTCTTTTAAAGGCTAGCTTTGAATCTGTTTCTCATTTCTTGTACAATATTCTTGTATTTTTTTTATAATTATTTCTTGTATAATTCTTGTATATAAACTTGATATTGCCATTTGAGTGCTGACTGATAGCCTATCAATACTGAACTTACTGTTTCTATTGAATCAAGAGTAAATACTAGGAAAACAAGAACTACAAGATCACCTTGTTATATCTGTTCTTGAAAACTAAGCATTAATTTTAAAAGTAATATAAAATCAATTCATTGTAGAGCTAGTTTTTATAATACTGTCTAAATTTCTTTAAAAGAAATGTAACAGCATTTAAGTGAAAGTTTAAAGTATTGTGAACATTTTAATGCAAACACAGTTCATGAATTTAATGTTTTAGCTATATACACTCAGTATGTGCACCTGCTTGTTAATGTAAATCAGCCAATCATATGGCAGCAATTGACTGTATAAAAGTTTGCAGACATGGTCAAGGGGTTCAGTTATTCAGAGGAAACCTCAATGGGGAAGAAACGTGATTGAAGTGACTTTGACCATGGAATATTTGTTGATGTCAGATGGGGTTGTTTCAGTGTCTCAGAAACCGCTGATCTCCCAGGATTTCTGCAGTCTGTAGAATTTACAGAGAATGGTGTGAGAAACAAAAAAAATATCCAGTGAGTGGCCTGTGGGAGAAAATGCCTTGTTAATGAGAGATCAGAGGAGAATGGCCAGACTGGTTCAAGCTGACAAGCAAGTGACAATAACTCAAGTAACCAGTGGTGTGCAGAAGAGCATCTCTGAACGCACAACACATGGAACCTTGAAGTGGATGGGCTACTGCAACAGACCACACCGGGTTTTACTCATGTATCTAATAAAATGGTCACTGAGTGTATATGAATTATTAATAAGATTTAATAAGATCATATTTCAGTGAATATTGTAATGTGATGGTCATTTCTTCCCACCCCCATTCAGCCTCAGGCTACTCGACCACAGAGACCCCCAATGCAACCTTTTATCCTTACTCGGAATGCAGCTGAAGCCAAGTAAGTCGAAGAAAAATACTATTAAAAATCCTGTCTGTACTAAATTCTGTCACTTAAATATCTACAGTTTACTGAAGATCTTTGTGTTACTTCTGCTTGTTCTGATTTTCAAATTGACATTTTCCCCAAAAGATTACTATATGCTGTGATATAACAACTCCAGTGTTATTCCTACACCTCAGCAGAGTGTCCTTTTTTTGACATATTATGAACCTATTAGGTTTGTTTGGGTGGCGAAAAATAAAGTCTTCGTCAATCTTTACTCATATATATGCCCCAAATTTTGTATCCTGTTTGTCCTGATCTAGTCAAGTTACACCAAATAAATGCATATACATAAGCAGAGATGGTGAAAACCAGCTCTAAGTTTGTATCTCCAATTTTGCTGATAAATCAAAATTGGGAATTTTGCCAAAAGTAAATATTAGAAAATGCATAGAGAGGTCAGTGAAATGGTCAGATTGATAATAATATTAACTTGCAGGTGATAACGCCTTTCCAAATGTATTTTTAGGAGGAGAAACAAGGAACTAAACTATGGACTCGATAAAACCACGTAGCTACGCATTAAGAACTTGGAGTTCAAAAACCTAATTTCATGACAGTGCAGTGACCCTTTTGGAATTTTTTTAAATTGGGCATGATTTGAAAAACTATGTAAAGATGTTCGAAACATTGAACGGTTTATACTTAGAATGCATACAGTTTTCATTGCTACAATCATTGAACTCAGAACAATTACAGGGCATATTTTTCTGAGTGTTCCAGAAAAAGAATATACGTATACACTTGAGAAATCAATGCTATTTCTCATCCTTGCAAGTGGAGCAAGTGTTACACCTGCCCCTACACCACCTCCCTCACTATCATTCAGGGCCCGAAACAGTCCTTCCAGGTGAGGCGACAATTCACCTGTGTGTCTGTTAGGGTCATATACTGTGTCAGATGCTCCCAGTGTGGCCACCTGTATATTGGTGAGACCTGACATAGATTGGGAGACTGCTTCGTTGAGCACCTAAGCTCCATCTGCCAGAAAAAGCAGGATCTCCCAGTGGCCACCCATTTTAATTCCATTTCCCATTCCCATTCCGATATACCTATCCATGGCCTCCTCCACAGTCATGATGAAGGCCACACTTAAGTTGGAGGAACAGAACTTTATGTTCCATTTGGGTAGCCTCCAACCTGATGACATGAGGATCAATTTCTCGAACTTCTGGTAATGCTCCCCACCCCCACTCTCTTTCACCATTTCCCATCCCACTTTCTCTCTCTCACCTTCTCTCCTTGCCTGTTCCTCACCTCCCTCTAGTGCTCCTCCCCCCTTTTCTTTCTTCCACAGCCTTCTGTCTCTTTCACCAATCAGCTTCCCAGCTCTTTACTTCATTCCTCCCTCTCCAGGTTTCACCTATCACTTTGTGTTTCTCTCTCCCCTCTCCCCACCTTTTAAATCTACTCCTCAGCTTTTTTTCTCCCCAGTCCTGCCGAAGGGTTTCGGCTGGAAATGTCAACTGCACCTTTTTTCTATATATGCTGCCTGGCCGCCTGAGTTCCTCCAACATTTTGTGTGCATTGCTATTTCTGTTGGAGCTTGTGACAAAGTGAAGATTTGTCATAAGCTTTTATGAAAAGATATATACTTTATAAATTATAATCTGGTTTGCTATTGCAATTTGAGAAACACTTTTTCCTGCTGTTTTATATTCAAGGATCTTATTTCCTTTTGATATTGGTAAAACAGTGAATGCATTGCATGGGTGGGAATTGAAATGAAGACCATTTTATCATTTGGGGAAGACTAAATAAATTAATCTGATGCAGAATAAGACATGGAGCTTTTGAGAAATGGCTAGATAATGGTTTTAGTTTGAGATTGTTCCAAAAATAGGTTCAAGTAGGCTACCATCTTTTAGAAATGGCACTAATGAGAAGGTAGCATTTTAGATGCTCTTTAAATTATAGATTTTTCATTCTTTTCCATCTTAGAAGTTTTCATTTTTCAGGTATTGAAATGTAGAAAGTAAGAGTAGACTAGTCAGCTCTTTAGAACTGCTCCACTATTCAATATGATCATAGTTGGTCAACCAAATTCAGTATGGGTTCCTGCTTTTTCTCCTATACCTGTGGCCCTAAGAACAACATCTTAATTCCTTTTTGAATCTATTTAATAATTTGGCTTCAATTGCCTTTTGTGGTAGAGAATTCACTGGTGAAGATATGTCTCCTCACCTCATTCCTACTACATTACTTACCCCTTATCCTTAAACTGTCAAACCAGGGTCTGGATTCCTCCCCCATCAGGTACACCCTGCTTTTGGTCTGTGGACTCTTGATGGGATTTTGTAGCTTTTTATAACATTCCCTTCTTCCAAAATCTACCAAATATGGCTGAATCTTATTCCATTTGTTAATCTTCCCAGGAATCAGTCTAACAAACTTTTTCTGCACTCCCTCCATACAGGAACATTGTTCCTCAGATAAAGCAACCAAAACTGCACATGGTGTTCAAAGTGGAATCTTACTAAAGCAGTGTATATTTGCAGCAAGATACCCTGCTCCTTTACTTGAACCCTCTTGCTATGTAGCCCAATGTACTACAAGCTACATAATAGCCTTCTGTACCTTCATGCTTATTTACATAAACGGGTGGGCAAAGACACCTAGATCTTATTGCACTTGTCCCATTCCCAATCAGAAAATAATCTGCTTTCATTTTGCTGCCAAAGTGGATAAGCGCACCTTTACTTCCCTGCCCACCTTTGCTTTCTGCAGGGATGGCTCCCTCTCTGATTCCCTCGACCATTCATACCTCCCCACTAATCTCCCTCCTGGCACTTATCCCTGAAAGTGGCCAAAGTACTTGTACCTGTCCAGTCACCTCCCTCACCTCCATTCAAAGCCACAAACAATCCTTCCAGATGAGGTAACACTTCACCCGTGAGCCTGCTGAGGTCATCTGTTGTGTCCGGTGCTCCCAGTGCAGCCTCCTGTACATTGGTGAGACCAGTTGTAAATTGGGGGAGCACTTTGTCAATCACTGCCATTCCATCGATCACAACCGGAACTTTCTGGTGGCCAGAAGTTTTAATTCTGATTCCCATTCAGACATGTCAGTCCATGGCCTCCTGTTGTCTCACAATGTGGCCACCTTCAAGGTGGAAGAGCAACACTTCCAACCTGAAGGTATGAATATCAGTCTCTCCTTTCTGGTTTAAAAAAAAAATTCCCTCCTTTTCCCCCTTCTATTCCTCACTCTGGCTTCTTACCTTTCCTCACCTGCCCCTGGGTTCTGTGCTCCTTCCCTTTCTCCTATGATCCACTCTCATATTCGGATTCCTTCTTCTCAGATCCTTTATCTTTCCCACCCTCCTGGCTTCACCTGTCACTTAGCCATCCTCCTTCCCCTCCCCTACCTTTTTATTCTGGCGACTTCCGTCTTCCTTTCCAGTCCTGTCTTGGCCCAAAATGTCAACTTTTTTTTCCCATTTCCATGGATGCTGCCTGACCTCCAGATTTTCTTTCTGTTGCTTTATAGATCATCTGCTCTCTTTCTCATTCTGTCCAAAGCACACTAATCTCTTCAGCTCACATACCCACCAAGATTTGTGACTTCTGCAAACTTGGATTTATTACATTTAATTTCTTCATCTAAATGACTAATATATTTTGTGTATATCCTGGCACTGATTCCTGAGATGCCTGCCAGCTGGAAAAACACCCATTTATTCCTGCACTTTTTGTTTTCTCTTTGCCAATTGATGAATGAGAGGTTACCAACTGCATAAGTGTAGTTAAAATAATTTAGATCATTAAGTCCCATTCTAGCTAGACATTGGAATTTGATATTTTAAACATCTTGATGTAATTTCTTTCTAGAGTGTTTGGTCTTGGTTATCCAAGTCTTCCTACCATGACAGTTGATGATTGGTATGAGCAACATAAGAAGCATGGTGCTCTCCCTGATCAGGGAATTCCAAGAAGTCATCCAGGTAGGAATACTTTCTTCGAAGTAGTTGCTTTTAATTTATTCTGTGTATTTTTTATTACATATCCATAATCTTTTAGTGTAGTGTATTTGCTAAAACATTAACTCCTTGAGTGAGTAATGGTATTCAAAAGAGATTGATTCATTCACCTTTGCCTGTATTGCTGAAGTTACTTAGAATATTATGGAGAATTCAGAAAGAACCTTCCCCATCCTTTGTCAGTAAGAAACATGCAAATAGTCAAAAAAAAAAATTGGCTTTAAAACTTTACCACCAGTTAATGGCATTCAAATGTTAATGTTAAAATAGAGTAATACAACATTGAAGCAGGTCCTTCAGCCAACAGGATGCTCATCTAAGCGACTTCCATGTTTGGCCCATATCTCTCTCTCTCCACCCAACCGCCCCAAAACATTTCCTATCCATGTACCTATCCGAGCGTCTTTTAAGTGGTGTTAATGTACCTACCTCAACTGCTTCCTGAGGCTTTTTTGTAATACACACCACCCTCTGCATGAAGAAATTGCCCATCAGGCTCCTTTTAAATCTTTCCCTTCTCACCTTTAGACTTATGCCTTCTAGTTTTCGATTCCTGTTTTCCCAGGCTTAGGCTCACTGCAGCAACTCACCAAGACTTAATTATTAACACTCTCTCTCTCTCTGAATCATTAGCAAAGTAAATATGTTACTTTGTTATTCATCTAGAAGTACAGTGGGAAGTGGTCTTTATCAATAATGTCATTTTCCATTTGATTCTCTTTCATGTTAAATATACTGAGTTCATCTAACTCAATTGTACCCATTGATTGCAGAGAACTTTAAAGTGCAATTCTGCTGCTATTTGGAAACCATTTCCAAAACAATTGGATATTGCATTTGCAGAATTTTCTTAATGCAAATTAAATCTTTGCAGCATTCTTTAATTTAATATTTTTCTGCCCTGCTCACGTTCCCAAGAGAAATTATTTACAGTTGGGATTTCCTGCAGATTGGGCTTGTTTAACGTGAATTTCAAAATAAATTTCCTGAATTTCTTGTGTCCAAGGAGATGTAAATTTTGATTATTTTTAAATTACTGAGCTACAGATATGTGTACTTGGAACAAAATAGAAAGCAAAAGATTTAAAACTAACTTCTGTAGTTAAAAACGAGTTACTGCCAGGTGGTGGAATGGTACTGAGTTAAATGTTTATACTTTGTGACCCTTTCTCAGCTACAGAATGAAGAATTCCAAGTTACCATTCTTACATATGATTACTATTTTTAAACAAGATTATCAAGGAAACTATTCCAAAATTTTGTAGGATAATGCCATTTGGTGTTCACTATGGAAATTAGATTGTGTAGTCACTCTGGGTCTGGGGAAAGAAATAGATGCATTAATTGGTTCAATGTGCACTCGAGACACCTTCGAACATGAAGCATGAATTAATATTCCCAAAATGAATTTGCTATCACATTTTCCAAATGACTGTCAATTTCCTTTATAAAATTTAAGACTTCAAGAATTTAAAAATGAGCAGTGTCAATATTCCGCAGTTTATTTGTGTGCTGTCTAAATCAGCCATTTTGCAGTGCACTTAGCAGACTGTAGTCCAATAGAGCTGAAGTTTTAACAGGTGCGGTATAATGGGCTAAATCTTATTGACTCATGTCTACTGCTGGAATTGCTGCCAATAGCCACTCCTTGCACATAATTGCCTTCTCCAAACATTAGACCCAAACTCCAGTGTTATGGCCTCTGCAGACCCAGAGCCTCTAATGAGACAGTAAGAAAGCTCTGTACCCTCAAGATATGAAAGCTTTGACTGCTGATAGTCCCCTCTTCCTCTTTGACTGTTAAACCTATGAGTAATTTTGAAAAACTTGTTTGTATCTCTAGTATTGAGAATTAAAATTTTAAATGCTCTTTTTTGGGGGGAAAAAATGAAAATTAGCTAAAATTATTCATTTGAAATTTTACACCTTTATACTTTATCTTTAACAGTTGCTGTAAACCATTGAAATTCAGTCTTGTTTCTGATTAGTTGGCACAGGATCCAGCTGTTGATATCCTCAGCACAAATGTTTTGGGATCATGGCAGTCTCTGCCTTTTGGAATCTGTGTGGTGCCATCTATGCATATATACCCAAAGAGTAGTAAATCTGGAGGTCATTGTAAAAATAAATAAGGACAAGTGTATACAGAAATAATAAAATTACAACCATTTTATAAGTGAGGCACCCCTTACCTGGGAGACATCTAAGATCAACAAGCATGGACATGATAGGTGAACCAGTATTAGTGCTAATTAGGACATGGGTAGGATAGTGTGAACAGTTTCATGTTTATGGAGCTCAGGTCAAAGGAAGCTGGCCAGGTGTGCACTGGAGTAATCAAGTAGCAAATTTCAGATTGAGTGAAATATCATGTCTTGTGCTATAGATTTCCATAATTTAATTATTTTATTTCTGTAACTGAAAATCACTTGAAGGCCATTTTTGAACAATTCTTAAGTTTTTTAAACAAGGTGAATTGTTTTGCTGCTCTAAGGTAAAATTATAAACTTAGAGGCAGTAGGCAATGGGGATGAAATGAGAGAGAAGAAAAAAGAAAAAAATAATGTTCATATTCTAGGCAGACCATATGCTCTTGCTAAGGACCTTGCTCCCTTAATGATTAAACCTGCCAGGTTTTAGTAATATCACACATTTCCAACCTGAATATTGGAATTACCTACCTCATTAAACTTCTTCCCTGAGTTTGTTCAGTCTTCTGAATGCTCTCTGACTTCCATGCCTTGATTCTTAATTCCATAAGCATTTTCCAATATATTTAGATCTGTGTCCAGTTCTGGTTGCCTCACCATAGGAAAGATGTGAAAGCATTGGAAAGGGTACAGAGATTTACCAGGATGCTCAAGCAACACACATAAGTTGCTGGTGAACGCAGCAGGCCAGGCAGCATCTCTAGGAAGAGGTGCAGTCGACGTTTCAGGCCGAGACCCTTCGTCCTGACTGCACCTCTTCCTAGAGATGCTGCCTGGCCTGCTGCATTCACCAGCAACTTTTATGTGTGTTGCTTGAATTTCCAGCGTCTGCAGAATTCCTGTTGTTTGCGTTTACCAGGATGCTGCCTGGTTTAGAGAGTATGCATTATGATCAGAGATTAAGGGAGCCAGGGCTTTACTATTTGGAGAGAACGAGGATGAGAGGAGACATGATAGAGGTGTACAAGATATTAAGAGGAATAGATAGAGTGGATAGCCAGCGCCTCTTCCCTAGGGCACCACTGCTCAATACAAGAGGACATGGCTTTAAGGTAAGGGGTGGGAAGTTCAAGGGGGATATTAGAGGAAGGTTTTTTACTCAGTGGTTGGTATGTGGAATGCACTGCCTGAGTCAGTGGTGGAGGCAGATACACTAGTGAAGATTAAGAGACTACTAGACAGGCATATTAAGGAATTTAAGGTGGGGGGGGGTTATATGGGAGGCAGGGTTTGAGGGTCGGCACAACACTGAGGGCCAAAGGGCCTGTAATGTGCTTATTTATTCTATGTTCTATGAGGGACCACCAGACTATTCTAGTGTTCTGGAGCTTTGCAAGGCTTCTGAAATCCGTAGTCCAACTTCAAAATACTTTCTTCACTGACCAAAGAGGACCTTAGATTAATATATCATCTGTCAGTACTGCCCAGAAATGTCAAATTGGATTTTATGCTTAACTTCCAAAAATGGGCACAATAAAGAAGCAGCTGTCCTAATATCCATCCATAAATTGTTCTGTGTCATATAATGATTAAGGGCAGGAATCATTTTTTTTCCCCTCAGTTCAATGACACTTGTATTCTTACTCATTTAAACCAATTAATTCAATCCAGGAAAAGGAAGAACATGTAAGCTTCTCATTGGTATGCATCTCAGCCACAGCATCTGTTTCATAACATGCTATTGGCCTGCTGAAGATGTTTAATTGGTAGATTTCAGTTAACATGGAAGCTTTCTTCTAGTTGATCAGGAAAATCAAGAACAGGAAGTTGAAAATGATAACGAGGCAGATGATGAACAGGCCCTGAGAATGGCACGTGAAAAGGATGACTGGAAGGATACACACAGACGTGGATATGGCAACAGGCAGAACATGGGTTAGTTGTTCTACTTGGGCTACACTTCAAGAATCACCGCTCATCCTGGAGCCATTGAAAGTGTACTGAGAGTTGGAACCTGCAACATATCAAGATAGATGTATCAACCATGCAGTGTGTGTCCCTCTCTGTCTGTGAGATCATCATTAGTTTGTGAGTTGTCAACAATTACATTGTTGGTAGTGCCTTTTCACAAAAAAAAAATCAGTGGCCATATTGTGAAGTTTGGCTCAAAGCAAAGTGAGGCACTTGTTGCAAATGCCATTTAAAACTTGCATTTTTGGAGTGTGGTATGGTGATAAATGTGTGATTAGCACTGGGAGTGAGAAAAGGTGTTTGAGTGCACAAGTGTATAGCTACCACTGACTATCAAACATAAGCAATTGACTTGGGAGTTGCAATTAAATGTAATTATAGTAACATTTCTGAATTTAGTATTAAGCAGCATCTGGCAATCTCGATCTAAAACTCTTGTACGTTATTCCCATGCTCCAAATCAGGAGTTCAGAGTCCTCTGCCAGCTTTCTTACAAACTGTAAACATGACTTTTTGAGGTGTGTTTAATCCCTAGTTTTTGACATCTGAATTCCTGTGATCTGTGCAAATGTTTAGTATCATAGCAAATGTTTTCCCTGCTTCATGATCCTTAGTTTAAAAAGAAACTGTTTTCCTATGTTATGAACTGCAAGTTACCAAATAAAGAAAACCTTAAGTCTCTGGTGGACTCTTATTAACCATGTTATTTTCCTGTTTTCTTTGCTTACACAGAAACAAAAATATTCCTTTCCTTAAGATTTATTATACTTGTGCTATGACCATCAGGAATTTAAAAATCTTAAAATATTATATGAGGAAGAGCTAGTAAGTTTTCAGATGACACGAAAGCAGATGGTATCATAGACAGAGAAAAGGAGTATCAGGAATTGCTGGGTTGGAGGGAAGAGGAATGGCAAATGAAATTTCATTCATCTAAGTGTATAGTGTTACATTTTGGAAGGGCAAATCAAGATAGGACTTTTGCATGAATAGAAAGGTCCTAAGTATTGCTGTAGAACAGAGGGGCTTATAGGTTCTTAGTTCCCTTAAAAGTGCAGTCTCAGGTAGATGGCAATGAAGTAGGCTTTTGGCACATTGGCCTTCATCAGGCAGAGCACTGAATATTGAAGTTGAGAGATCATACTTTAGTGAGGCCACACAGCATATTGTGTTTAGTTTTGGTCACCCAATTATATGAAAGATGTGATAAATGAGAAAGAGTACAAAAAAGATTTAAAAAGTTATTGCCAGGGCTTATGGCAGTGAGTTGTCAGAAGAGGTTAGGTATGTTGGGAGTGTAGGAGACTGAGGAGCAGTCTCATAGAGGTATATAAAATAATAAGGGGCAGTGATAGCATGAGTAGTTTTTTTTTTCCAGGTTTGGAGAATCAAAAGCTAGACAACATAGTTTTAAGGTTAGAGTGAAAAGGTTTAATAAAAACCTGAGAAGCAGCGATTTTTACACAGCAGGTGTAGGTAAATGGAACCTGCTGTTAGAGGAAGTAGGTGGTACAGTACATGCATTTAAGTATGTGGACAGGTAAATGGATAACAAGTTCTTCGGAGGGATAAGCGATCAGCTTGAATATCCATTTTGGTCAGCGTGGACACTGAGTTGAAGGGCCTTTTTCCACACTGTGCAACTCTTAATTCTAGTGTGAAGTGAAGGTGAAAATCAGAAATATAAATGTTTCTGTTTACGATGGGGAGTTTAGGAGATTTAATTAGTAGATTTTAAATTGCTCTCATTCTATCTGAACCGGAGATTTGGGGGTGGGGGGGAATATCCTGTAAAGCAATAATGGAAAAGTAAGTGATTAGACAAAAAGATGGCAGATGAAATATCAGGTGAGCAAAAATTATTGTCGGAAGTCTTAGAAAAGAGATAATATTACTTTAACTACGTGCAACTGGTAGGTGCATAAAGGAATACTGTGCTGCTTTAAGATGCTCAAGTAAATATGTAGGTGCCCTAAGCATGAAGTCAAATGGTATGTTGTCAATATTAAGAGGTGTGGTGGGGTTTAAGGTCTGGAAGTAAGTTAGCTTTGACAAGATCATACAAAGATTTCTGAGAGCTCTTTTGGAGTCCTGTGTGCAGCTTTAGTCTCTGCATCTAAGGGTATACTTGGAATGAAAAAGAATTATTCTGTAAATTGCAAATGAGCGAGTCAGAGCCATCTTCAATATAATTTAAAAGAATGAGGAGTGATGTCATTAAGAACTACAGGATTGTTTCCTTCACTGGTTGAGTCTAGAGCTTCCTGGGTTAAGGACTCGGCTATTTACAGTTAGGAAAAGTGATATTAAAATTCTTTTGTGGAGAAAGCCAAGAGCATGAGCATTATGGAAGGAAATTTGAAGACTGATCATGAAAAGGAGATGTAAGTGAGCAGTATATCTAGAAATTGATCAGCACTCTCAGATGTGGTCTTCTGGCAGCAGGCCAATAATAATTTTGACAGGACTTGCCAGTGGGAACTGCTGTAGGACATTATATACTGCTAAATAGATTATCCACACTAAAGAGTTCATCCTTACATGTTCAGCCATTGCAAAATCTGGGAATCAGGTGTGATTGGAATTAGGTGCATAGGATTGCCATGGAAGGAAGCCAAGGAGCAGAAATGAGAAGGGAGATTTTGACTAAATAAAAAAGAATAGCCTGAGGAAGACTTTAAAAATTATTTCCAGGTGTAAATATTTTACAACCTGATAGGCTTCAAGAGAGTTAGATTGATCTTGAGAAGTAAATTTGCATAATTAATTTCACTGAGTTCTATAAAATGATGAAAACACTAAATTATGCATAAACTGACCAATTACTTCAATAAGATTGCGGATGGTTAATGATCATGGATATAAGCAAAACATGAAATAGATTTGATGTTTGATGACTCTTTCCCTGGAGACTTGCTGACTTTCTGATATTCAGAGCCAATTGATATAAAGAAGTAACCTTTTATCTAACATTTAGATAGATACCTATGGACATTAAACTATTTTCATTATCTAATACTATACCTTCCCCTTTGCTTTTGATATTGAAATCAATGAGTCATGAGTCCATTCAGTAAGATGGTGGTGCACTAAGTAAAGGTCGACAGTAGGGTGAACTGACAAACTGGACTTGGGAAATCTGTTAGATTGGAACATTTAGCAATGCCTATTTGAAAGTTCCAGGGCACATATTTCATTCCTTCCATCTGGTTTGGCTTCCTGATCTCAAATTGTCAATATTGTTAGGTACCATATAGGTCTTGTGCTACCAGAACAAAAAGCTCATCTTTTCCATATCTTGTGCATATTTTGCTTTAGACACACTGCACACTGGCCTGTTGTAAATAATGATTCACTAGTAAAATAAATACTAAATACTCAAGTGCCAAGTCAGGTTAGTGAATTCTTATTTAACAAGAAATTAAACAGCACACACCATTTAAAATAGCCATTCTTCCAATTATTTAAATGGGAATGAATTTTCCCTTCATAGACTCCCCTTTAGAAAAGCTAAAAGACTACAGCTGCTGAAAATCTGGAATATACATGGAATTGCCTGAAGTACTCTATATTGATCAGGCTATGTCTAGGAACGCTGATACAAGTGGTTTCATTTGATGACTTTTCATCTGAATCAGTTAGAAAAAGAGCATCGTATAAGCTATTGAAATGCCCTTTGCCACTTTTACAATTTCTTCACTCCTTCACTGCAGTTTTAAACATGGTTTCTTGCCAACTTTGAAAGGTTATCAACCTGAAACATTAATTTTGTTCTGCTTCCCATAGACGCTGCGTGACCTGCTGATTATTTCCAGCATTTCCTGTTTTATTTTTAATCTTCTCAATATTGCCAAAAATACTCCATTAAACTCTGTCCAGGCAATGCATTGTTCCTGAATTAAACTGCCACTTGGGTAAGGCACTGACCATTAAACTTTATACAGGGAAATGGAGCAGCTGCCAAAATACTTAATTTTTATCTATGGATTTTTTAAAAAGACTTTGCTTGGAATCTTGTTAAAATTAAATTACCTTACACTTAAATATTTGAAGTATTCACTTTGTTTCTATTAATTGAAAAGAAACCAGATAGCAGTAGTACTTTTGTTCATTTTATTACGAATAGTGGAAGGAAGAAAAAGTTATTCAGTTGATCCAGCTTGCAAAAAAATACAAAAATAGAGCTAACACTGCAGCAAATTTCGTTCTCATTAAAATCATTATTTTAGTTGTATAGAAGGATAATTGATCCCTGTGGTGACAATAACAACCTCACTTTCTAAGCACATTCATGCACAAATAAGTAGCTTGTGTTGTTGTAGGTCACTATGATTAAGAAATAATGAGACAATTACATTTTGAGAATTCATTCAGATTATTAAGTTTCGTTTCTTAAATGTAATAGGAATTTGCAAGGGAGATAAAACTCAACAAAAATTCAGTAATTGAAAAGTGCATTTATTTAACTGGTGATAGGGAGTTAGGGTATTTAATTGCAAGTCTCTAAAATTAAATTATGCTTTGGTTCTTGGTATGGTCACCCATGAAAAAAAGGTTAGAGGCCAGAGTAAAAGTGATTCACCAGTCCTTCATTTTCAGGGGTTCAGCTTGGGGCTAACAACCATGACTGGTCAATCAAAACTGTTAAGGAAATAGCAATGAAGAATCCTACATTTGGATGAAGGACAGAGATGGAGAACCTTCACTGCTGCCCAAAACGCCATTACAGGCAGTAAGTCAGTCAAAAATGGAGGACTTCAATAGCCTTCTACTTTTGTGAACCAAACTGCACGTTTTAGGCATTTTATGAGCTTAACCTTGGTGATTCAAATACAAGTAATATCGTTTATTGCCTGGCCTACCCCACCCCACTGCAGTTTAGCATCATGCAACCATAATAATACTTATTAATACTCTACCTCAAGTACACAGATAATCTGAATGTGAGGTCATTAATATTTGTACAAAATATCACTGCACTTTAAAAAAAATTCAAGTTTATAATTCATCATGACTGCTGCCTCTTGGTTTGACCAACTTTCCTATGAGGAGTATAGAGTTAGTTTTGTTATCACGGACCAGGAAGATGTATGGATGATCTGCATAGAAGAGCTGGGGTGTCTTCATCTCTTCACGAGAATGTACATCTTCATCAATATCATTTCCTTCAATGCTCCATTCTATAGCAGCAGCATGAAACATGCTGGATAAATGGAGGTCTTTCTTGCCTGTGATACCGGAGAAATCAGCTTTGTTCTTATCTATAGCTTCAGTCAGGCCCAACTCTTGCAAATGTTTCTAAGAGATAACAGAAGATTTTCACAGTATTAAAACTATCATTGGAAAAGAAAAATAAAATCAAGTTACATTTGTAATCTATATCTACCATATGTCAGTAAGAAATAGAGAGAAACATTTACTTAATCTCAACAATCCACTCTTTTGACCTTCATCTTATTCCAGTGCGGGCATTAAAACTCACAAATATAGAGCGTGATAGAAAGATATTAGTGAAGCAGCTTATTTGACAATCCAATGAGCCATTATATTTACTTTCCAAATAGTTGACTATCTAGAAATTGAATGTACACTTCTCACCCTAGGAACTGATCTCATGAATACTGACTCAGCACGAACAAAAACACAAGTTTACTTCTGGCTTCAGGTCAAAAATATACATCTTGTGATTAGATAGCAGACTGGATTTGCGGTTTTTTTTTCACTCAGAAACTGAATGTGTATCCAGACCAATCAGATAACATTAAGGTGCATTGTCTGGTAGCTGCAAGTGTTCTATCCAATATGAATTTGGGCAACAGTAATTTTTTATGAATATTGTTCAAAATCATAAATCTGTTATTGAGGAACAATTTAAAATAAGGGGTGAAAGAAGACATTTTCAGTCTTTTAAATATTAGGTAGCAAAAAACAGACAAAGGCAATCTGGCAATGTGGAGACAATATGAGTGTTAAGAGAGGCCTGTGTACATTTGGAAACTGACTCCAGTTTTTTTAAATGCTAACATATATGTGAGGAAGAGGAGGTAAAGTACAAAGCCATAGGGATTCCAATACTAATGATGAAAAATAGTTACGAGTACTAAAGTTACAAATGAACACACAGAATGGAATCAAGTTACGGCAGAACAATTGACTTGCATAATGGAAAAGCAGCATTGGTGGAAAATGATGTCATTACCACACAGGTAGGAACAATGGAAGACAAGGTGACACACCATCATGGCAATATTCACAGAGGATGGATTTTAAAAGTTTAGTATGATTGTTTTCATTGTTGTACCATAGTTAGAAATCTGATTTAAGAGGTTAAAATAAAGATTTGAGATTTTAAAAAATAACCTTTTTGAGCAAGAGCACTGTATAAAAAACACAGAATCATACAGCCCAAACAGTCAATGCCAACCAAAATTTCCATCTAAGCTAATCTCATTTTCCAACATTTGGTCCATATCCCTCTAAACCTTTCCTATTCATCTACCTGTCCAAATACTTTTTTAAATGTTGTTAATGTAATTCCAGATATACTCACCACCCTCACATGGTTTGAGAATGCTTTAGAAAATCAAAGGGTGTATTTCCCAGAACTGAAAGCTACTTTTTGCGATAAGGTTATGACAAGTTTTGATTAAAGGGAAAACAACTGGGAAGCCTTATTTTGAACATCTAACAGGAATTCCATAACGAGGTGTTCAGCAGTGTAATGGGAATGAGACTGAGAAAGCATTAAGCAAGTTGAGGACAATATGGAGAAAGACAAAGGCTCTTGGATGGTGAGGTAATCTGTGCAGAGATTTGGCCTTGTATTGGGAAAGAGAAAAGGCTGCCAAGGCATCCAAAACGATATGAACTCAGTCATAGTCACTTATGCATCTATCAGCTCCTTGTACACGTGCACAGAGAGGAGTTTAAGAGAGAAGTTGTTGGTAGTGGAGAAAAGAAGCTCTAAGTTACCTTTATTCTCCCAAATTAACATGGAGTAATAAACATTTAGGCAGTGAATGAATGTACAATAGTATTTGATGTTTTATCAGTCAAAACCAGTGAGAGGCAATTAGTTTACAAACCAAGTCTGGAAATTATAATTTCCTACACAGCATTCTTTAAAGTTTAAATAGAAGATTTTTTTAAAATATGTTATTAGAAATATAGAAACGTAGAAAACCTACAGCACAATACAGGCCCTTCGGCCCACAATGCTGTGCCAAACACGTACTTACTTTAGAAATTACCTAGGGTTCCCCTTAGCCCTCTATTTTCCTATGCTCCATGTACCCATTCAGGAGTCTCTTAAAAGACTTTATCATATCTGCCTCCACCACCATTGCCGGCAGCCTATTCCACGCACTCACCACTCTCTGCATAAAAAAACTTACCCCTGACATCTCTGTACCTACTTCCAAGCACCTTTAAACAGTGTCCTCTCGTGCTAGCCATTTCAGCCCTGGGAAAAAGCCTCTGACTATCCACACGATCAATGCCTCTCATCATCTCATACACCTCTATCATGTCACCTCTCATCCTTGCCGCTCCAAGGAGAAAAGGCCAAGTTCACTCAACCTATTCTCATAAGGCATGCTCCCCAATCCAGGCAACATCCTTGTAAATCTCCTCTGCACCCTTTCTATGGTTTCCAAATCCTTCCTGTAGTGAGGTGACCAGAACTAAGCACAGTACTCCAAGTGGGGTCTGACCAAGGTCCTATATAGCTGTAACATTACCTGTCGGCTGTTAAACTCAATCCCATTTGTGTATTTGTAGACAGGTTTCCCCCGCTATTCAAAAGTAGAGCATTCCTATGAAACCTTTTGTAAGCCGAAATGGCGTAAAGCGGTGAAGCAATTACCATTAATTTATATGGGAATGATATGATAAATACACAGCCTATATAAAGTAGAAATAATATATGTACAGTGTAGTTTCACTTACGGAGGCAAGTTCAACACACGCACAATGACTTTATTTCCTTCACCACAATTGAAACACTTAATTATGTCTCACTGCTCGGGGCGCTCTGCTCTGCTCTGCTCTCACTGCTCGGGGCACTCTGCTCTCTCTGCTCTCACTGCTCGGGGCGCTCTGATCTCTCTGCTCTCACTGCTCTGCTCTCTCTGCTCTCTCTGCTCTGCTCTTGCTGCTTTGCTCTGCTCTCTCTGCTCTGCTCTGCTCTCGCTGCTCTGCTCTGCTCTCGCTGCTCTGCTCTGCTCTCACTGCTCTGCTCTCGCTGCTCTGCTCTCGCTGCTCTCACTGCTCTGCTCTGCTCTCTCTGCTCTGCTCTGCTCTCTCTGCTCAAGGTGCTCTGCTCTGCTCTCTCTGCTCTCACTGCTCTGCTCTGCTCTCTCTGCTCTCACTGCTCAAGGTGCTCTGCTCTGCTCTCACTGCTCTGCTCTCTCTGCTCTCACTGCTCAAGGTGCTCTACTCTGCTCTCTCTGCTCTCACTGGTCTCGCTGCTCTCACCGCTCGAGGTGCTTTGCTCTGCTCTCAGTGCTCGGGGTATGCGCTGCCTCTATGACAGCTCACTGCAAAACAAACGCTAAATGCTATTTTCCCTTTTCGCCTTTTTTCGTAAAAGTGAAAATCCTCTTCGGATTTCTTTCGGTTAGCGAAAACAGGTACTAATGTAGGTCTTTCGTAAAAGCGAACTGGCGTAAAGCGAGCTTTCATAAAGCGGGGGATACCCGTATTCCAGTCACGGAAGAACTTATCTATGATTTAGTTCCTTGGTTCTACAAAAGCTTTTAAGTCATGGTTCCTACCTGTAGTTCATGACTGACTTCAACAATGGCTTTGGGTAGAGAGATGCTAACAGCCTTTGTTTGCATTTTGCGAAACCAGGTGTTGAGTTGTTCCTTGGTCAACAATTTCTCTGCTCTGTCCAGTGGCTCCACGTGATGTGGCAATATGAATATCATGCTGGAGTGTTTGTGTGCAAGAGGCATCGCCACAAGCTGAACTTTATTATCTGCATCATCATAGTAGCTATATAATCCTAGAAAAAAGAAATGTTAGAAATTGTAATTATTGAACATGTTTCCCCATTGATCATAACTGTGGATCCTGGAAACTCGGCACAAAAACAGAAGCTGATGGAGATGTTCAGCAAATCAGGTAGGAGCTGTGCGGAAAAATGCGTTAACATTTCAGATCAATACTATTTCACCAGAATTCTCACATTCACTCTAATTATCACTCTGCCAGACGATCCTTTGAAAGTCTACCATTCCAGAAGCAATTCACAATGTACCTCATGTAACCTATACAGCACCCTTCCTTCCCCAATGTAATCGCCAAGCTTTTTGTATTAATACTTCACCAAATTTATTTTCCACTAAATAACATAGACTCCAAGTGCAGAAATCTTTGTAAATAACGTCACCAAAAATAATACTTTTTATTCGTCTGTTCCCCCCACTCCCGCCCCGCTTTTATTGAAGGCACTGGCTTGATCTTTAGAATCTGGTTGCAAGCCTGTTTTCTCTTCAGTCATATGTGAGTCCTGGCTATCCAATCAGGAAAAGCATCACCACCAAACTTACGAGGGGTGATTGATAAGTTCATGGCCTAAGGTAGAAGGAGTCAATTTTAGAAAACCTAGCGCATTTATTTTTCAACATAGTCCCCTCCTACATGTACACACCTAGTCCAGCGATCGTGGAGCAGATGCATCCCTTCTTTGTAAAAGTGGTCCACAGCTGGGGTGATTGATAAGTTCGTGGCCTAAGGTAGAAGGAGATGAGTGATACAGCTGTTGTTACATACACGTGCAGTTCAACTCTTTAGGTAATAATGCAGAAAGTTATAACTCATCTCCTTCTACCTTAGGCCACAAACTTATCAATCACCCCTGCTGTGGACCACTTCTGAAGGTCCAAGACGCCAACTTCTACAAAGAAGGGATCTGTATGCTCCACGACCGCTGGCCTAAGTGTGTAAATGTAGGAAAAATAAATGTGCTAGGTTTTCTAAAATTGACTCCTTCAATCTTAGGCCACAAACTTATCAATCACCCCTCGTAATCCTTTCCTCATTTCGTATTCAACCAAACATACCTCCAGCTGACAACACACAGAAAATGCTGGAGGAAGTCAGCAGGCCAGGTCTCTGATGAAGGGTCTCGGCCTGAAACATCAACTGCTTGTTCTTTTTCCAGAGATGCTGTCTGGCCTGCTGAGTTCCTCCAGCATTTTGTGTGTGTTGCTTGGATTTCCAGCAACTGCAGAATTTCTTATCTTTATATCTCCAGCTGAGGTCACTCTGTAGCAATTGGAGATGAGAAATCAAGATTTTTTTCCCCCAAAACACAGAAGTGTAACAAGTGTAATGTCACTTAAGCTATCAACTTTTTTGGTTCTTATGATTCCTATGAAGAAAGGTCAGTGAGCCCCTGGTGGGCAAAGGAAAATTTTCAATAATAACATCAAAATTAGCCATAAGAAGTTCAACATTACATCTAAGAACTGGGAAGACATTGCACTCAATAGATACACCTGGAGGAAATCTGATCAAGAGGGAGCTGTGCTACATGAGAACGATCTCCACTCTGCTGCACAGAACAAGCAGCAGCTGCAAAAGGAGAAAATGAAAAACCAAAAGACCGTAGCCACCACTTACTCCTTCCCACACTGCACCAGAATATGTGAATCCTTGAACGACCTCTACAGCCACCTGAGGACCCACCAATACACAATCCCTTATAAGAACATCCTACTCGGCTCAAGTGATCGAACGACTACTATGTAAGTAATGAGTGTCTACCTGTACGATGCATCATGGGAACAGAAACAGTATGACCTCTGGATACCAAGAAACCTCTTGTATCAATCATGCTCGGTTGGAAATTTTCAGCCCAATGAGCTGCAAAAGCAAGGTGATAATTTAATTTGTGACCAAGTGCCTGCACAGCGATGATTCTTTTTGAAGTCTGCAACAATTTAACACTAATCCCTTCATAAATAATAATAATACTCACGCTTAAAATACATGGCATTGACAAATAAAGCACCATCAACATTGGGTACATCCTTGGTGATTTCTTTGAGTTTTCCTTCTGTGGTTTTAGATGCCCATTCATTTATGGATTGAACCAAGCTTCTCTTATCTCTGAAGTTAACCTTGGAATGATCATGCTTGTAGTGTGCCTTGCTCTTCTGAACAAAGTCATCATTGAACTTGATTGAACTGGGCCCATAAAGGCAGCTACCAATCTTCCAAGTGCTGTTGCGGGCAGATTCATTGCTGACTTCATTGAACAGCTCTGAGAAAGTAGGATGGAAAGCATCATCGCGCAGGTTGACGTTGAGGAGGGACTTCACCTGTTTGGCCGTGTTGTCTCTGGCACCCAGAGACATCACTCCCAAGGAGGAAGCCACCACCACCGGAGAGAATAGGAGGTTATCAGATGAGAATTTCTTGTCCTTGACCATTGTCTTGTAGAGGTTGAGTGCTAGGTTCATTGTACCATCTGCCAGGATGGAAGTGTGCTCTTTCAGCTTCATGGGGTCTGCTGTTACCATGGCAAGCAGCAGGTTTAGGATTATGAATTTCATCTCCATGGTTTCACCCAGTAAATGCGAACCAGTAACGCTGTTGTAGGTTAAAAAAATTAATCATATTATTTTGAAGAAAATATATATAACATTTTCGGAATATTTAAAATATTTCTCCTAAACTAAACACAATATTTAGATGGTTACCATCATGTTGAATTAATTTCACAGCCCTCTTTATATATTAGAAACAATCAAATTTTAATCATTTAAACTTTGCCATAAACATTTCACCTATTCCAGTTGGAGTTCAACAGAAAATCCTGAAGACTTTTGGTGCCCATCCAACAGGTAATATACAAATTCAGCCTATCTTGTGATTGTGTCAAGAATGGTGGTTACAGCTATGTGTGCCTGGTCCCACAGAGGAAATCAGAAAGTGGTAATTCTTGCTATCACCTGGTTCTGATCAGCTTTCTTGTTGAGCTACCTTGACAACAGAATTACTGCCACTTCTAGGGCTGCTTAGTGAAAACTGTAGCAGCAAAGACAAAATGTTGGAGGAACTTAGCATGTCAGGCAGCATCTATGGAGGGAAATGGCCAGTTGACATTGCAGGCTGTGACCTTTTATTAGGGCTGGAAAGAAAGCGAGCAGAAGCTAGAATAAAATGGTGGGGGGGGAAGCACAAGCCAGTGGGTGATGGGTGAATCTAGGTGAGAAGGGTAGGGAGGTGGGGAAAGACAATGATGTGAGAAGTTGGGAAGTGACAGAAGAGGCAAAGGGCTGAAGAAGGGATCTGGTAGGAGAGAATACACCATGGAATAAAGAGAAGGAGGTGGAGATTCAGATAGCAGTGGAGGGGAAACCACATTTTCTGAATAAACACAGGACATCTCAGGTGATCTGGAATGGAAAGCCATATCATGAGAACAGAATGTGGTGGAGGTGGAGGAACTGAGAGAAGGAAATAGAATTCTTACATGTGACAGGGTGGGAGGAGGTACAGTATAAGCAAGCTAACAGTGAGAATCAGTAGATTTGTAAAGGAGGTCGTTAGATAATCTGTTTCCAGATATGGAGTTAGAGAGATCAAGGAAAGGTAGAGAAACTTCAAAAATGGACCAAGTGGATATGAGAGCAGGGTGAAGGTTGGTGGCAAAGTTGATGAAATTGACGAGCTCAACATGTGCATGAAGCTGCTGCACTAATGTGGTCATCAATATAGTGGGGAAAGAGTTGGGGAGCTTTATCAGTGTTAGTCTGGGCATAGATTATGTAGCTGATGAAAAGGCAAGCATAGTTGTGGCCCGTGTGAGTGCCCATGGCTACACCTTCAGTCTAGAGAAAGTTGGAGGAGCCAAAAGAGAAGATGTTAAGTGCAAGTACCCGTTCTGCCAGACAGAGGAGAGCATGTGAAGTGTCATGGATGTAGATGGGAAGGGACTGTACCGGGTAAGCGGGGTTAAAAATGGAGTTGAGATAGGAGGACACGAGTTCAGTGGGCCAAAAACAGGTGGAAACAATTAGCTTAGTGAGGCAGTTAGGTTTGTGTAAAAACTGTAGCCCGACTCATTGATGTTTGAATAATGACTACTGGCAATGAGTGAATAAATGGCCACCTGTTCATCTAAGCACATCAAAACCACAAGCGGTCATTTTCTGATGTCTTCAGAGCAGCAAATAACTTGAACAATTTGAATTGCTCAACCACCCCTGTTTCTAATAAGCAACTATATACTAAAATGTAAATACCAGAATCGTGTCTCACTCTCCCTGCATCAATATACTTTATCGATATTTTCTAATACATGTTTGCCTAAGCTGTTACATTCTTGTATATCAGAATATAATGCCTGATATGCTCCAGCTTCATAAAGGGTAATCAACTCTTTAAAATAGTCATCTTGAATACAGAGTGGTTCACATGAAAATAAGCTAGGCTGACAGCCCAAAGAGCTATATCGACACATTATAGATGCATTCAACACCTGGTCATTTCTCAGTTCCACAGTTCTCAATTTTCAAGCCATTTAGTTTTTGTTTATATGTGGATAGGAGTTTAATTCTAGACATGATACTTCCATAATTTTAAATACTTTATTTGTTGCAATTTTCTTCTATAGGTGAACAATATTTCTGGAATTCAGGTCAAAATCATATTTGTCTTGAAATTGTAATTGCCATGTCGAATGTGAAAATTATATTGAGAGGCTCCAGTCCGGTGAAGAAGCTGCCTTTTCTGGTGAAATCAGAAGTGACATGAGTTGAAATGCCAAAATGAAATGATGGTTGGCAAACATGGTGCTGTCTCTGTTGAAAATGCTAACAGTCAAAAATACTATAAATGGTAACCTAAGGTTTGCAGCCGCTTAGTTTGTACCTTGAAATCTTTTCAAGGGGATGTACATCTTTGCCAAGTTCATTCTGAAAGATATAACAAATACAAATAAAGGGTATACAGTTCATTTGGTTATTTTCTGATGAAACAAAATATTGTAATGAATGGATGGACAGTTGGAGAGGAGGGGTTGCTGAGATGGAGTGAACATGGACTTAAAAGCGCTTAATTTTCATTTTCTGTCATAACCTAACTGTGCAAAATTTTGCCATATGTATTAATTCTCATCACATCTCTTGTATGGTTCAGAAAGCCAGTAACTCGGTGTCCTATCCTTAATAAAATACTTTTAGGGAGCTAATCTAAAATACTTCTGCAACAGTATTAACCAACAGGAATTGCAGGCAAGCCACATGTTGCTATGCCAACAATGATTTCCCCACATGTACTAATAACTTTAAAAAAACCTTTCCTCTACTTATAATAGATAAATATTTATTCATAGCAGTACATTCACTTTATTATAGTCGATTCCAGTTAAATAAGCCATCAGTTAATTAAGACAGCTGCTTATTTGGGACAAAGAACAAAGAACAAAAACTAACCCAGAAAATAACCAGGATTCCCTTTGTTTATTTGGAACACTATGCCACTTAATTGGAAAAGGAAAATATCGCCAAACAATTTCTAACTAGCATCAATCGCATGCATTTGTGGGGCCATTAGATACTATACTATGCTTAGAGTGAACAGATTTTAAATAGCAACAGTTGCGTGTGCTTTCCTTCAGAGAACAGTGACTTTTGATACTGATAGTTGGCAAGAAAGAAGCAGTAAGACAATTCAGAATTGTTTTGCTCACTGCAGTTTCAAGCGTTCAGGATTGGACATAACAGAAATAGGTGGGAGTGAAAATGAATTGATTTCACTACTTCAGCCATTAGTAATTATGGAGAATTTGAAGGTATTAACAATCATTTTTAACATTACAATGAAAATGAAGATTTGGAGGATGCAATTGTCAAAAGGTGGCTGTGCTGAATTTGTTCATTTAGTCAAAAGAAAACAACAGTGTGCACTGGATGAATTCCTATGTCAATAACTATTAGGAACTAATACAAAATTTAAAACTACTGTAGTAATGCTAGTAATATTCAAAATTGTCCTGTATTTCATTTAAATACATAATTTGTAACCCAGTTTATCTTCTTTACACCTTTTTAACGATTTTCATGAATTAGGGCAGCCCCTTAATTGGGCCAAAAGGTACTGGTCCCATGTGCCCCAATTAAGCTGAATGTACTGTACATATTTTTACTAAATCTACTGGACTAAAATTTTCTTTAATTCAGTAGCTTGTATTCTTCATGATCTGTGTATCATGGGCAAGTTCAGCATTTGTTGCCCTAAGCTATTTATTCCTCATAAAGTGGAGTAAAATCACCTTCAGAATTAAGTTTAATATCACTGATAAATGTCATGAAATTTGTTATTTTGCAGCTTCTTGATACACTGAATTTATTCTAATAAAAATATTCTCACAATTCTACTTGTGAGTGAATTCCAGGATTTAGAGCCAGACCTAATATTTCAACTCAGGACCTAATATTCCCTAGTCAGAACAGGATTGACTTGAAGGAGGGCATGCTGCCTGCAGAGTTCCCATAGGCCTGAAATCCTTGGTCTTCCTGTTGATTCATGCTGCAGATTTCAGAGGTGATGTTGAAAAGACCAGGCTGAGTAAATGCAATAAATTGTGTAGATCACACATACTGCAGTCATTGTGCACTAGTAGTGGAGGGAATAAATGTCTTGTGTGTTAGATGGTCAAGCAGCTTACTTTATCCTAGTTGATACTGAGCTTCTTAAGTGTTTCTGGCATCGTACTCATCCCAAACAAATGGACAGTATTCCAGTACTGAGATACCTTCAAATGGTGGATATCCAGTATCTGACCTACTCTCCCAACTAAAATTCTAATTAAGTACTGATCAATGGAAACCCACGGGTAGTATGGTGAGGTGTCAGTGATGGTAGTGTCATTGAACCTCAATGAAAAGCGGTAAGAATCTCTTTTGTTGGAGATGGTCATTCCCTGGCACTTTTCAACCAAAGCCTGAATGTTGCACATGTCCCGTTATATACAGGCATGGAATAGTTTATTTATTGAGGAATTGTAAATGGAATTAGAATTGAATATTTTTCTATGGGTAATTACACATACCTACTTATGAGCTTACGCAAGGAGGAAGGCCATTGATTAAATTGCAGAGTATAGGCAATGCCTTGGGTTGAGATGATTGACCTGAGATTACCATAACCATCTTCCAACCACTAGAGGTTTTCCATCTTGTCAATGACAATTACTCTCGCACTCCCTCTGGAGTTCAGCTCTTTAGTCCACAGGGCTATGTTGAGGTGAGACGTCAAGTTCAAATTTCAAAGTTCGAAGTAACTTTTGCTCAAAACCCAAAGAGTTTATTGATAAGTGCAACATGATGTCATTGCCAGTGACAGCTTTGCTGATGAGTGAGGGGAGACTAATTGGGCAATAACTACCTGGATTGGATTTGTCCTGCTTCTTTGCGAACAGGATATATTTTCACATTGTCAAGATGCCATTCTTACAACTTCATTGAACAGTCTGGCTTGTTCTGGACTGCATGTCTTCTGCACTACATTTGGGATATTGTCTAATCCAATAGCGCTTACTGTATCCAGTGCACTCAGAACTTATTGACATCATGTGCAATTAATTATATTGGCCTCTTTGACAATGGCGCTCTCAGGAAGAAAACAAGATGGATCACCCACTTGGCATTAATAACTGAAATTGGTTGCAAATGCTTCATCCTTGGCATTCAATTATTGTATTGCTGACTATAAGAATGCTCTTGAAGCCTCCTCTTCCCATTAATTCTTTAATTGTCCACCATTATTCATGGTGAGCTGTAGTAGGAATGTAAACCTGTGATCTGATGATAAAATGGTGTTGCTCTGTTGCTGCTGTTCAGAGAATCTGTAGTTTTGCAGTACCACAAAGAAGGCACCTTCCTTTTAGGTATGCCTGGTGTTGCTCCCAGCACAGCTTTTGCATTCCTCACAAAAGCTGGACTGGTCCCCTGCCCCACTTTTAATGGTGGAGTGAAGAATATGTCATACCATGGTACCGACGGGCGTATTTCTGACTCTGCATGGGATTCAACATAAAACAGTTTTTTTTCCCCATATGAATGCATGACTTTGTCTCCACCAGGATTGTAAGATTGCTTCTTCCAATGCTGTAACAGATAAATGTATCTGCTAATGAGTATCAGTTCATACAGATTTGTCTCTCGGAATGATTTACTTGCTATATGCAGCAAACCTAATCTGGTAGCTACTACCCAGCCACTCTTGGTGATAGATTTCTTAGACCACCCCCTCCCCCCAACGAGTCACCCTTTTTACTTTTCATGCATATTTCAAGTAATTTGAACAAGTGGGTCTACTGATTCATTAGCTAATGAAGACGATCGGTGGGAATCTGCAGATTGCCTCGGCAGTATCTGACCAGATCTGCTCTGAGGTCAAAGCCTATTGGGCACAACCCTGCCGCTCCCTCGAGATCTGGCAGCGACAGAGAGCGTGATGGGGAGTGCGACAGTTATCTACAAAGTGTAATTCGGCGAGTACAATCATTTCAGGTCATCTCTTGACTGAATTAAGGAGCAACTTAAAGGCGACGAAATCCGTGAAGACATCAAACACAGAAATGTCCCTCCGTTTGCTGACAATGAATGTTAATCTCCAAGCTTTCCTTTTAAAATCAAATTGGTGGGCTCTTGTTCCTATTGAAATCACTGAAGACTGTGCCACGTCAATTGTCTTCACCGATCTGTGTCTACCATTCCATAAAAGTACAAAATAGTGCGAGTGTTGGAAATCTGAAGCTCAATAACTCGAACATTAACTCTTGTACCCTCGGGTATTGCCTGGCATTTTCTGATTTAATTCATTTCTTCCAATCTTCGCTGTATAAACCATGCGTAACTTTACTACAAGTGGTAACCATGTCCAGTGCATTTCTGTGGATCTATTCCAACCGCACTATCACATAATTTGTCTACACTGGCAATGACCTCTCCTTGATGACAATCCCACCCCGCCCATTTCATCTCCCTCTGCACCGAGCATCTCTTCGGAGAAATATATCCCATCCCTCGATCAGACCTCAACGTGGCAAACATTTCAGCTTCATTGGTGGTGGTGGGGGGGCGGGGATGCTGATTTTCCGGTTGGTGTTCTTCGGTTGGCTTTGCAGTTAACCTAGTTATGTCAAATATCTTTCTTGGTAGTTCTTTCCTTTAACTCGGAAAGTAGTTATAATTCGCGTTCTTTAATTTCGCCGCACGAGACTTTAGAACCGAATAATTTGGTTATTCGAAGAGACCGGGGTAACTCTGGAAGTGTTAGCGCGCTTATCCTGTGGAGCCGCTTCTTTAACTACACGGTGTGTAAGAATCTTAATTTAGGCGTCTCCTTTGACCCTACATTGAGGAAGCCTTACCTTTGTTCCCAAAAGCGCGTTCCGCTCGGACTGTGGACCAGGCTCCCGGCTCCGCAGCTTTCCACTTCGACAGTACGGAAAAAAGGCCAACCTCTCGTTTTATAACCAGTCCAGGGAATGTTCCAGAAGGAATTTATTAAACGTTTCTGAAATCTGAGCCCAAAGCACCGCCTTCGTGGGCAGAGTTAGAGTAATCTCCCGGGGTCACTAACTGTCCCATTAAGTACACTTTATGAGAGAAACGCAAGAAAATCCTTTCGATTTACTCTGTCGTCTTCTACACAATAAAACCAAAACGATGACAACCGAAATGAATTGCGAACTGAAGGAACGGGATTACAACGGTTCCAACAGGGAAAATAAATGCAATCTTATATGTTGGTTTAATAATCTGTTTTACATTATCAAAAATAGCAAATGTGTTTCAGTACAGGCTTTATCTCAGAAGTTAGCAGTACATGTTACGTGTAGCTGAATTAGCTTCTCACAAAAAAGCAGTGGAATCTTGCTCCTATGTTTTGCTATTGTTAAAATTCTTCGTTATTCTCTTGCGTGACGTTAGTAAGAAAAATGAACAACATTGTAACTAAAAACAACGGTTGGACCGATTGAAATATTTAAACATATATTGAGACATAGACAAACTGGCGAAGAAATAGAGTAAATGATAATTTAGTTTGACTGTGAATTTTTGTTTAGAATTTTTCTGTGACGAAATGTCATGGTATTCCCATTCACATCAACATGCCTACGCTCCCCGCCTTCACTCCTGCAACTGCCACGTCGACAGTTAGCAAAAAGGCCTTCGACTTTTCATCTGTATGACTTTAAAAAAATATACATGTGCTATTCGTTACTTGTTTTAACCTTTCATTTCCAAGGCGAAAATAATCATCTTCAATAACGATTCTAGATATTTTTAGCATCAGATTCTATTTTCTAATAGAAGTCTTAGGGAGTTATTCACCATGGACCTCTGAACCAAGAAAATTTGTGATATGTTAAAGAAATGAAAATATTTATCCCCAAAACTGGATGTTCCCTTTAATGAAGTGAGTCAGCTAAGCAAGGGAAGAATTTGAAAATATGTCTTGCAAACAAGGAATTCCAGGGGTGAGGTGAGATTGACTACTTGAAATCATTTTACTATTTGGTTGAATGCTGGGGTCAAAGAATGCTGGTAAAATTAAACATAACAAGAAAAACTCTCCAGTCTTTGGATTATACTTCATAAACAGGAAGATTGTTCTGTTTTGTTTTGGAGAGAAATCATTTCAGACTGTAAGTTTTTCGGGCAGTATCCTTGACACTCCATCCTGAATTGCTTTATCATGTTCCTATTCTATTATAAATTTAGAAATGAGGGTATTTACTGATGACTGCATAATGTTTATTTCGATCCATAACACCCCAGGAACTGGAGCTGCCCGTGCCTGCACACAACCAGACGGAGACAAGTCCCAGAAAAATACTATTTCCAGCTGAAGACACTCTGACCAGCTACCCAGAGTTTGTTGTTTTGTGGTAGCAGTACAATGCAAGACATAAAAAATGACTGTAAGTTACAATCTATAAATAGACATCGTACATAAGAGCTATATTGAGGTAGACCATTTAGAAACGTGATGGCAGAGGAGAAGCTGTTCCTAAAACACTGAGTGTGGGTCTTTAGGCCTCCTCCCTGATGGTAGTCATGAGAAGAAGGCATGGCCCAGATGCTGAGGGTTCTTTATGATATATGCCACCTTCCTGAGATACCGCCATTTGAAGATATCCTTGATGGTGGGAAGGCTTGTGCCCGTAATGGAGCTAGCTGGGTCCAAAACCTCTGCAGCCTCTTTCAATCACTTACCTTGAAGCCTACTCACTGCTTCCACCGCTGGTCTCTGATCTAACAACTGATCTACCATGCTCCTCTCCAACTTCTTGTCACCAGCTGACGTTCTGCCAACAGTGGTGTCATCGGCAAATTTATAGATGGTGTTTGGTCTACACCTAGCCACAAAGAGTAGAGAGTGGGCTAAGCATGCACTCTCGAGGTGTGTTTGTGTTGACTGAGGTGTCCTGATGAGGATGTAAAGAATCCAACTGCAGAGGGAGACACAGAGACCCAAGTTTTGAAGCTAACTGATTTGTACTGATGCAATGACAGCTGTAATCAATGAATATCTACCCTTAATTTTCCATAGCAATACCATTGTTGAATCCACCACGATCATTTGAGCCAATGCTAATCAAATTTTCAACTGGACCAGCTGTGGAAGTACTGTAGCTATAAGTGAAGATCACTTACTTGCTACCTGTTATGTTACCTGTTTGACCAATCAGGGTTGTTAGCCCTGAGCTGAGCCCCCAGACCTGGAGGACCAGTGGACCACTCTTAGTCTGGCCTCCATCCTTTGACCTGTTTGGCATGGGTAGCCCTACCAAGAGCCAAAGCATAAAGCCCTAACTCCAGCCGGCATAGGTCCTCGAGTGATTGAGGCACACAAGCTTCCAAACCACAAGGTTGTGATCCTGTTGGAGGAAGAGAAGGTTAATGGCTGGTTAAAACTGAAAATACCAGAAATGCTCAATAAGCAGGTCAGACGGTTGCTGTGGGAACAGTTAACATTTCAGATTCAGGATCGGTCATCAGAAGAAGGAAATAGAGAGAAAACTAGTTTTGGTATCAGATAAGATGGAAGAGAAATGGGTAAAATAAAGTGAATACCTCTGATAAGATGATTATATATCTCATCTGGAATACCAGGCAGCAATAGCCTGAGTTTCCCTGGATTACATATCATTACATATCATATTTGCATTCCTAAATTATTGTAGTACCTTGTGGTTTGATGGTTTGAATCAATGGTCTGAGGAACTGGATATTTTGGCGCTCAAGTTGACAGCATTAGTTATGCTTTCCCATAGAGCAAAATAAGTCATGTGAAAGTTGTCTCTATCTTTAAAGAAGAAAGAAGCGTCAGCCTGAACCATAAACTGGCAAGCGGGGTCTATGGAGCACCCGCAACAGATATGAGCTCTGTTTATTGAGCAAGAGCATTATCAGGTCTGACCACATGAAGGTGTTGGGGATCTGGTTCGGAGGGGCCGAGGCGTGCAACAAGAACTGGCGGGAGCGGACTGCCAAGGTGAAACAGAAACTGGGACTGTGGGGAGCGCGCTCCCTGTTGATAACGGGCAAGAACCTGGTCATCAGGTGTGAGGTGCTCTCAGGGCTGCTGTACTTGGCGCAGGTCTGGCCCGTCCCCCGCTCCTACAGCTCGGAAATCACCCGGGCTGTCTTCAGATTCGTCTGGGGATCCAAGATGGAGCGGGTGAGACGGACCGCCATGCACAAGTCCCTGGACAATGGGGGCAAGAACGTCCCCAATGTCGCCCTCACTCTGATGGCCAGCTTCGTGTGTGGCTGCATCAGGTTGTGCGTGGATCCCAGATATGTGGGCACAAAGTACTACTATGTGCCCAGGTTCTACCTGTCGCCCTGGCTACGAAGGATGGGTCTGGCCCCACTCCCGCGCAACGCCCCCGTCAGCTGGTCGTTGCCCCCTTACCTGTCCTTCGTAGAAAAATTCTTCAAGACCAACGCATTTGACCACAGGGCCATCAGGCAGTGGTCGGCACGTAGTGTCCTGCAGGCACTGCAGGAGAAGGACGTGATGGACACAGTGGCGTGGTTCCCTGAGCAGACCGTCCAGTTCATCTGGCAAAATGCCTCATCGCCAGATCTCACAAACAGGCACAAAGACCTCGCCTGGCTGGCGGTGAGAGAGGCCCTCCCAGTCAGATCCCTCCTGTACGCCCGGAACAGTTCCTCCACACCCCACTGCCCACGGGAGGACTGTAATGGGGTGGAGTCGGTGGCTCACCTCTTTGCACACTGTGGGTTCGCAAAGAAGGTGTGGAAGAGAATGGAAGGGACAGTACTAAGATTCATGCCCAGCAGTTGCATTACCGAGGACTCCGTGATCTACGGGCTGTTCCCGGGGACGCACACGGAGACCAACATCCGGTGCTGCTGGCAGATCATCAATTCGGTGAAAGACGCTCTTTGGTCGGCTCGAAACTTGATGGTCTGCCAGCTGACGGAGATGTCCGTGACTGAATGCTGCCGACTGGCACACTCTCGTCTGCAGGAGTACATTCTGAGGGATGCACTCAAACTTGGTGCAGCCACCGCGAAGGCCCGGTGGGGAAGGACCACAGTTTAACGTTCATCACCCGTAGGAGGGGGAGAGGTTGGGTGGGGAGGAGACCTACCCTCATCAGCGGTGTGGACAGATAATCAACATGGTGCCCAAGGAGTGGGTGGAATTGTTAATTTGGGAAAGTATTAGAGCCATTGCCTGCCTTTATTGTTGAAAATTTTGATTGTTAATAAGTCTTAACACTTGACCAAGAGTTGAGAGTAAACGCATGATTTACTGTAAACATCTTTCATTTGTAAATGAACAGAGTCAACGCAAAATTTTATTGTTAATAACTGTATTGAATAAGGACTCACAGTCAACGAATGGTTTTCTTTTTCTGTATGTAATTATTTTTATTTTGTAATATTTCTGAATAAAGTATTTTTGGAAAAAAAAAAATTTTGCATTGAAATGGATCATACATAGTCATGCTAAGTACTTTTGATATCCACCTGAACATTCTACTGACTTTTATTCCAAATTCCTGTACCAGCAAATTTTGCTCCCCTATGCCACTGTCATCATGCTGGCACCTTCCAAATTATTTGGTGAAGCAATGAAAATATGCATTTCTTTAACCACCAAAACCGCACTGCTCTCACTCATTATTCCTTGTTCCTCTACCTAAAAAGACCAAGGTAACATGTCTGAACAACCGGCATCCTGTCACACTCACCTCAATAATAAGCAAATGCTTTGAGAGACTGGTCAAGGATTACATCTGCAGCATGCTACCACCCACACTGTACCCCCTACAATCCACCTACTGACAGAACTGATCAGCAGACAACGCAATAGCCACAGCTCTACCCACCGTCCTTACACATCTGGAAAAGAAGAATGCTTATGTGAGAATGCTGTTCTTGAACTGCAGTTCAGCACTCCACACCATAATTCCCTCCAGGCTCGACAAGAAACTCAGAGACCTTGGCCTTCACTCTGCCTTGTGCGGCGGGATCCTGGACTTCCTTTCAGATTGCTGGCAGGTGGTAAGAGTGGGCTCTCTCACCTCTGCCCCTCTGACCCTCGACACAGGTGCCCCTCAGGGCTGTGTCCTAAGTCCCCTCCTTTACTCTCTGTATACCCATGGCTGAGTCGCCACCCACAGCTCCAATCTTCTAATTAAGTTTGCTGACAATACTACCTTGATTGGCCTAATCTTAAATAATAATGAGGCAGCCTACAGAGAAGAAGTCATCACCCTGACACAGTAAACAACCTCTCCCTCAACCTCAACCTCTCCCTCAATGTCACAAAAACAAAGGAGCTGGTTGTGGACTACAGGAGGAATGGAGACAGGCTAACCCCTGTTGACAGCAAAAGATCTGGGGTTGAGGGGGTGAACAGCTTTAAGTTCCTCGGCATACACATCACCAAGCTGTGCAGTGAAAAAAGCACCACAGCACCTCTTTCACCTCAGACAGTTGAAGAAGCTTGGTATGGGCCCCCAAAACCTAAGGACTTTCTACAGGGGCACAATTGAGGGCATCCTGACGGGCTGTATCACTGCCTGGTATGGGAACTGTACTTCCCTCAATCGCAGGACTTTACAGAGAGTGGAACGGACAGCCCAGTGCATTTGTAGATGTGAACTTCCCACTATTCAGGACACTTACAAAGACTGGTGTGTAAAAAGGGCTCAAAGGATCACTGGGGATCCGAATCACCCCAACCACAAACTGTTCCAGCTGCTACCATCCGGGAAATGGTACCTCAGCATAAAAGCCAGGACCAACAGGCTCTGGAACAGCTTCTTCCACCAGGCCATCAGACTGATTTATTCATGCTGATACAATTGTATTTCTATGTTATATTGACTGTCCTGTTGTACATACTATTTATTACAAATTACTACAAATTCCACATTTAGACAGAGATGTTACGTAAAGATTTGTACTCCTCGTGTACATGAAGGATGTAAGTAATAAAGTCAATTCAATTCAATTCATTCTGAACCCACATACTTAATCTCCAGCTGGTTAATTTCAATGCAAGTAAAGCTTTGTAAAGTAACTGGTTTTGATCTTCTGTGTAAATTATCAATTATCTGCATCTGGTTTTATCCCTGTCTATTGCATCTCCAGAGACTGTGGCAGACATGGATAGTTGATGACCAATGGAAAATAATCCCTTCTCTCGTTTGGGACTGTGGTTATCAAGAAAAATATGTGGAATGCATAATGACTCATTGATCTGCAAAATATCACACCAAAACACTTCATCATCTCTTGTACAATCATGAAGCTTAAATATCTAAATGTTAAATTATTTTGCTGTTGCTTTACGGATCCTGCTGCCGAAGGTGTGATCTTGTTATGATACCTGTCTCCTATGAGTCTGCATTCATTGTCTACTGAGAACTGAAAATTCAACACAAGACACAAGGATGAGGATAGCGACCCAGGTTCAATCCTAACCTCCAGTGCTCTCTGTGTTGAGTAGGCATGTTCTTCCTGTGACCATATGGACTTCCCCCCGGTATTCTGGTTGTCTTCCGTGTCCCAGCAATGCACAAGTTGGTAGGTTCATTGGTTATCATAAATTGCACCTAATGTGTAGGTTAGTGGTAGAATCTGGGGGGGGTGGAATTGAGGGGTATGTGGTGAGAACAGATTGCTGAGAAATGTAGTGGGAAATAATATTGCTCTGTGAGCCAGTGTAGACTTGATGGACCAAAATGGCTTCCTCCTATGATGTAAGGAAATGTGGAAACATGGTGGTAATCAATAAAAAGTTGGCAACCTCATCTTGACATGGGCATATGTACATTTCTTTCAATGTTTCAATGATAACAACCTGAAAATCACTGTAATATTGCCTACACAAAGTCCGCAGCAGATGAAGAAGGCACATTAGAATATGGAACCTTGAACAGTACAACCCACAGATCAGGCCATTCAGACCACGATGTTGTGCTGACCTTTTAACCTACTCTAAGATTGATCACTATTACTTACTAATAATCAATTACTAACACTATACAGTGGTATCTTGTAATGGAGAATAACGACAGAGCCTTACCAGCACTGCCAGATTCCAGGAAGAATAAATAAATACTTAACAATCTTTGAAAAACATGTTCAACCTATCTTGTCCTGTACAAGGTTCTGTATTACTTAGACAACACTCAGTGCAGTGAATTAGAGCAAATGCTATCAACGAAACCAATGTAGCATCTTCTGTGTAGAAAGCTTCCTTTAAAGGATGAGGCTGTAGTCACTCTCAGATGGCTATGTAGGCCTGACCATGTTGATCCAAAAAATCAAGGATGTGCTTAAAGCTTCCCTGAAGAAGAAGTGTAATTCCCCAGTCACTCCCAGTGACCCAAAACTGTTCAAAATGGAGGAGCCTCAGACAAAATCCAGGAGGAACACAGAAAGTCAGGCAGCATCTATGGAGGGGGATAATCAGTTGACATTTTGAGTTGAGACCCTTTATCCAGACTGTCTTCTTGTGGAGAATCCCCTATGTTTATCAAACCGGAGAAACATTTAGGATGGTATGATCTACCTCAAGATCATAGAAGGTAGAGCTTTGCAGCAGTTTCTCAGAGTTCGACTGTGTCCAATTGTGGAGCAGGATTCATTCGAAAGGGCAAATAAAAGTAAAGCAAGTGCAAGCAGGGCAGCCATGGTTTTGAGTGTGCCAGCATTTAGAGTGGCTTTGGCTCACCAGGTTTAGGCCAGGTAAAGTCGAAAAGAGGTAAAAGTTTCTCTTTTAGTTCTTAACTGTTCATTCCTTAGCTATTAGGGCATAGTAGTGTCGTGAGAATGGCTCTAGGGGCCTAAGAACAAATCCTTTATTTCTCCTTATTTGGAAAGTCTCTGGCTTAAAACAAGTTAAAAACAAAGCAAGTCTTCAGCTAAGAAGATTCTGTAATAGCATACCCTCTTAGAACAGTCAGTATTGCCTGACCTGCTAGGTTCCTCCAACATCTAGTATTTGTTACTCCTAATAAAGTTCATTTAACTGAAGGCAATTAATACTGTGAATTTTAATCAGCTTTAACCATTTTAAAGAATGAAATAAATAAAGGCTTTAAATTTTAACATTCAATCCAGCAAAATTAAAATGGTACACTTGGGCCCTCAAAATACAAAATTCTTTTAATTAAAAATAACAACAGTTAAAACTTACTTAAATAAATCCTACAACTTTTCATGATATATATACAATACATTAAAGGAGTTTTTTTTAAAACTTGAATCTCTTCCAGTATACTTCAAGCAGTTTGGAAGAATCTCCTTATGGTTAAAATGTAACCAAAGATGTATCACTTATGTGAGAAAATACTTTTAGCAAGACAATTTGGCAAATAAATTATAGCTTCTAAATGTGTATATCAATTGGCTTTAGTCAAATGAACTTTATTAGGAGTAACAAATACAAGCTGCTGGAGGAACCTAGCAGGTCAGGCATCATCTATGGAAAGGACTAATCAGTCATTGTTTCAGGCCAAGACCTTTTATCAAGACTGGAAAGGAAGGGGAGAAGAAGCCAGAATAAGAAGGTGTTGGGGGCAGGGTGGAGGGGAGGGAGTACAAGCCAGAAGGTGATATGCGAAGTCAAGTGGATGGGTGAGGGGGGGGGGGGGTGAAGTGAGAAGCCGGGAGGTGATAGGTGGAAAAGGTAATAGGTTGAAGAAAAAGGAATCTGATAGAGGAGGAGAGTGGACCATGGCGTAAGTTGCATAGTTGCATAGAGTGATGTGCTGGATGCAGAGGCTCGTGGGGTGTGAGGGAAGGATGAGGGACTCTATCACTGTTAGGGTGGTGGGAAGGTGGGGTGAGGACAGATGCCTGGGAAATGGAGGAGATGCGGGTGAGGGCAGCATCAATGGTAGAGGAAGGCAACTCCCATTCTTTGAAGGAGGACATTTCTGATACTCTGGAAAGGAGAGCCTCATCCTGGGAACAGCTGCGGCTGAGACGAAGGATCTGAGAAAAAGAACAGCATTTTTACAGGTGAAGGTAAGAACTATTGTCAAGATAGCTGTGAGAGGAAGCAGTGTAGTCAAGATAGCTGTCCAGCAACCACCCTTTGGCCCACCACATCATTCTCTGCAAATTCCACGTCTCCAACTAGATACCACCGAATGCACCTTTACCTCCCCCCCCCCCCCCCGGCTCCACTCTGCTTTCCACAGTGATCCATCCCTCCCCACAAATCTCCATCCTGGCACATCAGAGATGTACTCCTTCTTCAAAGAACAGTTTCCCTTCCTCCACCATTGATACTGCCCTTATCCACATCTCCTCCATTGCCCAAACATCTGCATTCACCCCATCTTCCTGCTGCCTTAACAGCGAGTTCCTCATCCTTACCTACCACCCTCTGAGCCTTGCATCCAACACATCATCCTCCACAACTACCATTTCCAAAGGAACCCTACTAACAAACATATCTCTACCTAACCCCTCTCTCCACTTTCTGCATGGATTCCTCCATCCATGATTCCCTTATCCATTCATCCCTCCCCATTAATCGTCCTTCCGGCACTTATTCATGCAAGCAATCAAACTGCCCATTCACCTCTTTCCTCGCCTCCATTCAGGGCCCCAAACAGTCCTTCCAGGTGAGACAACATTTCACCCGTGAATCTGCTGGGATCCTCTATTGTGTCCGGTGCCCCCAGTGCCACCACCTCTACACTGGTGAGACTTGACATAAATTGAAGGACCATTTCATCAAGCATCTCCGCTCCATCTGCCAAAAGCAGAACGTCCCGATGGCCAAACATTTTAATTCCCATTCCCATTCCAACATGTTGGTCCATGGCCTCCTCTTGTGGCATGATGATGCCACCTTCAGGGTGGAGGAACAACACCTTACATTCCACCTGGGTAGCCTCCAACCTGATGGCATGAATATTGAACTCTCCTTCCAGTAGAAAAATTTTCCCTCCCCCTCCCCTCCTCTTCCATTCCGCACTCTGACCTCTTACCTCTTTTCACCTGCCTATCACCTCCTGCCGTATCTCCTGCTCATTCCCTTTCTCCTATGGTCCACTCTCCTATTAGATTCCTTCCTCTCCATTCCTTTACCTTTCCTGCCCACTTGGCTTCACCCACCACCTCCTAGCTATTTTCCTCCCCCTCCCCCCCCACCATTTTATTCTTGTGTCTGTCCCCCCTTCCTTTCCAGTCCTGAAGAAGGGTCTCAGCCCAAAACAACAACGGTTTATTGATTTCCACAGACACTGCCTGACCTGCTGAGTTCCTCCAGCATTTTGTGTGTGTGTGTGTGTGTTATTTTGTATATGTTACTAGGCAAAATCTTTTGTGTTTAGAACTTTCCTAAGATCGTCGGAGCATGTCGAAGAGGGGCAGAAGATTCCAGAGATTTGTTTTAGGCTATATTCTGGAGAAGCTATGATTCTCCTTCTTCTTCTTGGTTTGTGCTAATGGCAGCTTGCACCTATCAGGAAGGTGCATTGCCACCACCTACTGTATTGGAGCATGACACGAGCCATGATGGGAATCAGATCCTGCCATGCAAATTTGTTTTATTTAAAAAGTTCCCCGGGCCCTGCACAAGTTAACTGTCCCTGTCTCAGGTGCCAGAATATCCTGCAAACTAGACGCCGCGACACATCTACATGTGCAGGTACACAATAAAACTGTAGTAATACTCCTGTACTCTCCAGCACATATACTTTATAATACAGATCAGGTCACCTTGAATGCTTCAATTCCAAACTCTGCAGTACCGAGGCAGAATCTGAGCAGATCACAACTCTGTTTGGCTTAACTTGTTCAACCCACTGCAAACTGATGATAATGGCCATAACTTTTGCTGTATAGACAGATAATCCATCTGTCAATCTTTTCCCCATCTCTATATTAAACCAGGGGAATAAATATCCTAGAGCCTACCCGGTTACTAACTGGGTCTTTGGAACTATCTGTAAAGATAGGCAAAAAGGAAAAATACTGCTGCCGTAAATGACACCCAAAAGGCCCTGTCCATCCCCAGAAATGTTAAATCTATTTCCTCATCTGGAAATTTCCATGGTGGAACTCCTGGCAAGGCCACTGTTGGGCCAATCTGCAAATCCCCAAGACCATACGCCTATGCATATTCCCTAATTATCCATCCAAAACATTTACCAACTCTGCTAGTATATTCCCAACAATCCATTAAAACTGAATACGTCAAATGGGAAGTCCCCCACCCTACTATGCAAGGCTCAGTTTTTCTCTCCAGAGGTCAAGAGGCATCTCACGTAGTTCAACCACCAGTGCATCTCTTGTTGTGCTCCAGAATGCTTCACTACAGATTCTAAGTACACTTGCCTGTAGGACGTCCAACCTACATAAAACTGAACAAGCTGGGTTCTCAAATCATATAACCATAACACAGACTAGAGTGCATTAAAGCATGATAAACTGTCAATAGAACACCCCTAGAAGCTCCCCAGGCATACCCAGCCACACAGCACAGAAAGTTCATGACCTGCTTATAATTATCCTCCAAGAACTATATATGTGTTTTCCCAGTTAGTCTCACATCCAGCCAAAGCCCCAAATATTTGAACGTGGGAACCCTACATAGCGAACACCCAGAGTAAGGTAAATGTTATCCAAGCTATGTTTCTGACTAAAAACCATATATTCTGACTTAGAAACAGAAAATTTAAAACCCAGTCCGTAACCCATTCTTCCATTGCAGATTGCGCTGTTTGCACAGACATTACCACAGAGGCAGAATTACAACCTCTTTTCCACAGAGCCCCATAATTAGCATATAAAGCTAAATCAAACCCATGCCCAACACCATCCAAAGTATCATTAATCATCAGATTAAACAATATTGGACTAATAGCACTACCCTGGAGGCTGCCATTTTCCACTGCAAACTCTGATGGCACTTCTTCACCCAACCCCACTGCAAACAATGGGCCAAACAAAAAATCCAATATCCATTTGTATAATCTACCACCAATACCAGGCTTACTGAGTTTAATCAAGAGCCTTCCCTCCATAGAATATCATAAGATTTTTCAATGTCTAAAAGCACTGCAACTACTGAATCCTTCACTGTAAAAGCTTTCCGAATATCATTTCCCAGTAGTACAAGGGCATCATATGTACATCTCCCTTTGCGAAACCCACATTGGTCGTGACTAAGTAATTCCCTCTTTTCCAAGACAAACAACAGCTCAATTACATACTATCATTTTCTCTATTATTTTACATAATGAAGAAGTGAGAGGAATAGGCCTATAGCTACTTAGCAGTGTCGGATCCTTCCTAGGTTTAACAATAGTCAATATCACAGCTCTTTTCTAGTCTGCTGGAAGCATTCCTTGCTTCCAAACTTTATTATAAGATTCAAGCAACTTCTTTAGGGCTGCCTCAGACATATGAGAGCTAGCCATATCCTAGCCTGGAGCTGTAGCACTTGCACTATTGACAAAAAAAATTTCATTTCAATCAACATAAAGTCATCATCCATGGTTCACTCAACTGTCTCTTGTTTCTCACAAATCTTCCCATTTCCATCAAAATACACTATCATCTCTTAATATACTTATCCCCTAAATTGTCTAGTCTATGTAAATTTGCAAATATGTTTCCTGCACATTCTGCCTTTCCTTTGTCCATTGTAGCCAAATTTCCATTCTCCACTAACACAGGAATCTGGTTATAACCTCCGACACCATTCATTTTCTTTAGCATTCTGCCGACCAGTTTCCCTCCCAATTGATGAGCAAAATCCCCTATAAGCCTCCCCTTCAGCATTCCTAATAACTCCCCTTGCTATCGCTCTTTTCTTCTGAAAATTCAGCAAAGCTTCTTGCATTAATGTCGTGTTAAAGCTTATTGTCGTGTAGCAGTGGTATAGTATCCCCACCAGGGACACTAACATACTAGACCACTGCTACACGACAATAAAGGATGCATATCACTCTGTTACATGGGCAGCCTTGGGATTCTTCGACCACTGCCTGGTTCACCTTCTCTCGACAATCAGGTAGAAACTAAGATCGGTTAAGCCTGTTGTCAGGACAGTCACGAGATGGACCAACAAGTCAAAGCTGGAACTTCAGGCCTGTTTCAACTGCACAGATTGGAGTGTCTTTGAGGCTGCAGCTACAGATCTTCATGATCTGTCTGATATCATGACCTCATACATCAGTTTTTGTGAAGACATGTGCATTCCAACAAAAACCTTCTGCATATTCAACAACAACAAGCCCTGGTTCACATCACAGCTCAGACAGCTTCGTCGGGAGAAGGAGGAGGCGTACAGAAGAGGGGACAGGATTCTGTACAGACGAGCCAGGAACACACTGACAAGGGAGATTAAGGCAGCGAAGAAGCGCTACATTGGAAAACTGCAAAACAGGTTTTCAGACAGCGACCCAGTGTCAGTGTGGAAGGGGCTCCAAGAGATCACCAACTACAAGAAACCATTCCCCCAGGCTGTGGAGAACCATCAACTGGCTGACGATCTGAACAAGTTTTATTGTAGATTCGACACCTTCATCCCCCCCAGCCAAAACACAGACCTACCTGCAACCCCCATCATCCATCACCCCGTCATCTCAGTATCCGCTTTCTCACCTCACATTACAAAAACTGCTCCCCCTACCCCACCATCACTTCAACCCTCTTGTACCTGCACTCAGGATCTGTGACCGGGAGGTGAGTCAGCTGTTCCGGAGGCAGAAGACCAGGAAAGCGCCAGGCCCAGACGGCGTGTCGCCCTCCTGCCTGAAGACCTGCACTGATCAGCTGGCCCCCATCTACACACAGATCTTCAATAGATCACTGGAGCTGTGTGAAGTCCCTCATTGCTTCAAGTGCTCCATTATCATTCCAGTCCCTAAGAAACCCACTATCAAGGGACTAAATGACTACAGGCCTGTTGCCTTGTCATCTGTGGTCATGAAGTCCTTTGAGAGACTAGTGTTGGCTCAGCTGAAGGACATCACAGGCCCCCTGCTGGACCCCCTGCAGTTTGCTTATTGGGCAAGTAGGTCAGTGGATGATGCAGTCAACATGGGACTGCATTACATACTACAACACCTCTTCAACCCAGGAACTTCTGCAAGGGTCCTGTTTGTTGACTTCAGCTCAGCATTCAACATCATCATCCCAGAAATCCTCCACTCCAAACTCACCCAGCTCACTGTCTCCCCTGCCATCTGTCAGTGGATCACAAGCTTCCTGACTGACAGGGTGCAGCAAGTGAGGCTGGGGAGCATCATTTCTAGCACCCGGACAATCAGTACCAGTGGCCCCCAGGGATGTGTGCTCTCCCTACTGCTCTTCTCCCTTTACACTAATGACTGCACCTCACAGGATCCATCTGTTAAACTCCTGAAGTTTGCAGACGACACAACTGTCATTGGCCTTATCCGAGACGGTAATGAGTCTGCATACAGACGGGTAGTGGAATGGCTGGCCCTCTGGTGTGGTCAGAACAATCTGGAGCTAAATATGCTCAAGACTGTGGAGATGACAGTAGACTTCAGGAGAAGCCCCCCAATACTCCCCCCACTCAGTATACTCAACAGCATTGTGTTTGCTGTGGAGACCTTCAGGTTTCTGGGTGTAACAATCTCCCAGGACCTGAAGTGGACAACCAACGTGGACACTCTTATCAAAAAGGCTCAGCAGAGGTTGTATTTCCTGCGTCAACTCAGGAAGTACAACCCGCCTCAGGAGCTGCTGATTCAATTCTATTCAGGAATAATCCAGTCTGTTCTCTGTTCGTCCATCACTGTCTGGTTTGGATCAGCTACCAAACAAGACAAGAATAGACTCTAAAGAACCATCAGGGCTGCGGAAAGGATTATTGGTGTAAAGCTGCCCTCGATCCAGGACTTATATGCATCTAGGGTCAGGAAGCGAGCAAGCAGCCTCATTGTAGACCCATCACACCCTTGGGCATCACCTGTTCCAACTCCTTCTTTCTGGTAGGCACTTTAGATCACTGTATGCCAGGACAAATAGGTACAGGAACAGTTTCTTTCCGTATGCCATCAGTCTTATGAACACTTGAATTTTAGTTTATTATAAACCGTCCACCTGTACATACACTGGTATACCTCATTGTATATACTTCATGATTATTTGCACTATTGTTTTGTCTGCTTTTTGATTCTGTACAGCGAGAGCTCAGGGAAACCGGCATCAAATTCCCTGTATGTGTCCACATACTTGGCGATAATAAAGGATTCTGATTCTGATTAATCTACGTTTCAAAACATTAAACGCCCATCTCTGGTCTCTGATGGCCTCTGTACGTTCCTATGTCAACCAAGGAACACATTTCTTACCAGCTCTCCTAGACACTAAAGGAATGCCTCACACAAACCAGAAATTATACTCTGATAGTCTTCTATGGCACCACCTGGAGACAATTGGTCAAACTATTTATCACACCCAACAGAAAGTTTTTCCCATTTTGCCCTCTTAAAAACACCACTTAGTACCAGAACTCAAATTCTGACAGTGAACCTTGACCCCTACATTACACTGGAATGATTATACCCCATACAATCAGCCATTACATCCCAGCTACCTAGTCCAGCAAGTGGAGCAGAGAGAAGAGTCAAGTCCATACAAAACCCCCCCACCTTGAGCAATATCCACCTTAGTCTCTCTTCCATCATTTAAACTAACTAAACCATATACTTCCAGAAACTCCTGTACTGCTGTTCCATTAGCATTTAAAGTCTCCCTGTCCCACAAACCACTACCTGCATTAAAGTCACCACAAAGAATAATTGTACCAGAATAAATTCCCACCATCCTTCCCAACCTTTTGACGGATAGTTCCCGACCTGGATTATAACAGTTCACAATTTTGATCCCAGCCTGTGCATATAATAATTATGCATTCAGTAGTCTCTGGAGAAGGCAGAGTTCTGTATAATAAATCCTCCTTCACAAAGGTAGTAGCACAGCCTCTCCCCACCCCCACAGCTGTACGTCTACCATATCTCACAACTTCATAATCTGGAATCTTGAACACAAATACACTCAAGGGAACATCAAGTCCTAAAACATATGCTTTAAAATCCTGTCCGTTGGCTAACAGGCTTCTGGCATTCCAATGAAGAACTGTAAGTTGATCAGAAAAGATGGCTGTGTACCCTTTGTACAATTACCCTACACCATGAGTCCATTCCCCCTACTATCATTCTCCAAACCTTTTCTCCGAAATACTTTGTGTAATTCCCAATAATCCCAAATACTTTGATGCTGCATCCACCACTATTCTGAGTCTATCCGATTTCTTTCCCACCTGTACTGTTCCATTAACCACAGCACAAGAACACAAGGCGTTTATTTTTTTAAGAATCAGTGCTTCACAAGATGCCTCACCTCCCACACTCCCAGCCTGTACAACTTCACTCCATGATCTTTCTCCATTCAAATTTCAGTTAGTGTCCGTTTTAACCCGACACCCAACAGATGTGGAGGAATCAAACTTTCTTGCAGCTTTAGGATAAGAAATGGTATTCGCTATCTTCACCTTCTGAATTCCCCGAGCCTTTTGTAAAATAGGGCAACCTAAATAAACTGCACTATGAGCATTGCCACAAGTGGAGCGTCTTACCTCGGCACCAACTTCACAATTCCCATTTTCATGTTCACCTCCACACTTTGTACATCGTAAATCCCCCCTGCAAGAAGCAGCTGTCCTACTAGTTGGCATTTAAAACGCAACGGTAGACAACATTCTGACAAAATGACCAATACAGCCGAAATACACTTTTGACGGTTGCAATTCATCAGAGAAACACAACAAAACAGACAAACTATCACATTTTCCCCTTTTCTCTAAGTCTGTAATCTCTTAGCCAAAATATCCTTGCCCCCTCTCAGGTTGTCCCTAATATCCTCCATAGAGGTACACCTGAAATAACACCGAACCTTCGATTTCCCCCTGTCAATGTACTAACAATTTTACTGTCACCCAGGGAGTTCATTTTCATATCTTCTCCTGTTGTTTTAAATCAGCACCTGTAATCAACACTCTACCTTTGCTAAGACATATTGCTGATTTTACTTTACTAATATCTTTCCGAATAGCCTTCGTCAATCTAACCAGGTGAACATTTTTATCACAATTAGATATAATAATAATAATAAAGTACTTTATTAATCCCAAATGGGAAATTATTTCATTACAGTAGCATCATTTAAATGCATATTTACAACAATAATAAATATAATAATAATATTAACTCATAATAAAGTACAGAATAATAATATTGACCAATGTGCAATACTGGCAATCATAATGTACAAAATAATAAGCAAAGTCTACTGTACTATGATGTGTGTTCTCCTGTAGCATAGAGATGAACTGTTGTAAATGCTTATTGCATTTGGTAGGAAAGATTTTCTGTAACGATCCTTGTGACCTATTCGAAAGGGTGCTCCGCTTTTATTATTCAGTAGGTCATGGAGAGGATGTGCCTGATTGTCCATGATCAATAACAGTTTGTTAGTGACCTCCTCTCCATTACTAACTCAGAAGAGTCCGGGTTGCAGCCAAGGGCAGATCCAGCCTTTTTGATGAGTTTATTTAGTCTTTTTGCATCGCCAGCACTGAAGCCTCTCCCCCAACACAAAGCCACAAAGAAGACTGCACTAGCTACAACAGACTGGTAAAAGATCTCCAACACCCTGCTGCACACAAAGAAGGAGCTCAGCTTCCTTAGAAAATAGTCTGCTTATCCCCTTCTTGTAAGCAGCTTTGGTGTTAGTGTGTTGTCAAGGTGAACACTGAAGTATTTGTACTCCTCCACCACCACAAGTTCTTCTCCCAGAATGTGTACATGACTCAGTATCATGAAGTCGATAGCATCTTCTGACCCAGTCCTAATGCCTTTCACCGGGCAATCCTCCTCATCCAAACCCGTCTTCCCCCGTCTCCCTTTTACTTCTTGCCAGAATCCACACCATACTATCGCTTAACTCCCTATCTAAACCGCACCATAAAAGCCAGGACCAACAGGCACTGGGACAGTTTCTTCCACCAGGCCATCAGACTGATTAACTCATGCTAACACAACTGTATTTCTATCTTATATTGACTATCCTGTTGTACATACTATTTATTATAAATTACTTAAAATTGCACATTGCACATTTAGACAGAGACGTAATGTAAAGATTTTTACTCCACATATATATGAAGGATGTAAGTAATAAAGTCAATTCAATTCAATTCCCACCAGTTTCCCCTCAGCCACAATACAATTGGTGTAAACCACCAGCCCTCTTGCCCCTTCCAACTATGACACTCTTGCATCAACCTGACTTCACCCCAGTCGAAAATCTCAAAGTCAACGTCAAGAGCCCACCTCCCTCCTTAATGATTCTCCTATCAGATTCCCCCTTCTCCATCGCTTTATCACATATCATAATTGATATAGTAAATAAATCAAGGAGCAAGAAATCAACAGATTGGAATGGATATGATATGTATTTAATTAAAAACATCATTGACTGTGTTGTGAAACCACTGGCTCATACTTGTAATCAGTCTTTGATTGCTGGAAAATTTCCCAATAAAATGAAAATAGCCAAGGTCATTCCAATATACAAAGCTGGAGATAAACATGTATTTTCAAATTATAGACCGATTTCTTTGCTCTCACAGTTTTCCAAAATATTGGAAAAAATATTTGCAAGAAGGTTAAATGATTTCATAACAAAACATAAGATACTCTGTGAACACAATACAGTTTCAGAAAAAACAGAACCACTACAATAGCATTAATAGATTTTGTCGAAGAAATATCAAACACTATAGAAAGAAATGAATACACAGTGGGAGTATTCCTTGATCTAAAAAAAAAAGCATTTGACACCATTGACCATAAATTATTATTAACAAAATTAGAAAAATATGGTCTTAGAGGGGTGGCACATGACTGGTTAAGTAGTTATTTGGAAGACAGGTATCAGTATGTACATATAAAAAATTCGAATTCAAAACTTCTGAGGGTAACTTGTGGGGTTCCACAAGGTTCGTGCTTGGTCCATTGCTGTTCATTTTGTATATAAACAGACATTAAAATGTATATTATTATGTCTCTCAGACATTAAAATGTATATTATTTGCTGATGATACAACTATATTTTGTAGTGGGGAACATCTGAAACAACTTTTAGATACAGTGGAGAAAGAACTAAAAATTATAAAGAAATGGTTTGATACTAACAAATTATCACTGAATCTAAGTAAAATTAAATTCATAATACTCTGTATTTGGAAACCGTGTACCAAACTCATATAGTAAACTCAGAATAAGTGATGTTGAAATTGATAAGGTACAGTATCTGAAACAAAATTTTTAGGAGTGGTAATAGATAATAAATTAAGCTGGAAACCACATATAAATTATGTCAAAGCAAAAATGTCAAAATCTATTGCAATACTGTACCTTAAATCATATATTCTTAATTATATTCTTAAATCAGGAATCTTTGTATACATTATACTGTTCACTTATAGTCCCATACATGACTTACTGTGTAGAGGTATAGGGAAATACATACAAAACAAGTACAAACTCAATTTTTCTACTCCAAAAGAAAGCCATACGAATTGTAAATAAGACAAGTCATTATGAGCCAACCAATCCACTATCTATTCAACTAAACACTTTAAAATTCAGCGATTTCATAGATTTTAAAATAATACAAATTATGTATAAAGTAAAAAATGGACAGCTACCACGAAGTATCCAAAGGTTGTTTAAAAATGAGAGAAAGTCAACATGATTGAGAGGAACATATATATTTCAAAAACAAAGGATAAGAACAAATGTAAAAAATCATTGTATTTCAGTCAGAAGGGTGACTCTATGGAACAGTAGTAGTGAGAATTTAAAAACATGCACCACACTAAACAAGTTTAAAAAAATATTTTAAAATAATTGAATGAACAAATATAAAACACATGATTTAAAATGAATGGGAGTAATGTAAATAAATGATACTTGGACTTGGTTTTTGTGTTAAAGGGTTATGAAATTTTTTGTTCTGATGTGATGATTGACGCCAAATACATTGTTGTATAAGTAAGAGGGGTAGGCGTAATAAGCAACATACATAAAAGTTGCCGGTGAACGCAGTAGGCCAGGCAGCATCTCTAGGAAGAGGAACAGTCAACGTTTCGGGCCGAGACCCTTCGTCAGGACTAACTGAAAGAAGAGCTAGTAAGAGATTTAGAAGTGGGAGGGGGAGAGGAGATCCGAAGTGATAGGAGAAGACAGGAGGGGGAGGGATGGAGCCAAGAGCTGGACAGGTGATTGGCAAAAGGGATATGAGAGGATCATGAGGCAGGAGGTCCGGGAAGAAAGACAAGGGGGAGGGGGGGGAACCCAGAGGATTGGCAAGGGGTATAGTGAGGGGGACAGAGGGAGAAAAAGGAGAGAGAGAAAAAGAATGTGTGTATATAAATAAATAACGGATAGGGTACGAGGGGGAGGTGGGGCATTAGCGGAAGTTTGATAAGTCAATGTTCATGTCATCAGGCTACCCAGACGGTGTTGTTCTTCCAACCTGAGTGTGGCTTCATCTTTACAGTAGAGGAGGCCGTGGATAGACATGTCAGAATGGGAATGGGATGTGGAATTAAAATGTGTGGCCACTGGGAGATCCTGCTTTCTCTGGCGGACAGAGCGTAGGTGTTCAGCAAAGCGGTCTCCCAGTCTGCGTCGGGTCTCGCCAATATATAAAAGGCCACATCGGGAGCACCGGACGCAGTATATCACCCCAGTCGACTCACAGGTGAAGTGTTGTCTCACCTGGAAGGACTGTCTGGGGCCCTGAATGGTGGTGAGGGAAGAAGTGTAAGGGCATGTGTAGCACTTGTTCCGCTTACACAGATAAGTGCCAGGAGGGAGATCAGTGGGGAGGGATGGGGGGGACGAATGGACAAGGGAGCACCTCTCAACTTATTATTTCAGTCCATTCCACCGCCCCCCCCAGCTTCTTATTCAGGCTTATAACCCCCTTTTCAATTTTTAATGAAGCGTCTCCGCTGGAAACGTCGACTGTTTATTCTCCTCCATAGACGCTGCCTGATCTGGTGAGTCCCTCCAGCATTTTGCTCGGAATTTGCAGCTTTTGAAGACTCTCGCGCATTGGGGAAGGCCACCCAACTCCAGCGCTCAGGCCGAGACGAAAGCCCGGCTCTACCTGTCAGTCACCGTCGAGGGTGCGGCGCGCATTAGGCGTGAGGAGCCGGAGGCGGGGCCTAGGGCAACGCGGCGGCATTTCGCGTTCGCGGAGGGGCGAGGCTCGCATGGCGCTGGGCAGGTGGTGTCGAGGGAGCGGGCCTTCGAATGAAAATCAGGTTTAATATCACTGGCATATGTCGTGAAATGTGTTGTTTTTGTGACAATAGTACGTTACACTACATGTTACATGCCCAAGGAGATCTGGGTTTTTTGTGAGAATGCTGCAATGGTCTTTTGGAGGGCAGATGATGTGATTTTCCCGCCGTTGTGAGGTCACGTGATGACATGTGCCCCCCCCCGTGACTATATAAGGGTCGACTCAGGTGGCGCAGTGGGTGTAGATTTCCAGGTGGAACGTGTTGTATCTCCGTTTCTGTTGCGTGTTTGTTTTTGTGACGCAGTTTCATTCTTAAAACGGTTGTACGTTCTGTTGAAAGATTCCATATTACTTGGACTGGGAATTTGTGGCTGGAATTGCCAATTTACTCAATTCCGACAGTTTTGAAGGGAGAGTGAAGAATTCGTCGAAGTGAAGGATTGAGAGAAGTCGGCATCGGTTGGCACTTTAATAAAGGATCGACCTTATTGGGTCTTTGTTGAAGAGAAGCTGCATTGAGATAACTCTTGCAGTAGAGCAATGAGTTCATGCAAAGGCTCTCTCTCTCTAGAAGGAATTTAAGGTCATTTGATTTAAACTGTTTATTTTCGGCATCGGGAATCCTGTGGACAGAACTGGCAGTAAAGGTGCGTTGGTGAAGAAACCATTCTCTAGAGAAGTCTCTCCCAATTGAATACGTAAAACTGTTGGACCTTTGAAGTTATCGCTTTAAGAACTGTTCCCGTATTTAACTCTTTAAGAGCCAGAGCCGAGTGGAGTTGGTGAACGGCTGCGTACCTGTTTAACCTCCGATCAAAGTTTTCCTTTTTTTTCCCCTTATCGCTTATACGTGTTTAATAAATGTTCGGTTGTTTTTATAAAACCTGTCTCGATTAATATTCATTGTTGCCGGTTACGTAACATAATAAAATATAAATTACAATAAGTATATTTAAAATGAATAAGTAGTGTAAAAAAGAGGGAAATACTGAGATAGTGATCTGTCTGGGTGAGGAAAGGACAGGAGTGTTGTGTAATGATGCAGCCCTCAGTGCTCTCATGGTAGGCCTACCACCGTCGGCCTTAGCTACTTTAGCTCCTGTAGCGTCCTTGAGCCGGTGCCTGTTCCACTGAAACAACAGGCATTCTGCAGCTGCTGGGAATTCAAGCAACACATCAAAGTTGCTGGTGAACGCAGCAGCCCAGGCAGCATCTCTCGGAAGAGGTACAGTCGACGTTTCAGGCAAATCACCTGTCCAGCTCTTGGCTCCATCTCTCTCCCTCCTGTCTTCTATCATTTTGGATCTCTTCCTCTCTTTCCCCCCCCCCCCTTTCAAACCTCTTACTAGCTCTTCCTTCAGTTAGTCCTGACGAAGGGTCTCGGCCTGAAACGTCGACTGCACCTCTTCCTACACATGCTGCCTGGCCTGCTGCGTTCACCAGCAACTTTGATGTGTGTTGCTTGAATTTCCAGCATCTGCAGAATTCCTGTTGTTAACAGGAATCCACTGTCTATTTTGAAGAGATGTGTGTGAGGGAAGTTCAAATGAAATGATGTTTTCCCATTCTAGGTTAGAAAATCCATATATCACTTTGATTGCATTACTTCCCTTCATTATTCAATGCATATCTATGAGGAGGAAGATGTATATATCTTCATTTTCAAAATATCGGTTATGTTGGTCTAAATCATTTTGGCGTAAGAAAAACTGACTAGATTAGGGAATGGAGTAACAAATGCTAGAGGAATTCAGCGGGTCAGGCAACATCTGTGGAGGGAAATAGTCAGCATTTTGAATAAGACTCTTCATCTAGACTCAAATTTCCGTAACATAGGGAATGGATCTGGGAGAACCATCAGTATTTGCCTTTGCAGAAATCTACCCAACTTCCAAAGAAAAAGGGGAAAACTGAGAATTTGTAATTTGTTCCTCAGCCTCTGCTCTATTTTAAAAGAAAGAGAAAATGCAGAATTTTATAGAGTATTTTGATTGACTGTGATGCAGTGTATTTGATTTAGCAGTTATGGAAGTCTTGTTCTGAAATTTCATTCCATTCTTTGGTGTTCAAGTAACTCTGGACTTTGTAGTATTTGTAGTTCATTATGTTTTATCACTAATAATAATTGTCAAATGTAGTAGTTTATTTTATGTAAATATGTATTTTAAGTTCCTTGAAATGTCAAGTTTTTTAAAAATATTTTTCTTGCAGGAAATTGTACCAATGGAGCATGCAGCTAAACTAGAAAAAATTAAGCGATCTATCTACTACCAAATGATAATAATTGACAATTATCAAAAGGCCGTTGCCACTGGTGTGGTACAGCTGTTGGAATGGGTAGGTTTGTATGTTTTGAGTACCTATAGATTATCAAAGAATCAAACATGTTTAACTCGAGCTTTTATTTGTTTCTTAAATCAAAATTCTGTACATTCCCCATATTGTTTCATATTATAATGATTTTAAGATTTTGAATATTGTTTGTACTTTTGGTATCTGTTTTTAAGTTGAGACTTCTATTATCTTTGGAATTCAGCAATGCTTTAACTTTGAGTTGTAGTTCTAATATATTGATGTGTTTTGGAGTCAATATTAGTCTACTATTTTTGGATGTTTTATTCTATCAAATGTACTGTATAATTGCAAGTTGGTCATAATTAAAACTGATCTTGGGGGAAAAACATTTTTATGTAGGTCAGAGTGAATATTCAGGATATTTCCATAATTGATGAAGATTTTTGTGAAAATTATGAATCTCTCCATGATCAACTAATTCAACTGCACAGGTCAAGCAAGGAATTGTACAAAATGCTGCAAAAAATCAAAGCAGGTAAGTCATTAGTAGGAAATCTCATGGTTAAGACATGTTACTCTAATCTTGTGTGGTTGTCTTTCTTTTGGCCGTCTTTGGTCTTTTTGCTTGTTGGTGTAGAACACTATATGATGCAATTTTCTGGCTTCAAATTGGTAAAGAACGGTGTCATTTATTTTGCACATTGTTACAAATTATACTTCCAAATTCAGAAAGATTTAAAAAGTTAGGGGAAAATTTGTCTTTCATGTTTATCAAGATGAACATAATGGGTCCCATCTTATTTTTGAAGAAGTCCTACCGAAGTGCAAAACCTTGCACTTAGTTGTGTTAAATTCCATCTGCAATTTTTCACCCATTTTCCTGCTGATGAAGATCCCCCTGCAAGCCATGATAGCCTTTCTCACTGTCCACTACACCCCCAATCTTGGTGTCATCTGCAAATTTGCTGATCTAGTTAACCACATGATCATCTAGATCATTGATATAGATGATGAAAAACAAAGGACCCACCACTGATCCCAGTGGCACACCACTAGCCACAGGCCTGCAGTCAGAGAGGCAACCCTCCACTACCATGCTCTAGCTTCTCCTATAAAGCCAATGTCTATTCCAATTTATTACCTCATCCTGAATGCTGAGTGATTGAACCTTGTTGCCCAGCCTTCCATGCAGGACCTTGTCAGAGACCTTCCTAAGTGTCATGTAAACAACATCCACTGCCTTGCCTTCATCCACTTTCCTGGTATCTTCCTCGAAAATCAATAAGATTGGTTAGACTTGACCTATCACATGAAGCCATGCTGACTATCCTTAGTCCATGTCTATCCAAATATTTATATATCCGATCTCTTAGAACACCTTCCAATAACTTCCCCACAACTGGTGGCAGACTCACCAGCCTATAATTTCCTGGTTTCTGTTTAGAGCCTTTTTTAAACAGCAGGGTGACATTGGCTATCCTCCAATCCTTTGGTACCTCTCCTGTTGCTAAGGATGTTTTAAATATTTTTGCTAGGACCCCAGCAATTTCTGCACTTGCCTCCCGTAGGGTCCAAGGGAACACCTTGTCAGGCCCAGGGGATTTATCCACCCTGATTTGTCTCAAGGTAGCAAACACCTCCTCCTCTATAATCTGTGCAGGGTCCATGAAGTTGATGCCACATTGCCTTACTTCCATGTCCTCTGTATCCATCTCCTGAGTAAATACAGATGCAAAGAATTCATTTAAGGTCTCTTCCATCTACTTTGGTTCCACAAGTGTATTACCTTTCTGGTCTTCCAGAGGACCAATTGGCCCTTGCAATCCTTAACATATCTGTAGAATCCCTTGGGATTCTCCTTTACCTTGTCTGCTAGAGCAACTTCACATTTTCTTTTAGCTTTCCTGATTTCTTTCTTAAGTATTCTCTTGCATTTCTTGTACTTCGTAAGCACCTCATTTGCTGCTACTTACCTACACCTGCTGTGCACCTCATTTTTTCCCTTAACTCCGGCCTCAATATCTCCTGAAAGCCAAGGGTCCGTGCACTTGTTATCTTTACCTTTTATTCTGAAAGGCACATACAAGGTTGGTACTCAAAAATTTCATTTTTGAAGGCTTCTCATTTTCAAGTACACCTTTGCCAGAAAGCAGCCTGTCCAAATTCACACTTGCCAGATCATTTCTGATTGAAAATTAGCCTTTCTTTGATTTAGAATCTCTACCAGCGGAGCAGACATACTTTTTTGCATATTTACTTTGAAGGTAATGGCATTGTGGTCACTGGATGCAAAGTGTTTCCCTACACAAACTTCTGTCACTGGCCCTGTCTTTTTCCCTAAAAGCACATCCAGTATCACACACTGTCTCATTGGGACTTCTACGTACTGTTGAAGGAAACTTTCCTGAACACATTTGAGCAACTATATCCCATCTAGTCCTTTTACATTATGGGATTCCCAGTCAATATGTGGAAAGTTATATCACCTACTATAGCAACCTCAAACAAGAGAAAATCTGCAGATGCTGGAAATCCGAGCAACACACACAAAATGCCAGAAGAACTCAGCAGGCCAGGTAGCATCTATGGGGGGGAAAAAAGTACAGTCGACATTTTGGGCCAAAACCATTCCCATTCGGATATGTCACAAGCGGGATCTCCCAGTGGCCACCTATTTTAATTCCACTTCCCAAGCCCATTCTGATATGGCCATCTGTCGTGATGAGGCCATACTTGGGTTGGAGGAACAACACCTTGTATTCCATTTGGGTAGCCTCCAACCCAATAGCATGAACATAGATTTCTCAGCTTCCAGTAATGCCTCCACCACCCCCCCTCACCATTTCCCATGCCCTTGTCCACCTCTCATATTATCTCCTTGATCACCCATCACTTCCCTCTGGGGCTCCTCCCCTCCCCCCTTCTCCTTTCTTCCATGGCCTTCTGTCTCTTTCACCAATGAACTTCCTTGCTCTTTGCTTCATCCCTCCCCCTCCAAGTTTCACCTGGCTTTTCTCTCTCCCCTTCCCCACCTGTCAAATCTACTCCTCAGTTTTTTTTCTTTGGTCCTGCCGAAGGGTTTCAGCCCAAAATGTCAACTGTACTTTTTTTCCATAGATGCTGCCTGGCCTGCTGAGTTCCTCCAGCATTTTGTGTGTGTTACTATAGCAACCTTGTGTTTCTTGGAACAGTCTGCGAACTCTTTACAAATTTATTCCTCTCAATTCCCTAAGACTGTTGAATGGTCTGTAATATAACCCCATTAATGTGATCATACCTTTCTTGTATCTCAGTTCTACCCGTAACTCTTCACTAGTAGAGTTCTCCTAGTCCTGACAGAGCACTGCCATGATATTTTCCCTGACTAGTAACACCACCCTTCCTCCTTTAATCCCTCCCACTCTGTCCCGTCTAAAACAATAGAACCCCGGAATAGAGCTGCCAATCTATCCCTCCTGCAACAAAATCTCACTAATGGCTACAACATCGTATTTCCAGGTGTTGATCCATGCCCTGAACTCATCCACCTTTCCTACGATACTGCTTGCATTGAAATATATGCAGCTCAGGACACTATTTGCATCATGCTTAACCTTTTGATTCCAGTCTTTGTCTGAGGTCTTACCAACATCTACCTCCACAACCTCGTCACTCACTGTTCTGGCACTCTGGTTCCCATCCCCCTGCAACTCTAGTTTAAACCGCAGCATGCTAAGTTGCCGCTGGGATATTAGACCCCTCTAGTTCAGATGCAAACCATCCCTTCTGTACAGATCCCACCTTCCCTGGAAGAGAGTTCAATGATCCAGAAATGTTCTGCTCTCGCTCCTATACCAACCCCTTAGCCACATGTTAAACTGTATCATCTTCCTAGTTTTGGCCTCACTAGCATATGGCACATGTAGCAATCCTGAAATCACAACCCTGTAGGTCCTGCCCTTTAACTTGGCACCTAACTCCCTATGTAGAACCTCATCACTTGTCCTACCCATGTCATTGGAACACAACCTCTGGCTGTTTACCCTCCCATTTATGAATGCTGAGGATTCAATCTGAGATATCCCAGACCCTGGCCCCAGGAGGCAACATACCATCCGGAAATCTCATTCTCGCCCACAGAACATCCTGTCCGCTCCCCTAACAAATCCCCTATCAGGACAAGATATTTTCCTATATCTTAAAATGAAAGGGCATAATAAATTGCTACATTAATAGCTTAAGCTTTGATTTTTTAAAAATTAGATTTTTTTATGTACAGTTATTTGTCTGTTCTTCATATCTCATCTGCTTTACAGGTGTTAAGTTTCAACTAGGAATGGTCAGGAATGGGTCTCAGATGCCAAAGGATGAACTTCTATCTAATAGAGATCTTTCATCTGTTTCTGAAAATTACCTTGACGGTGTTAAATCTATTCGAGCTACAAGTCTCATGAAAATGATGAGCATGTATGCTGGGGAAGGATTCAGCAGCTGTAATACAGAGCATGATCTATCAGGAAGGAACGTTTCCCAGTTAAATGGTCCTTGTGATGTTAGTATCACATCAAAATGTAACCCGTACAAATTACAAGAGGATCTATTAATGAAACTTGGCAGTGATTGCTGCCCTTTTCCCAAAAGTCAGCCATTACAAGCTGATCAGTCTGTAGAAATTTTATCATCAGATGTATACAGTGACACTGGAATTACAAAAGTAGATGATAACTTCACTTCTGAAGACACTAGGTTCAGTCAGGTAGAAGTGTGGAAAGAAGATGCACATAGATTCACTAGCAAATGTGAGTCATCAAATAGAAAGCAAATATATGTGGCTCAGTCAAAAAATGAAGTTTGGGACATCTTTGAATTGACCTCATCAGGCACTAATACAACTGATTTTGCAGAGTCTGATGAGAGAAGGACTTGTCGTGGTCAAGTTTTGGTTTCAATGCTAGATGCCACTTCCTCTCCGAATCTTTTGAGTAAGGCTGATATTTCACAGCAGTTGAATTCATTTGACCAAATGTCAGCCACAAAAAACAAGATATTGTCTCCTCAGCAATTTGTAAGTCCTTACAGAAGTGTGCCACCTCCAAATGATGGTCAGCTTCCATATCCACGTATTGAAAGTCAAAGAGAATTACCAATAGCTAGAAAAATTCACGAGTTCCAATATCTGCGATGGCAGGAGATAGAAATTAGGGTCAGTTATGTAATTGACCCTCATCATTTTTATATACAGCACATTGGTCAGGAGCTACGGGAATTGATGAAAGAATTAAAGTAAGTACAATTTCCTTTTCTGCCTTGTGATCAAACATGAATGTCCATTTCAAGAGGACAAAATTTCAAAAGTATGCAGATAGCACAATAAGTAATTCCTACTATGAAATGTTTACTATTTGATGAGTACAGTTATGTTTTATTTTACTTCATGAGTACATAATTGTGTATATGGCTTGATATCCAAGGGTTTTTGGATAATCAGGGTTTAAAAAAACATATCCAATAATAAGTCAGCCTCATCAAAACTAGCAATGGCAGTAGTACTTGCCTGTTCAAAGCCATCCCTATTATTATGTGCATTTTACTTTGCTGGTTTTTTTCCCAAGGTTGCTTCAGTCACCTCGCTGATCACTGTATCACAAATATAATTGCCAGTATTGCAAGTAGAGGATCATCATCCTGACAGCCAAAATCTTAAAATAAAACTCCTTAACATTGTTACATCAGTATTTAAATTTTTTTCCCCAAGTAAGGGCTCAAGTTTTTTTTCTTGTTATTTTCAGCTCCAATAATATGGATTCTTCTTTGTGAAATATTGTATGTATTCTTACCTCCCTACATACAGATACACATAAAGGCACTCCAGTTCAGACTGACATTCATCTAAAATATAGAGTTAGGATTTTCTAGTGCTGTACAGTGGAGAGTTGAGGTGAAACATTGATGGAAAAACAAAACATTAATATTCTTTTACTTGCAACAACAGAAGCTATTTAGGCCTTGAGATCCATGCTGGCTCCTAGAGAGTATTCCCGTTGATCACACTCTCTCTTCGTAAATGTCTGTAAAACTAAATACCTACTGGGGTCAGCGCGATAGCATAGTGGTTAGCGCAATGCTTTACAGTACAGGCAATCTAGATTCAGTTCCCTCTGCCACCTGTAAGAAGTTTGTAAGTTCTCCCCATGACCACAAGGGTTTCCTCTGGGTGTGCCGGTTTCCTCCCACAGTCCAAAGACGTACCAATTGGTAGGCTAATTGGTCATTGTAAATTGTCCCGTGATTAGGCTAGGATTAAATTGGGGATTTACTGGGTGGCATGGCTCAAAGGGCCAACTCTGTGCTTTATCTCAATCAATCAATCAATCAATAAATAAGACAATGGTGAAGAAAGTAGGGGGCAAAAACCATGCCATACCGAGAAAGTGCAAACGTGAACCAGTGTGTGCAGTCATAATTGAGTCCTCATTTCACACATACTGTCCTTACTGTTATTAATTGTTCCATATTCACATAAGAAACTATATAATAGGCCTGATTTTATTCTTGCAATTCTCACCAGTCAAGAGAGTTGTAAAAGAGCGCCTGAAGGCTTTGTGTGTCAATGCAAGGAGCATTTGTAGTAAGGTGGATGAATTGAAAGTGCAGATTGTTATTAATGATTATGATATAGTTGGGATCACAGAGACATGGCTCCAGGGTGACCAAGGATGGGAGCTCAACGTTCAGGGATATTTAATATTCAGGAGGGATAGATATGAAGGAAGGGGAGGTGGGGTGGCATTGCTGGTTAAAGAAGAGATTAACGCAATAGAAAGGAAAGACATAAGCCGGGAAGATGTGGAATCAACATGGGTAGAGCTGCGTAACACTAGGGGCAGAAGACGCTGGTGGGAGTTGTGTACAAGCCACCTAACAGTAGTAGTGAGGTCGGAGATGGTATTAAACAGGAAATTAGAAATGTGTGCAATAAAGGAACAGCAGTTATAATAGGTGACTTCAATCTACATGTAGATTGGGTGAACCAAATTGGTAAAGGTGCTGAGGAAGAGGATTTCTTGGAATGTATGCGGGATGGTTTTTTGAACCAACATGTCGAGGAACCAACTAGAGAGCAGGCTATTCTGGACTGGGTTTTGAGCAATGAGGAAGGGTTAATTAGCAATCCTGTCGTGAGAGGCCCCTTGGGTAAGAGTGACCATAATATGGTGGAATTCTTCATTAAGATGAAGAGTGACATAGTTAATTCAGAAACAAATGTTCTGAACTTAAAGAAGGGTAACTTTGAAGGTATGAGACGTGAATTAGCTAAGAGACTGGCAAATGACACTTAAAGGATTGACGGTGGATATGCAATGGCAAGCATTTAAAGGTTGCATGGATGAACTACAACAATTGTTCATCCCAGTTTGGCAAAAGAATAAATCAAGGAAGGTAGTGCACCCGTGGCTGACAAGAGAAATTAGGGATAGTATCAATTCCAAAGAAGAAGCATACAAATTAGCCAGAGAAAGTGGCTCACCTGAGGACTGGGAGAAATTCAGAGTTCAGCAGAGGAGGACAAAGGGCTTAATTAGGAAGGGGAAAAAAGATTATGAGAGAAAACTGGCAGGGAACATAAAAACTGACTATAAAAGCTTTTATAGATATGTAAAAAGGAAAAGACTGGTAAAGACAAATGTAGGTCCCCTACAGACAGAAACAGGTGAATTGATTATGGGGAGCAAGGACATGGCAGACCAATTGAATAATTACTTTGGTTCTGTCTTCACTAAGGAGGACATAAATAATCTTCCAGAAATAGTAGGGCACAGAGGGTCCAGTGAGATGGAGGAACTGAGCGAAATACATGTTAGTAGGGAAGTGGTGTTAGGTAAATTGAAGGGATTGAAGGCAGATAAATCCCCAGGGCCAGATGATCTGCATCCTAGAATGCTTAAGGAAGTAGCCCAAGAAATAGTGGATGCATTAGTGATAATTTTTCAAAACTCGTTAGATTCTGGACTAGTTCCTGAGGATTGGAGGGTGGCTAATGTAACCTCACTTTTTAAAAAAGGAGGGAGAGAGAAACCGGGGAATTATAGACCAGTTAGCCTAACGTCGGTGGTGAGGAAACTGCTGGAGTCAGTTATCAAGGATGTGATAACAGCACATTTGGAAAGCAGTGAAATGATCGGACAAAGTCAGCATGGATTTGTGAAAGGAAAATCATGTCTGACGAATCTCATAGAATTTTTTGAGGATGTAACTAGGGGAGAACCAGTGGATGTGGTATATTTGGATTTTCAGAAGGCTTTTGACAAGGTCCCACACAGATTAGTGTGCAAACTTAAAGCACACGGTATTGGGGGTAAGGTATTGATGTGGATGATGAATTGGTTAGCAGACAGGAAGCAAAGAGTGGGAATAAACGGGACCTTTTCAGAATGGCAGGCAGTGACTAGTGGGGTACTGCAAGGCTCTGTGCTGGGACCCCAGTTGTTTACAATATATATTAATGACTTGGATGAGGGAATTAAATGCAGCATCTCCAAGTTTGCGGATGACACAAAGCTGGGCGGCAGTGTTAGCTGTGAGGAGGATGCTAAGAGGATGCAGAGTGACTTGGATAGGTTGGGTGAGTGGGCAAATTCATGGCAGATGCAATTTAATGTGGATAAATGTGAAGTTATCCACTTTGGTGGCAAAAATAGGAAAACAGATTATTATCTGAATGGTGGCCGATTAGGAAAAGGGTAGGTGCAACGAGACCTGGGTGTCATTATACACCAGTCATTGAAAGTGAGCATGCAGGTACAGCAGGCGGTGAAAAAGGCGAATGGTATGCTGGCATTTATAGCGAGAGGATTCGAGTACAGGAGCAGGGAGGTACTACTGCAGTTGTACAAGGCCTTGGTGAGACCACACCTGGAGTATTGTGTGCAGTTTTGGTCCCCTAATCTGAGGAAAGACATCCTTGCCGTAGAGGGAGTGCAAAGAAGGTTCACCAGATTGATTCCTGGGATGGCAGGACTTTCATATGAAGAAAGACTGGATGAACTGGGCTTCTACTCATTGGAATTTAGAAGATTGAGGGGGGATCTGATTGAAACGTATAAAATCCTAAAGGAATTGGACAGGCTAGATGCAGGAAGATTGTTCCCGATGTTGGGGAAGTCCAGAACAAGGGGTCACAGTTTGAGGATAAAGGGGATGCCTTTTAGGACCGAGATTAGGAAAAACTTCTTCACACACAGAGTGGTGAATCTGTGGAATTCTCTGCCGCAGGAAACAGTTGAGGCCAGTTCATTGGCTGTATTTAAGAGGGAGTTAGATATGGCCCTTGTGGCTATGGGGATCGGGGGGTATGGAGGGAAGGCTGGGGTGGGGTTCTGAGTTGGATGATCAGCCATGATCATAATAAATGGCGGTGCAGGCTCGAAGGGCCGAATGGCCTACTCCTGCACCTATTTTCTATGTTTCTAATATGTTTAAAAAATATATCACTCCCTACTTTGTACATAGTTTTCTTATTTTGATTCTTTCTCTCTAAGTGTATACCTCAGATAAATATGTAGAGATTTCTGACAAATATGACTATGATATATATGTACAGTATCTGAAATACATCTTATGGAAAGTTTTATAGACAATAGGAGTAGGCCATTCGGCCCTTCAAGCCAGCCCCACCATTCACTGTGATCATGGCTGATCATCCATAATCAGTACCCTGTTCCTGCCTTCTCCCCATATCCCTTGACTCCACTATCTTTAAGAGCTCTATCTAACTCTTTCTTGAAAGAATCCAGAGAATTGGCCTCCACTACCTTCTGAGGGAGAGCATTCCACAGATCCACAACCCTCTGTGTGGAAAAAGTTTTTCCTCAACTCCATTCTAAATGGTCTACCCCTTATTCTTAAACTGTGGCCTCTGGTTCTGGACTCCCCCCAACATTGGGAACATGTTTCCTGCCTCTAGCATGTCCAATCCCTTAATAATCTTATATGTTTCAATCAGATCCCCTCTCATCCTTCTAAATTCCAGTGTATACAAGCCCAGTTGCTCCAATCTTTCAACATATGACATTCCCGCCATCCCTGGAATTAACCCAGTGAACCTATGCTGCGCTCCCTCCATATCAAGAATGTCCTTCCTCAAATTTGGAGACCAAAACTGCACAATACTCCAGGTGGGATCTCACCAGGGCCTTGTACAACTGCAGAAGGACCTCTTTGCTCCTATACTCAACTCCCCTTGGTATGAAGGCCAACGTGCCATTAGCTTTCTTCGCAAGTTTTGTTTGATGAACTTCAATAAAAAAAAAGCACAAAAAACACTGCTGACGTAAGTATCATAATTACTCTCTCTGTTAGTAATATTCCTAGTGTGCTTTTTTTTCGGTAATATTGTGAAATTGTAATCTGACATGGTTAGAGAATAAACATCATTTATGCAGATACTGAAATTTTGTAATGGTACTCACAATAATTAATGTACAACCAATAGGTTAACATGGACATGGTAACCCAGACGCTATCATTCTTTGGCTATCCGTAGTTCCTTATTTCTGGTTTTGTTTTTCTCAGTCTGCTTCTATTTATGTTCTTTCTTTCCTGAGTTAAGAGATAGATGGAATGGTATGTTTAAAACAAGAGGCATCAAAGGCTGCAGGTAACATTTGGATGGAGTTTCCAAGCAAAATATATTTCCCTGTGCAAGTCTCCCCAACTCTCTAATCAGTTGCACTTTTCTTCACATTCCCTCTGCTTTCTCATAATCTATCTGTTCTGTACTTTTGTTTCCCTCCAATAGTTATCTTGTCCTTCCCCCTTACTTCACTATCGCTGATCTTATACTAAGGTTCCCCTCCATGCTCTCATCTGCTTTTCCATGAAATTATGACAATACCTGAGTAGATTTAGATTATCCCGGTTGCACATAATCCGAAGTATCTGATGAGTGAGAATTAACTTTGTGTTACCTTGTTTTTACAGCTTTGAATGTTCTAGGAGTTCTGCTACAATGGACTGTGTCCCTTTAATAAGTTCCTATGTATGTGCCTGGCTCCCCAATAACCAACAGTGGTACAGAGCTTGTGTTATCAGGATTGAGAGATCTGGAGCAACAATCACAAATGGTATGGCAGTCTATTTGGGGCTACCCGGAAAGTACATGATACAGAATGTGAAGTGAATAAGACTTGAAGCAAAACATGTAAATGTATACTTTCACATAGATTTTTAAATTCCAGAAGTATTTTTCAAAACATACTAAGACCAGGGACCATTTTTCACGAAGGAGTTCTAGGCATAGACGGCCCATTGGCAGTCAATTATGCAATAAGGTTATGGATGATCATTTACCTCAGTCAGTTTTAATATTATTAGCATATGTTGTGAACCGCAATGCAACTAACCCCATTTGCTTTAATTCCTTGAATTATATAAAAATATATCAATCTCTGTCACAGGTACATTTGGTGACTGAGCCTTCCAGTCCTATTGTGTAGAGAATTCCAAAGATTGACTGTTCTTTAGATGAAATTTCCACACTGCTAATTAGTCAAATCAACACTCAATACTTTAATTTCCCTTTTCATTTGTTCTGAGGACAGCAGTCCATGAATTTCAGTGAGATTCTTTGTGACAGTTTTAAATACAGTAATAAATCTGAGCATTTTTGTTGCTTGAAACATCAGAACATTTTTAGTACCTTTTTGAAAGGTTTGTATCCATTCACAGAATAAACTGTTAATGTATGTTGAGGCCTTTGTAAATAGTTGCTTTTTCTAGTACAGAATACTCAAGTGAAAAATCGGACTGTTTTATGTTTACATTTGTGTTCAAGAAGCTCTAAGACATTAATGCATAATATTAGTGGTCTAATGAGATAAATGCCCTAAATGACAGCAGTTAGTTAGTTTCAATGATTTGCCAGAGTAAAACTACTTTCCCCTTCCAGTGAATACTCTGAATTCAATAGTTGGAACACAAAATTGCATGAAGGAGTCAAATTGTTAACTTTGATTATTTTTTTTTCAGATAAGCATCAGAACATTTCAGTGAAAGTACTTTGTGTAGATTATGGATTATCTGCTTCTCTCTCAATTAGCCATTTAAAAGTTTTACCTGCAACATTCTATGCCCTTCCTCAGCAAGCATTATGTGTGTCATTAGCAAATGTAAGTCTGCAAATTCTTCTAGGTAATTCATTATGTTTCAATTATTTGATGTATTAGTTTCAATAATCCAGTGATCCAGATGCCTGGAATGATTATTTATGTATACAGTTGAATCCCTCCATAAAGGGAAGAATTTAAATGTGGTTAATTAAATAGTCTAGTATGTCCACATCATTAAAAGCAAAACTCATCCAACATTGGTTTTACTTTTCATTATGTCAAAACAAATAAACAAAATTCAGGGAAGAATTATTTTCATGTACTTTGTTATAATTATGGGCATTATTCCAAAGATTTGGAATAATGCCAATTTTATAAGCACATTTTAGGAAAATTTATTTTGAAGGTTCAGTCATATAGTTAGCAAGAACACTTACCGTGCCATCACACGCCAGTACTTTAGCAAGTCTGATCACTTTCTGCTCATGACGTATGGGTAGAGACCGAGGACCGCAAAGGTATGGTCAAGAGGAATGTTTTGAATTGATACACTGAACAACATTTTCATCTTCAAGCCTGAATGAAAGTCCCACAGTTGTTGTAAACTTCCAAAAAAAAAAAAAAAAAAAACCTGTGTGTGGGCGAGTGTGTGTGCTTTGGAGAACACACTGGACATACCCAACCCAGAAGCCATGGATAAGTCAGGAAATGCATGGTCTGCTGAAGGCTAGATCTATGGCATTCAAAACCTGTGACCAGAACGCTACAAAAAGTCCATGTACGACTTACAGAGCCTATTTTAAGAGTGATAAAGCAATTTTGATTGAAGTTACAGACTGAATCGAATACACTGCAGGGTTTGCAGGCTAATACTTTCTACTAGGCGAAACCTAACATAAATATCGATGATGTTTCACTCCCAGATGAGCTCAATACCTACTACGCGTGCTCTGAAAAGTAGAATAAAATTACACTTGTGCATATCCCTGCAGTATCTGGCAACTCTGTGATCTGTCTCAGAGGCTGATGTCAGAACATCTTTTAAGAGGGTGAACCCTTGTAAGACATCATGCCCCAATGGTGTGCCTGGTAGGGCACTGAAAACTTGTGCAGGTGTATTCAAGGACATCTTCAATCTCTCATTGCTGCAGTTGGAGGTTTACATCTGTTTCAATAGGGCATCTATTATACCAGTGCCCAAGAAGAATAGAATGAGCTGTCTCAATGACTAATATCCATGTGGCCTCCTATCTATTGTGAAGTGCTTTGAGAGGTTGATTGTAGCTAGAATTAATTCCTGCCTAAGCAAGAATGTGAACCTACTGCAATTCCTATGTAAGGCTGCTGTTTATTGATTGCTGCTCAGCATTCAGTGCTGTCATGGCCTCAGTACCAATCAACAGGCTTCAAAACCTGGCCCTCTGCACCTCCCTTTGCAACTGGATCCTTGACTTCCTCATCAGGAGATCACAGTCAGTGCTGATTGGAAATAACATCTCCTCCTCACTGACAAACAACACTGGTGCACTTCAAGGATGCATGCTTAGCCCACTGCTGGATTCTCTACACTCATAACCATGTGGCAAGGCATAGTTTAAACGCCATCTATAAATTTGCTAATGACATAACTGTCGTCAGAATCTCGTGACAAGGCACACATGCGAGATGGATCAGCTGGTTGAATGATGTCACAGCAGTGTCAACTCAATGTCAGTAAGACCAAGGAACTGAATATGGGCTTCAGGAAAGGGAAGTAGAGGAAACCTATTCCTGTCTTCATTGACAGATCAGGAGTGGAAAGAGTGAACAGTTTTAAGTTCCTGCATTTCAACATCTCTGAAGATTTATCCTGGGTCTGGCAATTGCAAAGATGGTGGCTATATTTCATTAGGAAGGTTAGGAGATTCGCTATGTCACCAAAGACTTCCAAATTCCTACGGATGTGCTGTGGAGTGCATTCTAACTAGTTCCATTGCTTCCTGGTATGGAGGGGCCACTGCATAGGATCAGGGAAAAAGCTGTAAAGGGTTACAAACTCAGCCAACTCCATCATGGATACTATCCTCCCCCGCCATTGTCAAAAGGTGATAGATATCTCAAGAAGGCAGCATCCATTATTAAGGACCCCCATCATCTAGGATCCGGTTCAACACAAGTTCAAATTTAATTTGAAACTTGACATATTCTATTCTCATTACTACCATCAGAGAGGAGGTACAAGAACGTTTTTGGAACAGCTTCTTTTCATGCACCATCATATTTCTGAAGGGATAATGAACCAGCCCATGAATATTATCTCACTACTTTTGCTCTCTTTTCATACTACTAAATTTGATTTTGTATAGATATTTATTGTAGCTTACAATATTTTTATGTATTGCACTGTAACACTGCCCCCAACAAATTTCACAACATGTCAGTGACATTAAACCTGATTCTGAGATTCTAATGCCGCACACTTCTTTCTTAGCATATTGGCAGTGGTAGATGTAAGCTTATGTCTGGCTTTTTTCAAATCACTTTGACTCAGTTGAGATAGATCTGCAGATAATAGTGAAATACACATGTCCCAGAAATGGTAGTGTTCAGTCTCTAAATGCTATTCAAATGTTGCCTTTTTCAGCAATAGTCATTGTGGAAATGTATCTGTAACCCTGAAGTCTTTATAAATTTGTAACTTTTAGAAAATGTAATGTGACAAAATGGAACTTGTGTGGTCCCACAGTGCTTTGTTGGTTTGTTGATGTGTTTTGATGGGAGGGTTGCAAGAGGGGATATGAATTATAGTAGGGTATGTGTTTTATGGCAGGGAATGTTTTGATATTGCATGATTGAAAGCAGAGAAGAACAGGACTCACCTGTTTGGGGGGGGTAGGGGGAGAAACCTTAAGGACAGATGGGCTCATGAAAGACAAATGTGACTGATTCAAGACCCATGCAGATAAGAAAGGAGTGCAATTAAGGGATGAATTACTGGATTGTACAAGCATATAAAAATTATCTGTTTTGAACTGTAAAATTGGGGCTACCTATCAAAGACTTAACATCTGGAGGTAGACTTTCACTTGCAAGCAATAAACGCGCTAATAATTTGATCCACTCTAAGTTTGTTGTCTGTTACTGTATACTCAGAAGACCTAGCCGAATGTTATCTTTTTAACTGAAATAACAAGATGGCTGGATTGATTTGCTCACATTGATCTAGAAAATTTTGGTGAGCATCTGATATTTTCCTGAGGGGGTGGGGTACAAAGTGGTTGGCAAGACTGCTTAACTAAAACTACAGTAACATACTAGTAGATTATTTTCTGCAGATTGCTCCAGCACATGATTATACCTGGTCCCAATCAGAGATCAGTTATTTCAAGAAGCTTGTGAAAAACAAAACCTTCTTTGCAAGACTTTACCAGAGATGCAACATCATGACAGTGGTGCTCTTCAGTGAAAGGGGGAATATTGGGATCATGAGGTAGGTACATTGGCAGAGCCTCCCTGTACCTTTAAACTACAATTATGGTTTTTAAATTTTTGTTTAATATATAGAGGATAATAATATTATTATTGTACCATTTTGGTCTATGCATTACTAACCTATATAACATCAATTGTTGCAGCTGATAAAACCTTTGGTTGGGCTGCATTTGGATTATTGTTTACAGTTCTGACTGTCCTATTACAGGACAGATGTGTAAACTTGAAGGTATGAGAGCAGATAGTGGAAACTGACATGATAGTAGTATTTAAGAGGCATTTAGACTGGCACATGAACGGGCTGCGAATGTGGGGATAGTAACCGTGTGCAGGCAGATGGGATTAATTTAATTTGGCGCTATGTTTGATACAGATATTGTGGGCCAAAGGGTCTGCTCCATGCTGTATTTACGTTGTTTTTGTGAGATCATTTCGGTGTCCTCTGTACACTGGAGAGCAGTTGCACCTTATTCACTCAGTAATCAGGTGTTTACTATACCTAGTAAATTGGCCACTGTGTATATTTGTGTTCTTCTTTTGCTGTAGCCCATCCACTTCAAGGTTGGCTGTGGTGTGCATTTGGAGATGCTCTTCCTGTCAACTTGAACCAGTCTGGTGACTCTCTTCTGACCTCACTCATTAACAAGGTGTTTTTTGCCCACAAACTGCCACTCACTGGATGTCTTTTGCTTTGCACACCATTCTCTGTAAACTCACAACATTATCCTTGTGTGTGAAAATCCCAGGAGATCAGTAATTATTGAAATACTCAATCTACCCCGTGTGGCACCAACCATGATTCCACAGTCAAAGTCAGTTGAATCACATCTCTTGCCCATTCTGATGTTTGGTCTGAACAATAACTGAACCCCCTGACCCACATCTGCATGCTTTTGTGCATTAAGTTACTGCCATATGATTGGCCAATTAGAAATTTGTATTCATGAGCAAGTGTACCTAATAAAGTGGCCACTGTGTGTATGTATTCATGAATAATGCCCTACTAATCAGTTATTTTGATATGGTAATTGACAAATATAGAAATAGTTTTAAAGTTCCAACATTGCATTGAAGTTATTAAGTTAATGTTTCTGGTAACACTAAATAGTATTGAGCACATGCTTTAGTAAGTCCCTGACTTGCCATAAGGAATACGCAAGTGATATGACATAAATATAATGTACTTTAATTGCTGGCATGAATCAATAGTGAAAGCAGTGATTTATTTTTAATGTTGGTTATGTGAATGAATTACCAAAATCCATGGAATGGTTTCCATTTTTTAGTGCTGCTTAATTGAGTCTAGTTTAAATCAGTTTAGCTGCTTCCAACTTAAGTTCATTTTCTCTTAAACTTAATTTCTTTGTTGTACTAGATGGTATTATTTTTTCTCTCTCTCTCTCTCTCTCTCTCTCTTTAGAAGAGGATTTAGTCTTTCCCAAAAGATGGCAGCAGCTAGCTGTGCAAGATACTTGGAAAGTAATTGGAGTAAGTGTTACAGCCAGTAGGATAATGGGTGTCAAATTTATTTTACAAAATAATTCAAAAGAAGAAATGCCTGAAAGTAATTTCTATCTTCCACAGTTCTCACTTTTTCCAGTACACAGCATTGAGCATTTATTTTAGAGTCATAGAACACTACAGCATGAAAGCATGCCCTTTGGCCCACCTAGTCTGTGCTGAACCAGTAATCTGTCTAGTCCAATTAACCTGCACACATTCCATAGTCCTTCATACTCGAAAATTTCTATCCATGTATTTATGCAATTCCTCTTAAATATTGAAATCGACCCCCACATCCACCACTTGCACTGGCAGCTCATTCCACACACTCACAACCCTCTCAGTGAATTTCTCCCTGGTGTTCCTCTTAAACATTTCACCTTTCACCCTAAACCCATGACCACTAGTTGTCATCTCATGCAACCTCGGGGGGAAAAATATACTTGCATTTACCTTATCTATACCCCACATTATTTTGTATACTTCTCAAACCTCCCCTCAATCTTCTACATTCAAGGGAATGAAGTCCTCACGTACCCAACCTTTCCCTATAACTCAGGTCCTCAAATCCCGGCAACATCCTTGTAAATTTTGTCTACACTTTTTCAATCTTCATTTCATCTTTCCTGTAGGTAGGTGACCAAATCTCCACACAATACTCCAAATTAGGCCTCACCAGCGTCTTATATAATTTCAACACAAGATCCTAAATCTTGTACTTAGTACAGTTATTTATGATCGCCAATGTGCCAAAAGCTTTTTTACGATCTTATCTATCTGTGAAGCTTTTTTCAAGGAATTATGGATCTGTATTCCAGGTCCTTCTGTTCTACCACATTCCTCAGTACCCTGCTGCTCACCGTGCAAGGCCTACCCTGGTTGATCCTTCCATAGTGCAACACCTCATACTTGTCTGTATTAAATTCATCGGCCATTTTTTCAGCCCTTTTTTCCAGCTGGTCCAAATCCCACTGCAAACTTAGTCTTCCTCGCTCTCTACTATACCCCGCAATCTACTTTGATCAAACTATCTTATTTGGCATTAAATTGCTTTTAGTCAGACATCTTGGATCAAGTGCACAGCATTTTTAAGGGGGAGGGTGAGCACCCAGAGCTCGTGGTCCATGATATTAATAAAGACTCGGATGCAGGTGGATACTTTCCTGGTGTCATGGATTCTTGATTACCTGACTGGCAGACGTGTGCTTGCAACACTGTGTGTCCGACAGAGTGATCAGCAGCACTGGGGCTCCACAGGGGACTGTCTTGTCTCCCTTTCTCTTCACCATTTACACCTCGGACTTCAACTACTGCACAGTGTCTTGTCATCTTCAGAAGTTTTCGGATGACTCTGCCATAGTTGGATGCATCAGCAAGGGAGATGAGGCTGAGTACAGGACTACGGTCGGAAACTTTGTCACATGGTGTAAGCAGAATTATCTGCAGCTTAATGTGAAAAAGACTAAGGAGCTGGTGGTAGACTTGAGAGCTAAGGCACGGGTGACCCCTGTTTCCATCCAGGGGGTCAGTGTGGGCATGGTGGGGGATTACAAATACCTGGGGATACGAATTGACAACAAACTGGACTGGTCAAAGAACACTGAAGCTGTCTACAAGAAGGGTCAGAGCCGTCTCTATTTCCTGAGGAGACTGAGGTCCTTTAACATCTGTCGGATGATGCTGAGGATGTTCTACGAGTCTGTGGTGGCCAGTGCTATCACGTTTGCTGTTGTGTGCTGGGGCAGCAGGCTGAGGGTAGCAGACACCAACAGAATCAACAAACTCATTCGTAAGGCCAGTGATGTTGTGGGGGTGGAACTCGACTCTCTGACGGTGGTGTCTGAAAAGAGGATGCTGTCCAGGTTGCATGCTGTCTTGGACAATGTCTCCCATCCACTACATAATGTACTGGTTGGGCACAGGAGTACATTCAGCCAGAGACTCTTTCCACTGAGATGCAACACAGAGCGTCATAGGAAGTCATTCCTGCCTGTGGCCATCAAACTTTACAACTCCTCCCTTGGAGGGTCAGACACCCTGAGCCAATAGGCTGGTCCTGGACTTATTTCCTGGCATCATTTACATATTACTATTTAATTATTTATGGTTTTATTACTATTTAATTATCTATGGTGCAACTGTAACGAAAACCAATTTCCCCTGGGATCAGTAAAGTATGACTACGACTATCAAAGTGTGGCAAGGTCCTCCAAAGTGAGTTCAGGGAGTTAGGATCTAAGTTAAAGGACAATGTTTCCAGGGTGATAGGTATCAGGATTGCTACCCATGCCCCATGCTAGTGAGTCTAGAAATAGGAAGATGATGCAGTTTAACACCTGGCTAAGGAGGGAGGGCTTTTGAATTCTGGATTATTGGGCATGTTCTAGAGAAGGTGGGAACTCTACACATGAGGTGGTTTACACCTCAGCTGGAGGATAGCCAATATCCTTGCAAAATGGTTTGCTTGTGCTGCTCAGAGGGGCTTAAACTAGACTTGCAGGAGACGTGGGAGCAGAATACCAGAGCATCTAGTGGAATGGTTGTGGGGAAAGTAGATGTTAAACCTGCGTACAAAGACAGGAACCGAAAGGTTGAGCATGGTAGAACTAATCTTCTGAGGCACTTGAGCATCAGAAATGCAAGAGGACATTTAAGAGGGAAATTAGGGGCTGAAAGAAGGCATGAGGTTTCTAGCAGACAAGGTGAAAGAGAATACCAAGGGCCTCTACAGATCTATTAAAAGTAGAGGCACAATTAATTGAGTTGAAAATCAGCACAGTCATCTAGGCATGGAGCAGAAAGTAATGGGGAGATCTTAAATGGATTTTTTTTGCATCTACATTTACTTAGGAGACTGACAGAGTCTGTAGAACTGAGGCAACAGTAGAGAGATCATGAACTGTATCTGGATTACAGAAGAGCAGGTGCTTGCTGTTTTGAGGCAAATTAGGGTGGGTGTATCCCTGGAGCCCAACAAGATGTACCCTCGGACCTTGCAGGAGGTTAGTGCAGAAATTACAGGAGCTCTGGTATTTAAAACATCGTTGGCCCCAGCTGAGGTGCTAGAGGACTAGAAGGTAGCTAATATTGTTTCATTGTTCAAGAAAGGCTGTAAGAATAACCTGGGAAATTGATATCAAGCCCATTGGCGTACAGTAGTAGGTTAAGTATTGAAAGGTATTCTAATGGACAGAGGATATATAGTTTTTCGAGGAGTTACTAGGAAAGGCAGTAGACGTTGTCTACATGGACTTTATCAAGGCTGTTAGCAAAGAGATTGATCCAGATGGTTTAGTTGGTTGTCATTCACATGAAGTGGTAAATTGGATTCAACATTGGCTTAACAGGAAAAGCCAGAGAGTGGTGGTGAATGGTTGCTTCTCTGACTGAAGGCCTGTGACCATTGGTATGCCTCAAGGATTGGTGCTGGGTTCATTGATGTGTGTGTCATCTACATTAATGATTTGGATGATAATGTGGTAAACTAGATCTGTAATTTGCAGATAACACCTAGATTGGAGGCATAGTGGACAGCAAGGAAGGCTATCAAAATTGCAATAGGATCTGGACCAGCTGGAAAAATGGGCTGAAGAATGACGGAGTTTAATAGAGACAGGTGCGAGGTGTTACAATTTAGGAGGGCAAACCTAGGTAGGACTTGTGCAGTGAACTGTAGGGCACTGAGAAATGTGGTAGCACAGAGGGGTCTGGGAGTTCGGGTCCATAATTCCCTCCAAGTGGCATCACAGGTAGATTGTTGTAAAGAGAACTTTTGGCACATTGCCTGTCATAAATCAGAGTACTGTGTATGGTAATTGAGATGTTATATTGAAGTTGTAAAGAAGTCGGGGAAACCAAATTTGGAGTATTGTGCGCAGTTTTGGTCAACTACCTCCAGAAAAGACATGAATAAGATTGAAAGAGTACAGAAATGTACAAGGATTTTGACAGGTCTTGATGACCCAAGTCATAGAGAAGGGTTTATTACATTAGGACTTTATTCCTGGGAATGTAGGAGAAATGGGGAGATCTGATAGATGTATACAAATTTGATGGGTATAGATGGGATAGATAGGCTTTTTCCATTGGGTTTTGGTGGGACTAGAACTAGATGTCATAGGTTAAGTGTGAAAGATGAAATATTTAAAGGGAACTTTATTCAGGGTAGTGTGAGTGTGGAATGAGCTGCTAGTGTAAGTTGTAGATATGTCAAAGTAACTTTTATGATCTAAGTACATATGTCACCATCTACAGTCCTGAGATTCATTTTCCTGTGGGCATACTCAGAGTAGTAACTATTTCAGGATCAATGAAAACCAGCATGCAGAAGACAAAAAACTGCAAGTGCAAATATAAGTAAATAGCAATAAATATCAATAAAATGAGATGGATTCTTAAAATGAGATAATTGACTATAGGAACATTTCAGTGATGAGGCTGAGGCTCTTGTACCTTCTACTTTATGGCAGCAGCAAGAAGAGAGCATAACCTGGGTGGTGGGAATCTGATCTGTCCTACGACAGTGTTTCATGTAGCTGTGTCGACTCCTAAGGAAGTAGAGGTGCTGCCATGCTTTCTTCACAATTGCACTTACATGCCGGGTCCAACACAGATCCCTTGAGGTAGTAACACCCAGGAATTTAAAGTTGCTAACCCTGTCTTCCTCTGATCTTCAATTGAGGATTGGCTCACGGACCTTTGGTTTCCCTCTACTGCAGTCTATAATCAGTTAATTGATCTTGCTGACACTGAGTGAGAGGTGGTTGTTATGATGCCACTCAGCCAAATTTTTAATTTGCCTCCTGCACGCTGATTCAACACCACCTTTGATTCAGCCCAAAACAATGGTATCATCAGAAACTTGAATAGGGCATTGGAGCGATACCTAGCTACACAGTCATAGGTGTAAAGTGAGTAGAGCAGGGTGTTGATGGAGATCGTGGAGGAGATTTTGTTGCCAATCCGAACTGTCTGCGGTCTACAAGTAAGGAAATCTAGGATTCAATTTCACAAGGAGGCATTAAGCCCAAGCTCTTGGAGATTATTGATTAGTTTTGAGAGGATAATGGTATTGAATGCTGAGCTGTAGTTGGAAAAAGAACATCCTGATTTATACATCTTTGCTGTTGAGATATTCCTAGACTGAAGAACCAATGAAATGATATCTACTGAGGACCTGTTGCTCTGGTAGGCAAATTGGGGCAGATCCAAGTTGCCTGTAAGGCAGGAGCTAATACACTTCATCATCAACCTCAAGATACTTCATCACTGTGGATGTAAGTGCAATTGGGCCATAGTCGTTGAGGCAGGTCACCATGCTTTTCTTGGGTGCCGGTCTGATTGAAGCTTCCTTGAAGCAGGTGAGTACTACAGACTGCCAAAGCGAGAGGTTGAAGATCTCATTGAATGTACCAGCCAGTTGGTCAGCACAGGTCTTCAAGACATGGCCAAGTACCCCATCTGAACCAGATGCTTTCCATGAAAAAACTCTCCTGAAGGTAGCCTGCATGTCGGCTTTGGAGAAGGAGATCATAGGATCATTGGGGGATGTGGTGGTTTGTGATGGTTTCTCCATGTTCTGATGGTCAAAATGAGCATAGAAGGCATTAAATTCATCTGGAGTTGAAGCACTACTGTGCCACATGTTGCTTGATTTAGCCTTGTTGGAGGTGATAGCATTCAAGCTCTTCCACCACTGTCAAGCATCCTTCATTGATTCAAATTTAGTCCAGAATTTCCACTTCGCCCCTGAGATGGCTTTCCGGAGATCATACTGGCACCTCTAAGAATTTCCTTGGTCTCCAGCCTTAAGTGCCTCTGATCTGGCCCTCAGCAGATTTTAGATGTCATGGTTCTTCCAGGGCTTCTGATTGGGGAAGATTATGAATGATTTAGTGGGGATACACATCTACAGCTGTTTTAATGGAGTCTGTTACAACCATGGTGTATTCATTCGGATCTCTAGATGAGTGCATGAACGTGGCCCAGTCCAGTGACTTAAAGCAATCCTTTAATTGCTCCTCAGCCTCCCATGACCACTTCTCAGTTGTTCTAATCTCTGGAGCCCTGCTTTTTAGGCTCTGCTTGTATGCAGGTAAGGAGAAGGGCAGCCTAGTAATCTGATTTATCAAAATGCAGTCTAAGCAATGTAAGGTAGACCTTCTTTATCTTTTTGGTGCGTGCATGCATGTGCATCTATGTGTGCGTCCGTGCGTGTGTGATGATGGTGGGACAATGTCTTTATCATGCCTTTACAAGGCACAGACCGAGAGACAGAGAGAGAGAGAGACTGTAGCACTCCACTCCCCACACAGACACTTCGCAGCATTTTTTCCTTTATTTTATGAGGTCGAGTTGAGATCTCGACACTCAACCCAGCACAGATGGAAAGCGTACTCGGGAGCGGACCCAACTGAGTTGGAACCCGGGAACCTCCATTCCAGAGTCCAACACTGATGTCATTGCACCACCAGCCAGCCCCAGACCTTTTTAGTATGTTGCGATGTCTGGCACAGCAGGTTATATGCTGGTGATAATTGGGCAGGGTTTACTTCTAACAAGCTTGGTTAAAGTCTCCGACTATAATTTGAAATACATTGGGATGGGCTGTTTCTTGCTTGTAGATGGCATTCTGCAGTTTTGAGAGTGTTTGATTATAGTCAACTGCTGGTGGTATACACTGCAGTCAGGATTACACAGCAGAACTCCTGAGGTATAAAGAATGGATGGCATTTGATTGTTAGGTGTTCCAAGTTGGGAGGGCATGAGTTTGACAGAACCAGCACGTCCGAGCAGCAAAGAGAATTAACCATAAAACACAGCATGTCTGCAGATAACCAAGTTCTTTTTAAAGACAATTGAAATTAATCTCAACTGCCTCATATACAGCAGTCTTGCCCTCAGATCCCTAATTTTATTCTCCAGTGACTGCAGGTTTACCAACAAGATGCTGGGTAGAGGAGGCTTCATCCCTCTTGAATTTCATCCTGGCTTGGATTCCCCCTCTCCTTCCACACTTTTAGCCATGGTGCCAAGTCTTACAGGTGCCTTGCCTGACTGGTCCAAGTTCTTCAGTCAATCATGAGATCTGAAGGTCATTGAGGCAATTTAAAAGGAAAATTACATGCTGCAAATTGCAGCAGAAGTAATTCAAAAGTATATTTAAGAGGAATTTTGGAGCAATTTTCTTCAGCCCACAGAAAGTCACTTTTGTTCACTAAAGCCATATGGGTTTGATTTCACTATTTAAGAGAAGTTTGTATAAGTACATGGATTGGAGGGTGATGGTCCAGGTGCAGATCAATGGGACTAGTCAGAATAATAACTAGTCAGCATGTACTTGGTAAGCAGTAGGACCTGTTTATGCTGTAGTATTCTATGATTCTAATATTTCCATGTAATCACACTTTGCTAAATACTACATATTTCACTTGATTACACCTCAAAAGGACTTCTCAGTTTTCAAACTTTCAGATGAAACTACTGTTAATTTAAATTATCCAGACTTTTCAAAATGAAGTATTGGTTATACAGTATGTTGTTTCCTTGTGAGTAGCCTTGTGACATGAGCTTTGACTTTTGCTATTTCAGATAAGCCCCACCCTGGTGTTTTTCTTTACATGGGCATACCTCATTCCATCTGCCCATCATACCTTCTTTATTTGGTTCTGCCAACCATCAACCAGCCTCTATCCCTCTGCTAACCCTCCCCCTCCTTCCCTCGCTGATGTACATCCGCAATCATTTTTGTCACTGTCCTAGAGGTTATTGATTGGCCTCTGGAATAGCAGACTCAACCACATCCTCAAAAACTGCAAATATTGGTGTTTGACCCTGGAGTTAGTGTCTCTCATTTATTCACTGCACAAATTCCCCAAGAGCTCAGAGGAAAAGGCTAACCATTCTGCTCCTTGTTTCGATGGTGAATTGGTTCAATATTGTGAAATAAGGATCTTGCATTACTTGATCTGCCACTTGGAGCTGCTGCCTCGAGTCACCACCTGTCTGCTAGTGCCTGGACCAAATGCGTGGGGTTGATTTCTGGCATCAGGTAACAATGGGCAGCATAATAGCATAGCAGTTAGAATGCCAGTGACCCAGGTTCATTTCTTGCTGTTGTCTGTAAGGAATTTGAACATTTTCTCTGTGACTGTGTGGGTTTCCTCCAGCATTTGAAAGAAGGGTTAATGGTAAATTGGTCACTTGGGTGTAATTGGGCAGTCTGGTCTCATTGGACCGGAAGGGCCTATTACCGTGCTATATCTCAAAATAAATTTTTTAAATGAAATTCTCACTGGGTGTGCAGTACTATGGTTTAAAACAACAGTAGACATCTAATGTCAAAATAAATTGAGAGATTTTTTTTTAATCTTAGCTTCACTGAAAGTTCGAGCATATATTCCTCTGCAGTGGAAACAACGCATTATAAAATTTATCTGTGAGGAATCTAATTTGAGGAAATGATCAGGTATGTTCTAGAATCTTAACCTAACTTGTTTATTAATAACATCAGAATCCACTGATGCTTCTAAATGAACATCTCAAAAAGTTATAAAGGTTAACAAATAACTCTGCATTTTTTAGTATAGAAACTTGAATGCTCTTTTTCCAACTGATCATTTTTCCTTCTTTTTACAAACAGGAAATATCTACAAAAGAACCTAATCAAAAAGGAGCCAGACTGTTGAAACTCTTGGATCCAAAATTAGTTAAATTTAATTTCAGGGCATGCTGCTTAATGGATTAATTTGTAGCTGATTGTGCATTATTGGAACTTCATTAATCAATGTACTAAAATATAAAGGAACTTTATAAGTGCATTAACAAAAGGATATTGGAATTGTGTTATGTTTTGGCAGACTATCCTGAGAAACTTTTATTTGTGGGCATTTAAGTTAATAAAAAACATGATAGAATCAATTTTTAAAAAATGCACACGACAAAAATGGACAAGCGACCAATATGCAAAAGACAGCTAGCTTGCAAATACAAAAAGGCTGTGTCCACCTCTTTCTGGAAAAAAAAACAACAGACCCCATTTGTTACTTGGGACGGTCTGTATTTGTTCTTAGTGTGGAACACCTAATTCCAAAACTATCCACCAGTGAAAGAGAATCATGCTTTTCAATCTACTACAGATCTAGAAGTTTGTTACTTTGCCTCTTGGATAACAGTGGGAGGGAAGGGTTAGATTGATCTTGGAGTGGCTTAAAGGATTGGCAAAATGTCATAGGCCAAAGGACCTGTACTGTGCTATACTGTTCTGTATTCTGATAGTGCATTTAATTGATTTTACCAAAACAAGTTTTCAACATGGTAGTACAGAAATAAATAATTATTAGATCAAAGTTTGATAGATTTGTCTCAAACACCACTTTTTTTTTTATAGTGGGGTCCTGTTAATTGGGATATTAGTTATTCAGAGCAGCAGTTTACTTAGGACAACTTGTAAAGAGCCAAAACTACATTGAGAAAATAGCTGGAATTCCCTTTTATTTATTTGGGAGACTATGTTGCTTAATTGAGGTAGCAAACTGTTTCCAAAATTTCTGTCTGCCGTCAGTTCCATGCACTTCTCTGGCCATTAAACACTACTTCAACAAGAATTAGGAAGAATTTGAAAGCATCAACAATTGTCTTCAATGTTACAATGAAAATTAAGATTTGGAATGTGCAACCTTCTAAAGCAATGAATGAAGGTAGTCCATGATCTGCACTAGATGTCTGTAAAATTGTTCATTTATAATCAATCAAAAGAACACAGCAACAAATTCCTCTGATAACTAATACAGTTTTATAGTTCTGTAGTGCTATTGGTAGTGTTCTAATTTGTTCTGTATTTAATTTAAATTCACTAATTGTTACTCAGTTAAATGGTAGTTTGCCTGGATTTCCATTATATGTAAGACATGCCCTGATCACATCACTCTATAAATAAAGCATGATTTCATTCCACATAAACCCATACATTCTATTAAATTGTGTGAAAAGATTATTAACTAATATTCAAAACTCATCAGTTGGCATAGTTGCATTGCTAGTGGAGC